>NC_067143.1:45319011-45631511 GCF_903995435.1 Acomys russatus | reverse complement strand
CTTCCCCTCCCTCCTCTTCTCCTAGTCTCTCCCTCTCTTCTCCCCCTCATCCTGTGGTCCTCCCTTTCTTCTCAGAAAGGGGAAGCCTGCCATGAATATCCACCCACCTTGGCATATCAAGTTACAGTAGAACTAGGTGCATCTTCTTCTATTGAGGCTAGGCATGGTAGCCCAGTTAGGGGAAGGGATCCAAAGGCAGGCAACAGAGTTAGAGACAGCCCCTGCTCCTACTGTTAGGAGTTCCACATGAAAACCCAGCTGCACAACTGTGAGATATGTTCAGAGGGTCTATTTCCATCCAGTGCATCCTCTCTGTTTGTGAGTTCCGTCTCTGTGAGCCCCTATGGGCCCAAGTTAGTTGATTCTGTGGATTTTCATGTGGTGTCTTTGACTTCTCTAGCTCTTCCAATTCTTCCTCTTTCTTTCCCACAGGATTTCCCAAGTTCTGTCTTGTTTGGCTGTGGGTCTCTCCATCAGTTTCCATCAATTACTGGGTGAAGCCTGGCAAATGACAGTAATTCTAGGCACTTGTCTGCAAGTATAACAGAGTATCATTAATAGTGTCAGAGCTGGGCTCTCTCTCATGGCGTGAGTCTCTAGCTGAGCCACTCACAGGTTGGTCATTCCCTCAGTTTCTGCTCTGTCTTCCCCCCATACAGCTTGTAGGCAGAACAAATTGTGGATCAAAGATTTGTGCCTGGGTTGCTGTCCCAATCCCTTCATTGGAAGTCTTTTCTTCTTACAGGAGATTGACTATTTCAGATTCCATACCCCCCACCCACCCATTGCTAAGAGTCTTAGGGTAATCCTCATAGATTCCTGAGAGTTTCCATTGTCCTAGGTTTCTAGCTCATCTGGCATCTCACTAATTTCAGCTCTTTCTGCCAAGACTCTCTTCCCATCCTCCCCTCATTCAATTCTTACTGCCCCCTCCCCAAGCCCACCTTCACCCAGTTCTCTCCCTGCATCCATGTCTGGTGTCTATTCTATTTCCCTTCAGGATTCTCAGTGAGATTCAAGCAACCTGCTTGGTTTATCTTTGTTACTATCTTCTTTGGATCTACGGATTGTATCATGGTTATGCTTCATTTTGTGACTAAGCAATTATAAGTGAGTACATGCCAGCCTTTCTGGTCTGGGTTACCTCAATCAGGAAGGTCTTTTCTAGGATCCATTTGCATGAAATTTTTATGATGTCATTTTCTTTAATATCTGAGTAATCTTTCATTGAGTAAATGTACCATATTCTCTTTACCCATTCTTTGGTTGAGGTACATCTAATTATTTTCCAGTTTCTGTTTATTATGAATAAAGATGCTATGAACATAGTTGAGAAAGTGACCTTTTAGTATGGCAGAGCATCTTTTACAGTTATGCCCAGGAGTGATATAGCTGGGTCTTGAGGTAGATCTATTCCCAATTTTCTGAGAAACTATCAAGTTGACTTCCAAAGTGGTTGTTCAAGTTTTCACTTCTACCAGAAATAAAGGAGTGCTCTCCTTGCTCCATACCCTAGCCTGAATTAGCTGTTACTTGTGATTTTTACCTTAGCCCTTCCTGACTGGTATAAAATGGAATCTCAGAGTTGTTTTAATTTGTATTTCCTTGATGACTAAGGATGTTGAAATTTTCTTTAAGTGCTTCTTGGCCATTCAGGATACCTCTGTTCAGAATTCTCTGTTTAGGTCTGTACCTGATTTGACCATGTCCCCTGGAGGGGGAGACCTGGTGGCACTCAGAGGAAGGATAGCAGGTTACCAAGAAGAGACTTGATCCCCTATGAGCATATACGGGGGAGGAAATCCCCCTTAGGAACTGTCATAGCGGAGGGGAGTAAGGGGAAATTGGGAGGGAGGGAAGAATGGGAGGATACAAGGGATGGGATAACTATTGAGATGTAACAAGAATAAATTAATAAAAAAATTAAAATAAAATAAAATTGGGTTTGTTGATATGTTGAGTTTCTTGAGTCCTTAATATATTTTAGATCTTGCCACTGTGTCAGATGTAAGGTTGGTGAAGATCTTTTCCCATTCTGTAGGCTGTCATTTTGTCCTATTGGCTATCCTTTGCCTTTTTCAGTTTCATGAGGTCCCATTTATTAATTGCACATCTTAGTGCCTGAGCTGTTGGTGTTCTATTCAGGAAGTTGTCTCTTGTGCCAATGTGCTCAAGGCTATTTCTGGTTTTATGTTGAGACCTTCAATCTATTTCAACTTCGGTTTTGTGCAAAGTAGTAGATATAGATCTATTTGCATTCTTCAGCTTGCAGACCACTAGTTACAATAGCACCATTTGTTGAAGTTGCTCTCTTTTTTCCATTGTATACTTTTGACTCCTTTGTCAAAAATCAAGTGTTCATAGGTCTGTGAGTTTGTTTCTGGATCTCCTATTTGATTCCATTAGTCAACCTGTCTTTTTTATGCCCTTACCATGCAGTTTTTATTACTATTTTTCTGTAATACAGCTTAATATCATGGATGGTGATACCTCCAGAAGTTCTTCTATTGTACAGGATTGTTTTAGCTATTCTGGGTTTTTTGTTTTTCCAAATGAAGTTGAGAATTGTTCTTTCAAGGCCTGTAAAATATTGTGTTGGAATTTTGATGAGAATTTCACGGAATCTATAGATTTTGGGTAAGATGACTATTTTTACTATGTTAATCCTACTAACCCATGATCATGAGAAATCTTTCCAACTTCTGATATCCTCTTCAATTTCATTCTTCACAGACTTGAAATTCTTGTCCTACAAGACTTTCATTTGTTTGGTTAGAGTTACACCAATATATTTTGTAGTATTTCTGGCTATTGTGAAGAGTGTTGTTTCCATAATTTCTTTCTCAGCAAATTTATCCTTTGTCCTTAGAAGGGCTACTGATTTTTAAGTTAAATTTTTATCGAGACACTTCACTAAAGTTGTTTATCAAATGTAGAAGTGTCCTGGTAGAATTTTGGGGCTCATTTATATACACTATGTATACCTCCTTTCTATTTTGTATCCTCTTGATCTCTTTTCATTATATTATTGCTTTAGATAAAATTTCAAGTACTGCATTGAATAGATATAGAGAGCATGGACACCTTTGTCTTGTCCCTGATTTTAGTAGAATTTCTTTAAGTTTCTCTCCATTGAATTTAACATTGTTTTTGGCTTGCTGTATATTGCCTTTATTGTGTTTAGGTATGCTCCTTGTATCCCTCATCTTTCCAAGACATTTATCATGAAGGGATGTTTGATTGTTATGGCTATTGTTGGTTATGTTCTTACTCTGGACTATAGCCATCTATGTTTTATAGTTATTATCAGTTTAAATGCTGGTTTCTGAGTTTATCTTTGTTGGATGGGTAATTTTTTTCCATTGTTTTCTGTTTCCTCTCTGTCTTCCACCCTGAGTATCCTGGGGTTCAGGAGTTCTGGTAACTAGCAAGCAAGTCCAGTAGGGTGTCTTCCCTGGAGTTTTGTGTCCAGCATGTCATCTTGGGTTTGGGATGTTAACCTTTCCTCTGGGGTCCCTAGTATCAGCATCTCCTGGGGCCCCTGCGGCCAGTAGGTTTCTAACAAGTAATTGTGGGCTGCAATTTAAGGCTTTTGGGTGTGTTTTTAAAGGCATAGAGTGGGCAAGAACTTAGGGCAGGGTCTTACTTGGTTGTCATTGGTGCCAGCCGACCTCTAAGAAAGCCAGCAGAGTTATGAGATGGAAAATGGAGCGCAGGCTATGAGGTGCAATTTTCTGCTGGTAGGTATACTTTCAGGAGAGCCTGTGGGCAAGGGCTTGGGCTTGGGTGGGGAGGGCATGACTTACCTGGTATTTATAATGCCCCAGAGCCCTGCAAGAAAAACAGGAAGAATTGGGTGGGAAATGAAATACAGGGTGTGATAAAATACTTTTTATAAGAAATACAGTGCTTAGTATTAAACAACAGGGTGCAACCTTTAGCAGTCTCTCTATGAGCCTGGGAAAATGAGACTAAACCTCCTTTTCCTCTTGTGTAAAACAAACTCATGGCTACAAGAAAATGAAGCAAGCAAGCAGAGAGACACTGTCTGCCTATGTGAACTCTGGAACAGACACTAAGAACTTTTAGCCACACATGAGAAGCACAACAGCTAACAACATTTCCAACACAAAGTTTTCTCTGTGTGTAACATGCTGAATGCTTGCCTCCCTGCAGTGCTCAACAGCACAGTAGAGTAGAAAGACAATTCACTTTCCAGTTTTCGAGACCTGGAGTCACTTCCTATGTAGTCATGCCTCCATTATGACTGAGTCTTGTCTTCTTTATTTGCAAAGTGGAGAGTGTTATTCCATTGCAGCCGTCTTTATTTTTCTTCTATTAACTAAAACCAGAAGTTCTACATGTACATAACCATTTAGTTTGTTTTTATTTGGCTTGGGTTAGAGTTTTATTGTAAGGCATATTTTTTTCAGTTATGGGGGGGGTCATATTTTCAGTTACTAGGAGCAAATTTTTCAGGAAAAAAAATATCCTTAAGATTGCAATTAAGAGAAATTTCAAAACAAATGAATAGGTGATCAAGTTGAGTTGCTGTGGTTACAAAATCAGAAGCACAGAAGAAATCTTGATTGAGTTGGAGGAGTCAGGTGGTCTTCTAACATGATAGTAGCAATTATCACTCAGCCAACTTCCAACTCAAAATCAGAAGGCCCAGCGTTAAACAAAATAGCATCCCCCAAATAGATCAAGGTTGTAATCTCTGGAATGAGTTCGTGTCTTGTTGCAAGGGATCACTATTTTTTACTTAACTTTTTATTGATTCTTTGTGAATTTCTAATCCCACTTTGTGCATCCTATTCCCACTCATCTCCCTGACCTTGTTACCTCCTCCGAAAAAAAGAGAAAAAAACCTTCTGGTGGAAGCTGTAGTGTGTCACAGTATGTCAGACAGTATACCTTATTGTCCCCACACCTTTAGTTGCAAATGTTTATTACAATGAGCCCTTGGTCTGGTTTGAGGCCTCTGGCTCCTGTTACACTATTCACTACTGAATCCAGCATCTTTGGATCTGTAGGACAAGCCCTTTCACATGCTCCAACAGTTCACTAATGGGATAGATGTTGGAGTGGACCAACTCAAAGCCCTGGATCTGGGCCTGGGTAGTGGCTGAGTTGGTCAGCCCATCAGCTTTCTCATGCCCACATCACCAGAGAAAACTGTGCAGCCCTTCCCAGGCTAACTCACTCAGTGCCACAGCTGACAAGGGGTAGAACCAGCTCTTCTGCTTTTATGCCCAAGACCGACTCTCCTGCTTGCCTTAAGTGTTGGGGAGACAAAGGGGAGGGCAGCTCTCCCTTGCCCATGCCACTACAACACAAACAAGTGGCATGGCCAGCTCTCCCATGCTCATATACTCAAGACCAATTTACCCACAACTCCTATAACTAGGGCCAGATCTACTGTGTTTCCTGGTCAAGGTACAGAGCCTATTCTCCAAACTATTGCAGCTGGCAAGGGGCAGGGCCAGCTTTCCTACTCTCACCTCCTGGGGACTGGCTCATATGCAACTCCTGCAGCAATTATACTTTCCAGGCAAGGTTCAGAGCCCACTCTTCTGTGTTACAGCATGACACATCCAGCTCTCCTACTTGCTGCAGGTGGTGATGGGAGGGGGCATCTCTTCCTCACCCAACTACTTTGAAAATCAATCTGGTGCTTTCTCAGAAAATTGGGAATAGTGATATTTCAAGACCCATCGGTACCATTCCTGGGCATATGCCCGAAAGATGCTCCACCATACAAGGACATTTTCTCAACTATGTTCATAGCAGCTTTATTTGTAATAGCCAGAATCTGGAAACAACCTAGATACTCCTCAACTGAATAATGTATAAAGAAACTATGGTACATTTACACAATGGAATACTATTCAGCTATTAAAAACAAGGAAATCTTGAAATACCCAAACTGCTGCACCAACCAAGGACAGTGCATGCAGAGCTACAAGACCCTCTGTTCAGATATAGCCAAAGGACAGCTCATTCTCCATGTGAGTGCAGGAGGAGGGGAGACTGCTGCTGAACATGTGCTCTGGTGCCCACTATTTGATCACTACCCGCTTGGCAAGACAGCTTTGCAAGCACACAGAGGAAGGGGTGCAGGCTATCCTGATGAGATCTAATAACCTGTGGCTAGACAGTGGGATAGGAGGACCTCTCATCCGAGCTCTAGTGGAGGGAAATAGGGCGGAAGAGGGAGAGAGGGTAGGAATGGGAAGATAAGAGTGAGGGGATGACAATCAGGATGCAATGTGAATGAATTAAGAAAGAAAGAAAGAAAGAAAGAGAGAAAGAAAGAGAGAGAGAAAAAAAAGGAGATGGAAGATGAAGGAAGAGAAGAAGATATGACTTTAAAAAAAGAGATACATGTTGGCAAAGCAGATGTTGAAATTATATACCTTTAAGACTGCAGAAAGGACCACAAGTCAATGAACAGAGGCTGTTACTCAATGCTTTTAAAAAGAAAAAAAAAGTGTGAACCCCATTCTCCTCTCACAGCTTGTAGAAGGACATAACCACTTATATTTGAATTCTAGTCCAATAGGATGCATTTCAAAATTTGACTTCAAGAACGGCAAAACTTGGACTTTAAGAAATGGAATTATTTCATCTGTGTGTCAAGTGCTGAGGAGAGTCAGGGATCTGGGTTACCAAAAGATGGAAGAGTTGCTTTATAGAGTTAGTTTATAATGCATAATTGATCACATTTATTTTAGCTACATCATAGTATGTATGAATTGTCAATATCAATAGAAAAATGAAGCTAATGTTGATTTCTTAAAATCTGAATGCACCTCTCTGTCTATCTTTCTCATTTTAAAAACCTGAGGTAAATATTGTTCTTTCATTTATTTGTAATAAAAGATCCAGAAAATGAATATTGGATTTCTGGCATAAGGTTAAAATATAAGTTGCATGTGCAAATACATAAATCTCAGTAAGTTGTCTGTCCTTATCTTTGATGGACTCCAAGTTTTTCAAGAGTCATCTACTTTAATCAAGTGTTCAGGCACTGCCATGATCTGAAATAGCCATCTCACTATCGTGGTATCCTCTAACCTGATCTCCAAATTGTTTCCTCTTCTTATATACACCCTGCATTCTTAACTCCTGTCTTTGTAAATATTATGTAATTTGCTTGAAAAGTTCTCTCTTCCTTCCTTCAACACTCCAATAATAAGCCAGAAATTGTTCACTCATTAGTTAAATCCCAAACATTAAATGCCCTTTCTTCTTAGAACTTAGAGTATCCCTCTGGATTCTTCCTTTAATCTGTAGCTTGTATTCAGCATTCTATTGGACTTTAGAGAAATTGTTCTAAAATGATCACCTTTATTTAAGAGACTGTCTGTAGGCTTTGAACTTTTTAAAACCTACCCTATTTGGGGGTTTTAATGCTTTCACCTTCCTTCCAACCCACTTACCCTAGGTGAGACAGAAGAGAGGTTAATGGAAACAGGAGAATTAGACATTTTAAAACCCATTTCCTTGGAGCAATTCCACTGGCATAGTCAACAGGATTACAGCAGATCCATTAAACGGCAAACCAGCAATTCTACAAAATGACTGCCACTACAGTCACTGGAACCTGGAGCAGCAGCTGGAACTGGTAACCTCAGAGTGCTTTCTGGAATGGTTCTCTTTGGGAGCATCTCAAAGTGGAGTGATGAACAGTCAATACCAAAAAGAAAAAAAAAAGGTCTCATCTCTTGTTTTGGGTTCATATATATATCTCCTCTCAGTGTCCATACTAGCATGTTTACTAGTTGGCAAAGACCACACCTCCACAAAGGGAAGTTCCTTTTCCCATAGACAAACATCACCAGTTCTCTCACAAGTCTGTTTTCAGTGGAAAAATACCATATACCCTTTCACAAGTCTATTTCACATGCCACACTTGGGATCAAAAAAAAGTATGTTTACATGCACTACAACTTCTGCCACAGTATTTTCTATATGTTTAAACTTTAACCTGCACTCCTCAGTCTTCTTATTTGAAGAAACAAAAAAAAAAAAAAAAGTTAATAATGTGTGTGGATCTCAACTCCATAACAGGTCTCTTGGATTTGAATCTGGCCTAAGCATAACATTTTCATGCATGACATTGTTAACTATTTTGTACATTATAAACATCTATCCTCTCCTAATGTATTATTCCTTCTGTTGCTGAAGTGTTAATGTAGAAATTATTTAAAAGATTCCATTTAATTTTATTTACATAGTCTTCATCCCTGATTCTGAAAGTGTCATCATGGCTATGAGGAGTCATCTCTTCAGGAAAATTGTTGTTGTTGTTGTTGTTGTTTTGATTTCCAAAAGCATGATAATTTTTATTAAACTTGATGTATTGTCTTTCAAGACAAGAAATTAATTTACCTCTGAGAATCTATGATTATTTTTAACATAAAATGGTATTACTGGCTAAAATCAGGCCAGAATTGCATGTCACATTGTTTCACATACTCACTGACAACTAATGCTTCTTTCTGACAAAGACAGATTCATTGAAAGAAAGAAGTGCCTGAATTTAGGCTATTTCAAGTTGCCCACAATTTCTCCTGCTATAAGGCAAAAGGAGAATGTAGAGGTCAGGGTTCCCATGTGTGCGCCTCACATTTTGACCACAGCATAAGTCCTGCACTTGACCACTGCTACCCAATGAGACAGTCTGTTGTGATTTAAAAAAAAAAAAAAAAAGTTATCCCAAGACAATAATATCAAATTAGAAAGTTTCTTTTAATTCCCGAAATTTGTAGATAAATGGATTGAGCTAGAAATGATCATATTGAGTGAGTTAACCCAGAAGCAGAAAGACTCAAATGGTATATACTCACTTATATCTGCATACTAGCCCAAGGGGCATGTCCCATGAAAGCCTTCACTTACCAGGAAACTGGGACAGAGGGGAGGACATCCTATTGGGACTTTTAATTTGTATTTAATTTTAATTTTTTTCAAATAGCTTTTATTCACTATCAATAGAACAAAATGGCAGGCTACAGACTGGGAGGAGATCTTCACCAATCCTATATCCTACAAAGCACTAATATCCAAAATATATAAAGAACTTGACACCACCAAACCAAATAATCCAACTAAAAATCAGGACACACAGCTAAACAGAGGATTCTCAGCATAGGAATTTCAAACGGCCAAGAAACACTTAAAAAATTCTCAACGTACTTAGTCATTAGGGAAATACTAATCAAAATTACTCTGAGATTGCATCTTACACCCATTAGAAAGGCTAAGATAAAAAACTGAAGTGACAGTGCATGCTGGTGAGGATGTGGAAAAAGGGGAACTTTCATTAAGAGCATGAAGTTGAGTGGTTTATAAAAGAGTTAGGATCTGTGAGGAGTTGGTGGATGGGGAAGAAAATTTGATATATACTGCAGGAAAATTTCAAAGGATAGCTAAAACTTTTAAAAAGAAAATCTTATTGACAGTTTGCTGAATATTTAAAGCTCACTGTTGCGAACTGCTACCAAAAACTATTTTCAAAATATTACTGCTTGCTAGCAATGTCACTAAAAATAGCTCACAGAGGTTTAAATGAGATTACTGGTTTTATGACAATATCTATTTTTCACATCCTTCATCAAGAAGAAATTTGACTTCCAAGTCTTCTTTAAGGATGTAATTTGTAAGGCTGTGGTTACCATGGGTAGGGAGTCCCCTGACAGAGCTAGGCAAAGTCACCTGAAATCTTCTTTAAATTGTTGTTCATTTAGCGACGTCATTAATAACAACTGTGGTTGGTTTAAGGAGATCACAATAAAAACCATTAAGAAATATTTAGAGAAATGGAAAGATGGCTCAGTGGTTAAGAGCGTATACTGTTTATGCAGAAGACCTGTGTTTGGTGTACAGCACCCATGTATCAAGTCAAAATAATCATAACTTCCTATAACTCCAGATCCAGAGATCCAAAGCTGATGTCTCTGTAAGGACTGAACTCATGAACACAACACACACATACATACATACATACATACATACATACATACATACATACATACATACCCAATTTTAAAAATAAAATAATTTTTCTATAGTAAAAAATTGAAAGAAGTTGTGTCCCACCTTTAAGGGTATCTTTGATGAGTACAAAGAAAGTAAGTACAAATGTGGTTTAAAAACAGCAAGGAAAAAAAAGGCTAGAATTGGAAGTGGGAGCTGAAGGTGCAGCTGAATTACTAAAATCTCATAAAAATTTAACAAATGAGGACCTTCTTATAAATGGGCAGAGAAAGTGGTTCTTGAGATAGAATCTACATTTGTTGCACATGCAGTGAAATTGTCGAAATTACAACAAAGGACAGATTATTGCATAGACTTTCTATAAAACAGCAAAAGAGCTTGAGTGAATTGACTATAATTTTACAGAAGAGTTCTACTATGGTAAATGCTATCATCATCTCATGCTACACAGAACCCTTTCATAAGGGAATCTACCCATCAACGCAGCAAATTCTGCTATATTTTCTAAGGAAGTGATGCAGCTAAGCCATCTACTAGCATCCACAATGCAATCAATCAGCAGCCAACAATACTGTAGCAAGACCCTCCATCAGCAGAGACTACATTGTAAAGCCTCAGATTATGGTTACCATTTTTCAAGCAATAAAATCTTTTTAATTAAAGCATGAACCTTGCACGATGTGTTGTCTACCACCCCATTGATCATGAGGTTTGATTCAATTGATCTGAGTGACTGCTAAGGGCATCCACTTCTTTTTGAGGTGTTTTGTATTAAGAATGTCTTCCAAACACTCAGATATATAAACCTACAGTCTCTGGTTGGTGGTACTTTTGGGGGATGTTATGTGAGGCACAGGCTTGGTAGAGGGACTAACTAACTGAGAGTAGGCATTGAGAGAATATAACCTCACTCCACTTTTTTCAGTTTACGCTCTCTGCTTTGTGTTTGCAATTGAAGTTGTAAGCTCTCAGCTTCCTGCTCCTGTTGCCATGCCTGTCGCTTGTCACCATGCGCCCCACCGTAATGGCAATGGATTTATCACTTTGGAACCATAAGCCCTAATAAACTCTTTCTTCCATATGTTGCTTTCGGTCTTGTCAATGTAGGAAGAGAAAGGTAACTAATACACTCTCTCACTATTCTATATGCAGACCCCCCAAAGTTTTGTAGTCAGTCAAAGAGACAGACCTCTTTGATGGTTGAAGGCTTCCCTTTGGTCAACTGATATAAGAGTAGCTGTATCTGCTGTTATAGTTTCCAGATAGGCTCTCCTGGTACGTACAGTACAGATACATCATTGCTCAAGACACTGAATATAAGGTACGGGTGAGAGACCAATGCTTTTCATACGGCTTTTCTCTAAAGCTCAGGGAATATTGAAGAAGAAAGGGACAGAAAGGATATAAAAGCTGGAAGACAGGGAGGTGGCAGTGAAACCCCTCGCTTTTGATATCACACAGCCAATGTCAACGAAAACTCACAGACGCTGCGATGGCTTGCACTGGCCCTAAGCAAGAGAGCCACTAATGGATAATCACTGGTGGGGGAGGGACTCATGCAACTTTACCCCTTGCTTCTGAGTTAAGAGGCCAGCCACTGATTGACTCCGCAAGAAAAGGACCACTGTCTTCAGCTAAATTATCACTGCATTATCCTCCAGACTCCAATGGATATTTCCACTCCCAAAGCCATACAAATTATCCTGGTCAAATTCAGAAAGACATAAAGAAACCAAAAAAAAGACATAAATGTGGGAAGAAAATTAGTAAGAGGGAGTGGACAGGGAAGAAAGGGAATGAAGGAGTGGGAATGTGAGAATATTCATGATACATCACATCTATGTATAAAATTTAATTTTTAAAAGGAAACATGTCAGGCATGGTAGTGTGTGTGTTTAATCCCAACAATCAGGAGATAGATAAAGGTAGATCTTTCTGAGATTGTCAAGGTGAGCTTGGTCTATAAATCAAATTCCAAGACAGTAAAGCCCTGTCTTCAACAAATAAATTAACCAACTTAGTAATTTTTAAATAGAAAATATGTTTTTACTACACTGTGGTATACTGTAAAAAAAAAAAAAAAAGTAGAATAAAGTCTAAAAGACTGTGTGTTGGTCAGGAAGACCTCAGAGCCCACCAAAACATAAATGCTTTTGTTTTTCTCCATGCTTGTCCACCAGAACTAGATTGTAAGACCCTATTGATGAAGATATCACACCATGATTGCAAGATATAGAGGACTCAAGCTGAAATACTCTTCCCTGGACTAGTTCTCAAAATGCCAAAAGGTACCATGCAGAATACTGGGGAAGAAAAGGCATCAAAGGGCTTACCAAGCAATAAATTCTGTCGCTTTAATACTGATCTCCCAGTCAAGATGTGCTCCCACGGGCAATGGTGGCAGGACTGTTACATGGGCTAACCAATTGTTCTCTTCTTAAATTTGAAGCCTGCACCAAAAATGAGATTCTGTGCCTGGAGCTATATAGCTGGCTAAAAATTCATGCCTCAATAATTCATAAGCTCTATGAGGAAAATTGCTACTAATGACTAGGTAACTATAAACAACGTCAATTTGCTTTTTAAATATCTATGTTTATAGTTAGCGATTACTCTCAATCATGATAATAGATTGTTCTATTTCTATCCTAACAGCTCCTACGAAAGTATCCCATACCTGGCACTGGGATTTTTTTCAATATCTTGATGTTTCTAGGAACAGAATTATCTAGCTATACTGGCTATTTCCCCTCAAACATTTTTCCTCTATGTTTTGTTGTGTTGTGTTGTTGTTGTTGTTGTTGTTGTTGTTGTTGTTGTTGTTGAAGGAGATGGGTTTATGTACACCATGGCATGTGTGTGGAGATCAGAGAAAAACCATGGAGTAGTCGGTTCTTTCCTTTCACCCTGTCTGCCTCCAATATAACTTCTCAATACTTTCATTTTATCTATTGTCCACTATGCCCCTTCCATTCAGACTCCTCCTTATCCTGATAACATTCTTCTAGTTACTTGACTTCCACAAGGACTCCAAACCAAATGTACAAATCCAAAGAATCAAAGCTAAGATCTGCACATTCGATTAAGCATGCATATGCTGTCTTTCTATGGCTGGTTTTCCTCACGAAGTATATTTTTCCTGGTTTTACCCATTTATCTGAAAGTTTCAAGGTTACGTTTTCCTTTTCTGCTGAATAAAATTCAACGATGTATGTTTACCCCATTTTATGTCCATGTTCTTCAAATGATGAGCATCCAGACTGTTCTCTAAGCTAAAGTGAGTAAGGCCGCGGTAAACAAGAATGTGCAAGCTTCTTTATAATAGGATGTGGAGTCATTTGAGTTAGGCCCAGCAGTAGTGTAGCTGAGCTATAGGGTAATTTTCTTTTTAATTTGTTGAGGACCCTCCAGGCTGATTTCCCAAGTCACTGTGCTTGCTTGTACTGTACTTCCACTAATAGTATGAAAGAGTGTCCCCTTCTAGCTTCTTTGTTGTGCCGTTGTGGGGTTCTTAAGATGCCAGCATGTAGTGTGACTCTTCAAACGTGGCAGCAATCCAGCAGGCATCTGTATCATTTGAGCAGATTGCCTGGAACAAGTGCTCCCTGGAATATTATTTAGAAAATGTAGTTCCAACATGATATTTATTTATTGACCTACTCATTTAATCAGCAAAACATCCTGGAAGAAAGTTGAGTATGAAAATACCCTGTGTCTCAGAATTTGTTATTCCATTTCAGTTCAGTTGAGGGTCTCTTTTGCATCGCCTCATACAAATGAAAGTAAACTTCAAAGGGCAGGTGGAAAATCCTTTTGGTGCCTTCCTGCTTCTTCTTTTACAACTGCTTGTATCAAGCTCAGGTACTGATTATTTAATAAGGTTAGAAGTGAGTAGATATAGAAAAAATAATAAATAGGAAATGAAGTCTCCTTTCCTGCTGTTCCCGATTCTAATCGGTTTCCTCCACCCTCCTGGGCTATGCTCTCATTTTATGCAAGAATACAAGGAAAGAAGTTGGTCTTAACTTTCTATTCTAATGACAGTCTTCCTAGCTACTGTCTCAATTGGTTGGTAGATCTATTGTTTGCCAGGGTCTTGGGTCAGAAAAAAATTCTTTCAATGTGTCAGCTGTAAACAATGTTAAGATTGACAACTGATGCCTGTGTTTGCGATGCACTAAGTTTACACTCTAACTATTGCAAACTGCCATGTTATTTGATTCTTAGGAAAACTATCAATATAAGACATGGATTTTTTTAATAGATGAGGAAACCATGTTCCATGTATTTTCCCAAGGTTATTCAGTTGTTAAATGATAGAGCTAGTCTTGAGCTCTATGGCCATCTGAGTTAAGAGTCCTGTGTATTCGGAAATAGAAAGCATCCTTACCATCCTGAGACCACAGCCAGAATAATTTTGCTACATTCTCCGTTGCTACCAGACAATCACTCTAGGGAGAGAGGTACTCATTATTTTTCTTCAGGGAAAACACAATGTTAACTCACACAACTAAATAATTTCATGGTTTGAATGGAAAAAAAAATTTGCTCCTGTCAAAATCAATTTATATCATGAGACTAAATAAAAATTTCGTGTACTGAGTGAGGAAAAAATAGACAGAAAATGTCCTGAGTAGATGAGCTTAAATTATGTCCCATTTGAATGAGTTCATTTCCCAGAGAGAGTCTCATCAGGCTTTTTAATTAAGAGCAAATTGTTCATCTAGGCTCAGTAATTTGCCAATGACCTTTTCGTAACACTTTTTTCTAAGGTGACAGAATTGACAATAGGGCTGGCAAATTAAAAACATCAAGCTCTCAGAGACAGGGAGACCTCTGTGTCTAAGTGAGTCATGAGAAAGAGGTGACTTGAGGAAGTAACTAAATTTCAGTCTTATGCCTCCCCTCAAATATAGGGTCCAAGATATGTAAGAGGCTACTTGACATTGATTAGGGAGCTCCAGTCATATATGTAAACATGTATATACAAATTACCTATGTGTCCTTACATAGAACCTTGTGAAAATCAAACATTCAAATTACTTCCAAAGTCAGGCAGAGACTTTATTAAGGAAGGCTTGGAGCAGAGTGCTAATACATCTGAGGACAAGACCCCCATTATTGGTTATGCTCAGGAGCTGACAGGGAACAGCACTTGGGCTTTGGGGAAGTGTTTGTTGGTAAGACTCTACTAAGATGAGGTGATGAAAGAAAGAAAGAAAAATCTGAATAACTTCTCACACCAACACAGAAGTAATGGGTTGTTGGAAGTAAAGAATTCAGAAAAGAATGGCTACTTCCATAACATTCACCATTTCCATAACTTCTGTTTTACATCTTTGCTTAAACTACAACAAAACTATTATTTCCACTACTATATAACAACCACTATTTAACTATCACTTTTTAGGTACCAGTAAACCTATGAATAAAACTATATTTCTGTTTTCCTAAGTAATTATGACTGTAATTTACCACAGATAACTGTGGTGTAGAATATCCAATGAACTGTGAGAGTGTGACATTGGCATTGAATAAGGAAAATAGGGAAACCAATATAATTGGCAAGACAAACTCTACCATGATTTAAAAGCCAAGACAGAATGTATAACATGAATCCCCTAAACTAATATTTTAGCATCAACAGATTCAGATTCAAATCTCCCAAGGCAAAACTACATGCTGTGTTGACAATGAATCTCCAGGCTCATGCATTCTAAAAGTAATACCCGTAAGTCTGCCAGAAACTCGCCTAATTTGCGAAGTCTAACTTTACCCAGAATGTACTTGTTAACCTACACCCTATAAACTGCATTGGTATATGTAATAAAATTATATTATTTATTTTATATTTTATTTATATATTATTTATTATATATATTTATTTTACACATGTTATATAATATATAATTCTATAATTATATAAATTATAATATATAAAACACACATATATATGTGTGTGTTTTCCTCACAGCATCTCTGAAAAACGGAATCAGTGTTTATTTGATAGATGATTGAATTGAGGCTCAGAGATCCTCTGTAACTTCTTGCTTTTCTCACAACTAGAATCAGTCTCAGTCCCCATCCCCTGACCTGAAAGGAGGTATGCCTGTTTGTTTTTTCAGTTTTTTTCCCTGAAAGTGTTTAGAAAGGTGTGATACGTAATGATAATCTTTATAACAGGTATTGTTTTAAAACTTTGAGTGGAGAGTGGGATATGACTTTCTCACGTACTCTGGTGCCTCACATTTGACCATGTCCCCTGGAGGGGGAGACCTGGTGGCACTCAGAGGAAGGACAGCAGGTTGCCAAGAAGAGACTTGATACCCTATGAGCATATACAGGGGAAGGTAATCCCCCTCAGGACCAGTCATAGGGGAGGGAAATAATGGGAATATGGGGGACGGGGGAGGGAAGAATGGGAAGATACAAGGGATGGGATAACCATTGAGATGTAACAAGAATAAATTAATTTAAATTTTTTTTTTAAAAAAACTTTAAAGCACGGACATTTTAGTACCCTGAAGAATTTTGACTCTTCAGTAAACTTGTCTTGCAACTAAATACACTACAAAAAAAAATGTTATTTTGCAACGCTGCAGCAACTTAGAAGATGCTTCCAGGATACCAAGCCCACACATGCTGTAGAAGTGTGAGCTGCAAATGGGCACCTATAAAAGAGTGTATTAACATTCACTGGTCCAGTGTCTCAGTGGTGGAAAAAATACAACATCATCCAGTTAATACAAAATGTAATTTACTTCCAGTAGTGTGTTTATTTCCTCTACAGCATCAAATCTGGCAGCTTTTGTGAAGGTGCTGTTCTGTCAGCTGGAATGGCACCTTTAACAAGCTCATCTGTGGAACAATAAATGTGCAATCTGCTACCCTACTGTTCACATGCCCATCATCTTACCTACCAACTTCTTGTAGTTATACAAATCCTTCCTTGACCTAAGAAATGGCAAAACGGCCTCCAGAGCTATTTGTGTGCCATTTGCGTTGCTGCTGCTCTCACCTATGAGCCACCTGAAGGGAAGAAGTCTGCATAGCTACAGGAAACCTGAAATGCTCCTCCCACCAATGAACATTCTCTGGGACTGTGTAACTCAGTGCCTCCCCCAAAAAAGATGAATAGGATATCGTGATGTCCTAAGTGGTGAACTTTAGTCCTTTCCTGCATCTCCTCCGGTCCCTGGAGTGTGGGTTTGCCATTCTGGCTATTGCCATGGTCTCTGCCTCCCGGGTCCATGACTGTTTGCCCGTGTTTCTGAGCACTAGTCAAGACTCATCATCTGACAGCTCTTCCATTCTGCCTTCTAAAACACAATAGGGAACGAGACCATGTTGCTTTCCAAACCTCTGGTGCCCCTGATGATCACTTCCCCTGGGTGGGAGGCCCAGCGGCATGCACAGGAAGAGGAAGCAGGCTATCCAAATGAGACCTGATAGGCTGTGGTCTTAAGGTGGGGGAGGAGGTCCCCTTCTGTCAGAAGTTTAAAGGAGGGGAAAAGGGATGAAGAGGGAGGGAGTGTGGGTGGGAAGGGAAAGATACAAGCAAGGAGATAACAATGGGGATGTAATCTGAATAAATTATAATAAATTTTTAAAGAAAATAAATGAGTCTTTTTTGTTTTGTTTTAATATATTTTATTAATTTATTCATATTACATCTCAATTGTTATCCCATCCCTTGTATCCTCCCATTCCTCCCTCCCTCCCATTTTCCCCTTACTACCCGCCCCTGTGACTGTGACTAGGGGGACCTCTTCCCCCTGTATATGCTCGTAGGGTATCAAGTCTCTTCTTGGTAGCCTGCTATCCTTCCTCTGAGTGCCACCAGGCCTCCCCATCCAGAGGACATGGTCAAATTTGGGGCACCATAGTTCGTGTGAAAGTCAGACCCCACTCTCCACTCAACTGTGGAGAATGTCCTGTCCATTGGCTAGATCTGGGTACGGGTTCAAAGTTAACTGAATGTATTGTCTTTGACGCTATCTCAGAAAACTGGGAATGGGGCTTCCCCAAGACCCAGCTATTCCACTCCTTGGAATATACCCAGAAGATGTTCCAGCACACAACAAGAAAATTTGCTCAACCATGTTCATAGCAGCCTTGTTCATAATAGCCAGAACCTGGAAACAGCCTAAATGTCCCTCAGTAGAAGAATGGATAAATTAGTCTTTTAAGAAAAGACATTTCAAGTTTTAATGCCTCTGAAATACTGGTCCTTCTTCAATGCAAACACCTTTATACCTTCCTTTTGGAGCCCCACCCTCATTGATCCCTCCTAAATATGTCTTCAGTTTGAATTCTCCATTAGCAACCCTCATCTTCAGTCTGCCCTCATAGATCCCTCCGTGTTTGTAATCCCTATGATAACAGAGGCACCAAGCAGTTTAGTCCAGGAATATAAATTCTTCACAGTGATATTGAATCTATTCTTCTGGCCGGAAGCTAACTCTGGCTAGGAAGTGATTTGGTGATGTTGAAGCATGCCTTATTAAATAGAAAATGGAGCAACTGGAGTCATTATGCAACGAGCATAACTGGTGAGACAAATTATATTTAAGGCATATTCAACAAACTTAGGTGAATTTCTATTGTGTGCAAGGTGTTATGCCTCAGAGAGTGGGGGGTCCTAGGGAAGGAAATAGACTAAGTACATCCAAACAAAAACATGATGAATTTACTGAGTACAGAACTGCAGCTAGCACACAAAAAATTAATACTCAGTATTCTGAGATACTCCAGTGTAATTCATGTAGGGATTTTTTTTTTCCAATTTCACTCTACTTTCGAAAAATAAAAACTGACTGAGTCAAATGTTCCTGAAAGCACGTAGAGAAATACTGAAAGGCAGAGACATAACATCTCATGTTGCTCTGTGATCAATGTATACATTGAATGTAGAAGCTTAAAGCAGCTACTCCAGCCATTCTCAATATGTTGTTAACTGAGATCACCTCATCCAGTGTGCTTATACTAATTATTCAATTACAATGTTCCAGTAGATTGTCCTAGACCTACACACATATATTAAGTGGTAGACTCAGTGGGTTAAAAAGGGAGCAAAATGTTGGGGAATACATGAGGGGAGTTGGAAGAGGAAAATTGGTGAGAGGGGCAGATATAATCATATTTCATTGTGTGCAATGTGTAGAAAGTATATCATTCTTACTGTAAGCCCTGTACCTATATAAAACAAAGAAAAATGGACTTATAGAGTTGTATTTATATATCTTTGTATTTATAGGAAAGTTTGAGACATTTTGACTTTATTGAAACATGCATAATCAATCATATTGGGGAAGTTACCCAATCTAAAATCAGAACTCTTGGCAAGCTGTGTCTTAAGATTTTAAAAACAGTCAATTGAAGGCATCTGACACTCCAACTTTAATCATACATAGAAATTCCATCAGAATTGAAATATATTTGTATATATGCATATATACATACATATATGGATATATAATTAATCTTACTTTCCCTACTACTGTAAATATGCTTAAACACCACCAATATACTCTGTAGCCTATACAAATTAAGCAGATGTGGATGTGACTGGAGAGAAAGGCAAGGTTCTCAAGTTCTGTGGGCATCCAGAGCATTTAGCAGGAACACTAGTGAGGAAATGGGAGAATTCAAAGTATTTAGCAGAAGATCTTATTAGGACTTGGAACATTGCTTTAGACTCTTGCCAGCTGTTGCATTTTAGCTTTCTCTCTCCCTCTCTCTCTCTTTCTCTCTCTCTCTCTCTCTCTCTCTCTCTCTTTCTCTCTCTCTCAGATTGTAAATGTAAGGTAAGAAGGAGGAAGAATGGAGTTCAAAAAGCAAATCAAAAGGAAGGAGAAATAAGGAAGAGAAGGAGGAAGTTCTCCAACAAAATGGATTAAAAAGATAGCACAAAACTGATGTATACTAAATATTAATGATAGCAAAGAAATAGTTTTGAATACTAGAAGTAATCATGTCCTAGTAACAAAGAGTAAGGGCTGGAGCCAAATGCCAGGTATGAAATCCTTGATCCACAACTACAAGCTATGTGAGCTTGGACAAAGCAATCAACCACCACAAACTCCATCCTTTATCTATAAAATTGGGTATTTTATAGATAGTCTAAAGAATGCTTGCATACAGTGATTCTTATATGCAAATTACTTAAGGAACCTTCTGGTATAAAGTAAAAGAAATAAGTGTTCACCATTGTTATTTCTCTCTTTCTCTTTTTTTTGGGGGGGGGGTTGGTTTTTCGAGACAGGGTTTCTCTATGTAGCCTTGGCTGTCCTAGACTCACTTTGTAGACCAGGCTGGCCTCAAAGTCACAGAGATCCACCTGCCTCTGCCTCCCAATTGCTGAGATTAAAGGCATGTGCCACTACTCCCGACCTTGTTATTTCTAACGGGGAAAAAACAGGTTCAGAAGATGCAGTAGACTACACAAGAAAAGAAATGATAAGGCTTTTCAGAAACAAGAAAGCTGGGGTAGAGAGATGTACTTAATCACTAAGTACCCTTAGTCTTTCTATTGGAAAACTAAGTAAAGAAGAATGCAATGCATGGATAAAGATACTGAAATATCTATACTTGACACTGGCAAATAAGACAGCTTTTTTCTAGGTATTTACTTCCATTAGAAGTGTGAGTTAAAGTCATCTGGAGTGTACTTATAGAAACTATATTCATAAAATTGAGGCAAGGAAATAGTATTTGAAATCGTTTCTATGGCCAACAGAAAAAGAGTTAGACCAGGAAAGAATTATATGATTACCCAAAAATGTCAAGAGCTACTTTGGTGACACAACTGAACCAAACTTTAAGAATTAATAAGCGTCTTTGGTGAGGAATGTTATAGCAGCTTTAACTGCTCAGAAGTAGGTATGAGGAAAACAATCGGTTGATTTTACTGAGGTCACTCAGGGTTAGTGTCACGGGGTTGACATAAAATAGAGCAAATGGAGAAAATCTGGGTCATTCACAAAGGTGCTATGGAAATAATGGCATCATCTAATTGCCACAATAAGGAAAATTAATAAAATATTTTATGGTTTCATGAAGACCAAAGGGTCAATAAATTTTAAATATCTCTTAGGTTGAAAAATAGACTTAGAGACGCTGGGAAGATAGCTCAGCCAATAAAATGTAACCTTGAAAGCATGAAGGCCTGAGTTGGACCCTGGAGACCAGATGTAATAGTTCACAATTGTAATCCCAGTGCCACAGTGGTGGAGACAGGAGGATGCCTGGGCCAACCCGCCTCATTCAATTAGTGAGCTATGGGCCAATGAGAGATCTTGTCTCAAATCAGGTAAATAGATGGTGTTTTTAAAGCTCACAACCAAGGTCTATGTTGAAGTCCAACTTCAACAGGTCAGGGTAAACTAAAGTGGGTGTACAGTCAGCAACTGATCACTCGGCAGAATTTTTTCTGAAGAAATAGAGCTTGATTCACTGGGGCCAGCAAAGTATTCCCAGGGGTCAGCGAGAAACTCTTTGGTCGGGGGGCGGGGAAGGGTGGGCGGGGTGGAATCAAACACGCACCTTCAGGAAGCTCCAGCAACTTCATTCATACACACACACACACACACACACACACACACACAGACACACACACACACACACACATACACACATACGTATTTGATGAGTGAAGCAAAGCTCCAACCAACTTCACACATATGCATATATGCAGTATACACACTGGGTAGATAGAGCAAATCTCCAACTACTTTACATAAATACATATATACATTTGGTGGATGGAGCAAAGCTCCAACAATTTTATCTTTGACAGCTTTCATATCCCAGCAAAATCTCTCAAGTAACATAAAAACTACAATGTGAATACATTCTCTTTTTTTCTAGTGGATGATTATAGTGAGTATATGTAAGGAAAAAAAGCTTGTTTCCTAAACACATGATCAAATGGTTTACATATTATGGATGAAAAACAAATTATTCTCAAGAACCCACCTACATTGGTAACTAAGCAAGTTGTTATAAATTAACAAACTGTAAGCAAGCAAGGTAATTATCTCAACCAGTTTCTCTTACTGGCAGGCTGCAGTTTACAGTGCCAAAGAAAGAACCAATTATTTTATTATTTATCTTAAAAAGTAATCTTGTAAAAAATTTTTTTAAAAATCACAAATCTAAACTTTTATATAAAAATATCAGTCAATTTTGCTTTAAATCCTCAGGGTGCACATCTTCTTGTTAACAATATTTTATTAAATCATATCAGGAAGCTGGGGGCACAAATGGTTACAAGAAATGACTCGTTACCTTAATCACCAGCCAAGAATTAGTGAGAACGATATGTCAGCTAGTACTACTCTTCTTGTTCCCTGACCTCAAAAAAATCCCTAGCTCAACTACTAAGAGTTTGCCTTTCTGAATTTCAAACTGTTCCCTAAGGTGTTCTACATCAGAGCCACTAACAAAAACATCTTAACTTAACTTTGGAGAAGTGTATTATTATCTACTTCTCCAAATTCTTTCTAAGGGTGGTGGTCATTCCTAGCAATCCACATCAATATGTTCTTTCCATTATCTTCTTTCCATTAATCTTCTCCAGCAACAATTCTCTTGATAAGGATCAAATACTATCATCGTAAGGAGCCAATGGTACTGCCCAGTGAGGAGCTGGGAGAACCTTAGAGTTCTCATTCTACACATAGATTAGAAGTTATGGGAGGGCACCAAGCAGAGCAAAACTCCACAATAGCAATAAGTCCTCAGGGCTCTGCCTCTCCGAGGCACACCCACACCCATCATGGTGGTGCTAACCAGCAGGCCACATTCCATGACTTCTAAAGTTCTGAAGTTGTTCTTCTTGCACGGCCCCCAACAGAACTGGCCTAAACACATACACACACATGCACACACACGCACACATGCACACACACACACACACACGTGCACAAATGCATGCATTAAAATTAATAATACATTAAAATAAATACAATAAAATAAAATAATAATGGTGGTAAAAGGAATTATAAAAAAGTAGAGAAAATATAAAGTTTGGATTGATAGTTTTAAATAAACAATTACAGAGCTAGAAAAAAATTAATTATGATCTTGTCACCATGGAAGTGATTGACAATAGTAAACTATAGAAGAAATAGTGAGACTTTTCTGCTTACAGATATACTAGAACCAGTAAGGATGTTGGGCAGTCTCTCTGTGCTAAATATTTAAAAACTCAGTACAACTCTTTCTGAGTTCATATGGATGGGATGAATAGCCAAATATTTGCATGACTGTACTGAAATTTGAAGGATATGCTACACAATTGTTTCACTACTAAAATGTGAAAATATAACTTAAGCGGTTTTTAGTTCTATGTGAACATATATTCCACAGAAATTATATTTTATATACCATCATCAGCCTACTTTAAAGATAAAAATAAGGAAACTTGTATAACTTATCTGGGTCTTAACTATTCTGAGTTTCTGAAGTGATGGGTCTTGGCATGGGTGTGACCTAGATGGCATCTACAAACTGAATAGTATAAGTCCATCCCATTTAGTTCAATATCATGCTCCCTTAATGGATGACTATGACCTGGTCCCATTGTGAGTAACACTTATAAAAAGTCCCTTATAAAAAGGGACAGGAGAATAAAGTCCCTTCTAAATTTGAAGCACAATCATTTTAATATCCTAGCAAATCTTTTGTGATGATTATGTCTAAGAAGCTTGGCTTTCTCTATTGTCTTAAAGAAAATGTAGACTCGGATATTTCCTTGGATCCTTCACAATGCAGTTGACAATATCTCAATAGAACAGCCTCAGAAAGAGAAGAAATGTTACAGAAACTTGTGTGCCACTGAAACGGTTGTGCCCACTGATCCTTTGTTCTGACACACTCCAGGGTTTAAGTCTTTATTGAACTACTTTCAAGGCCATAAGTTGAAAAAGAAAAAATTTTATCTTGGTCCATTGAAAAAAAAAATGACTCTACACCCTGAATTAGATTCCTTACTTTGCATAAATCCTATTTTCTAAGAGTGAATTAATTATCCATAAAAAGAAATGAGTAGCTTCAGTTTCTATTTTAAAGCTTGATATACCCTCACCAGCCCTGGAAATTGAAAAGATCAATCTTGCAATGAATCGGAAGTTGTCTTCAAGCCATAAAAGATCTTTTTAGAATGAGTATCTCAAGGAAGCTGAAAAAGAAAGCAAGACAGGAAAAGTATGAATAGAATGTGGAAGCAAAGTGGCATTTGCAGAACACATTCTTGAGTTTTCATTCTTACAGAAAGATAGAACTCAGTAGTTTTTCAACTCATCTCTAGATTCTAAAGGCTGAGAACTTTCCATAGTCCATTTCATGCAAATCCCTACTGTTCTAGTTCCCTTTATTTTTTATTTCTTTTATTTCCTTTATTGTTGTTATTATACACTCTAACAATAGAATGCAACTTAACAAAGAAAATGGGTTATCATTTTACAGATTACTATTACTATTACTATTGACAAAACTCAGGTCAGGAATGCAAAACAGAAGCCGTGAAAGAATGCTGTTTGCTGGCTTGCTTGAAAGGACATGGTTACCTAGCCTTCCTACACAGCCCTGTATTAGTAAGGGTTCTCTAAACAAACAGAAGTAGTAGAAAGAGTATATGTTGTTAAGCTGACATCCAAGAACAACCATCAATAACTCAAAAACACATCCCCCAAGAAACAGTGCTTCACAGTGGTCGGGGCACTCTGTACACCAATTAAGTTTAATTTGCTGTGAGACTGCCTCATGAATTCCCAAAACATCCTAATGAAAAGGGTCTGGAGTTACCATTTTTAAATAAAGCTATTAAGTCCAGCTCACTTTAGGACAGCCATGTTGGTGAGACTTGATGGTTGGTGCAGCTTCTGGCAGTACTAGGAGATACAGTCTCACAGAAGACTCCTGGTCTCCTTCAATATCTCTGCCTTCCCTGCAATGTTCCCTGAGTCTTGGGCACAGTAGTGGTTTTTTTTTTTTAATTAATTTATTCTTGTTACATCTCAATGTTTATCCCATCCCTTGTATCCTCCCATTCCTCCCCCGCCCCCATTTTCCCATTATTCCCCTCCCCTATGACTGTTCCTGAGGGGGATTACCTCCCCCTATATATTCTCATAGGGTATCAAGTCTCTTCTTGGCTACCTGCTGTCCTTCCTCTGAGTGCCACCAGATCTCCCCCTCCAGGGGACATGGTCAAATGTGAGGCACCATATTATGTGAGAAAGTCATATCACACTCTCCACTCAACTGTGGAGAATATTCTGACCATTGGCTAGATCTGGGAAGGGGTTTAAAATTCACCTCCTGTATTGTCCTTGGCTGGTGCCTTAGTTTGAGCGGGACCCCTGGGCCCAAATCTGCCTATCATATTGTTCTACTTGTAGATTTCTAGGACCCTCTGGATCCTTTTATTTTGCTATTCTCCCATGCGTCTCTCATTTAGAGTCCCAATAGGATGCCCTCCCCTCTGTCCCAGTTTCCTGGTAAGTGAAGGCTTTCGTGGGACATGCCCCTTGGGCTAGTATGCAGATATAAGTGAGTATATACCATTTGATTCTTTCTGCTTCTGGGTTAACTCACTCATTATGATCATTTCTAGCTCAATCCATTTATCCACAAATTTCGGGAATTCCTTGTTTTTAATAGCTGAGTAGTATTCCATAGTGTATATGTACCACAGTTTCTACTGTCAAGAGAACAAAGCGACAGCCTACAGACTGGGAAAAAATCTTCACCAACCCTACATCTGACAAAGGTCTAATATCCAAAATATATAAAGAACTCAAGAAATTAAACACTACCAAACCGAATAGCCCAATTGAGAAATGGGGCTTGGAACTAAACAGAGAATTCTCAACAGAGGAGTATCAAATGGCTGAGAAACACTTAAAGAAATGCTCAACCTCCTTATCATCAGGGAAATGCAAATCAAAACAACTCTGAGATTCCATCTTACACCCATCAGAATGGCTAAGATCAAAAACTCAAGCAACACCACATGCTGGCGAGGATGTGGGGAGAGAGGAACACTCTTTCATTGCTGGTGGGAATGCAAACTAGTACAGCCACTTTGGAAATCTATCTGGTGCTATCTCAGAAAAATGGGAATAGGGCTTCCTCAAGACCCAGCTATTCCACTCCTTGGAATATACCCAGAAGATGCTCCAGCACACAACAAGAAAATCTGCTCAACCATGTTCATAGCAGCCTTATTCATAATAGCCAGAACATGGAAACAGCCTAAGTGTCCCTCAGTAGAAGACTGGATAAAGTAGTGTTTATTTTTGAAAGCTCCCTTATACTATTTTTTATTGTCTTATGGGTGGTTTTTTTTTTTTTTTTTCCTTAGTTTTTTGGGTTTTTTTGTTTGTTTGTTTTTCAAAGCAGGGTTTCTCTGTGTAACAGCCCTAGCTGTCCCGAAACTTTCTCTGTAGGCCCAGCCAGCCTTGAACTCAGAGACCTCCCTGCCTCCGCCTCCCAGGTGCTCGGATTAAAGGCGTGCACCACCACTGCCTGGTTTATACCATTCATATTGCTTGTTTCAAAGCCAATTTCTCCTATTTTAATCCAAGCAGTCTTTTTAAAAATTGCCTTCCCAGGGCTGTAAAGAACTTTCACTGAGATTATAACTACAAATCATTTTTGTCAAATATAGACCAGTTTTCAATCACTTTTTTTAATAGAACCAAATTTTGTTGGGAGAGGACATCGCACTGAGCTCACAAGTTCCAAGTGATTTGTACACTGCCAAACTTGGAAATAACCTTTTGAGTGATTTGAAGTCGTATAACTTCATTTTCCTCATTTTGGGAAAACAAAATTAATAAACCTTGCCACCTAGGAATCTGAGGACAATCGTTTGAAATAATGTACCTAAAAAATTTTTTTGATGATTCTTTACCGTGGTCAGTAACTATAGAAAAAGTTTTGAAATAATCAGGGGGTATAAAGAGTCATTCTGCTCTAACTTAGATAAAACTGATCAAAACATTTACTTTTAAATTCATTCTTGGTTTGCGATAGTTAAAAGGGGCATAGATGAAATTTGTGTTTTAGAAAAAGGGAATCTTAATATGGTGTAAAAACGTAGGGAAACAAATGGGCATATGTGAAACTAGGAATGCCTTTACCCCAGGTTTCTGCTCTCCACAGTCACCTCTCCAACTCAGCAAATCAATCTCCCTTTTCCTTGCCTGGTCAGTCTGGTCACTTCCCACATGTCAGTTAAAGCTCAGATCCCCTATCATCCACTCAACACAAAGTACTGCAGACGGGAGTAATGACCAGCTCTGCTAAGGCACCACTGGCTCTATCTATTTGTGTAACTGTCACAGAGAATAGTGCTTAGTTGCTTATGTGTTTGTCTCTCCTTACAATTGTATCTCCTCTAAACTGAGTTACTTATCTTTGCAGCACATGGTGATTGATATAGAAAACAGCATGTAAAAAAGTCCACATGTGTCTGTTGATCTGAATGGAAGTCATCAATATTGATTACATATCACCAATCGGAAAACCTGCAAGGTGCTTTGTGACCATTGCCTCATAAATTCTTGAAATGTCCTAATGAAGTGGACATCTTTAAATAGAGAGAACTCAACATCGCACCAAACTTGTTCATTCTGAAATACTCTAGAGGAGCTAAGTTTCTGACCTGTGTTCATTAATAAAACAAATGAATTATAAAAATGTAATAGCTACCTACTTCTTATAATAACTACAGCCTAAATATAACCCATTGTAACTAATAAAGCAGCTCCCAAATGGTGAGCTTGCCTATGCCTGAGGATTAGCTAGAAATCAGAGCTAACATTGATCAGCTTTCATGACACTGAAAAGTCTGATCATTTAAGACTGCACTGAGGTACCTACTCCTGAGACACTGGAGAAAAAAAGTGTCAGTACAGAAGCTCTACTTGGGAATTCTAAAAGCCAGTCATGTCCTTTGTTTATTGAAGAGGAGCAGCCATTAATCACTTTGAGCTAGGAGGTACAGGACCAAGGCTTACCAATAAAATAATGGTACCCATGATAGCAGAGCCAACGATGATGCACAGGATAGTAAAAGATAAGGAAGACATATGCTGATAAGAGGGCTGTAATTATAAGTGACTTTTAGCTTCAGCAAAATTAATTGAGAGTCTCTTGATAAATGCCTATGGTTGAGCCCTAAATGACACTCATGGTGAGATATGGCCTCTGGTACAAACTCTGAGAGAATTTCCCTGTGAGCCAAAGCTAGATACATTCCAGTGACAGTGCGTGAGATGGATAGGAAATGTGTCAAATGATTGATCAATGCTTGGCCACAGGGTTGCCTACTATAATTTTTAGAAATTGAAAAACAGGTGTTATTGTTGAGAAATTGGGCTTTAAACATTATCAGCAGGGAAGGAACAAGGAAGGTCACAGAGAATAGATGGGCTCTTTGGGAGACCAGAGATTAGTCTCTGGATTAATTTTTAAGTTCCTCTGTGATGGCCTATCATTGCATCTCTGAACATTCAATCTAACCCTCACAGTATCGTTAGCGTTATCATTTTCAAACACAGAATGCTCAAAATAGTATAGAGTTCCCACCCACCACCACTTTATGATACCCTGCATGTTTCTAATGTCATGGACTTTCCTTCACAATGTGACCAAATTTATTTCTGAAGAATTAATTCCTTCATCCTTGAATTAAGTACGCTTTGAGGGATGAAATTCATTTATCAGCTTCTGTGACACTGAATGTCTGATCACTTTGTACTACACTGAAAGAGCTGCTCCTGAAACAGGAGAAGAAATAAATGTCAGTATGGAAGCTCTCCCTGAAAACCCTAAAAGATTGCCATGTCCTTTGTCTATTGAAAAGGAACAGTAGTTAATCACTGAGCCAGGATGTGCAGGTGCTCTTTCCTCTTCCTGAGTTATGGTGACTCCTATGCTAATACTGCTTCTCTGTGCAGACATCTTTCCTAACAGCACAGTGATACCCCATAAACCTTTACTTGTACATCATTGTTCTCATAATATTCTATCTCCATGTGCAGATGCACCCCTCTTATTCACCCACAGATTCATATGGCTCTAGAGAGCTGGAAAATGACTTCTAGTTCTGCCTACCCCGTGGCTTTGAGAAAGTCTCTTGATCATTTCATTGTTTCATGTGTAAACTAGGCCTTACCAGATTCTCAGGGAAAGCAATGTTCAATTAATGACTAAAAAGCTTTGAGAGTTCCTAGATGAAAGTGGATATGAGTGCTGATGTACGAAAGATTCCAAAGTAAGCAGTATGCATGGGTAATGGGGCCATTGGGGAGGCAGGAAAAAAATGTTAGACAAAAACAAGAGAGAGCTGTATACTGTGAGATTACATTCCTCTTCGCATATACACCCAACTTATCTTGAGCCAAAGCCTCAAGAGAAATATTCACTTGCCAAGAGAGACCACAAAACACTTAGAGAATATGAACTTACCAAGAGGAAATCAACCAACTGAAAAACCTACAAACATTTGAAGCCACCTTATTAAACTAATCAAAATTATTTGAAACAAGCATAACAATCAGCTTAATATGTCATGTTTTGGGGAACTCCTGACAGTGCTCTCACACACTGAGGGTGTCTCTGATTCTATTGCCTGCTCTTGGGACCTTTTTCCTCCTACTGGGTTGACTTGCTCAGCTTTGATGTGAGAGTGTGTGCTTGGTTTTATTATACCTTGTTTTGCCATGTTCAGTTGATATCCCTGGGAGGGCTGCTCTTTTCTGGGGATATAGGAATAGTTCTGGGGGACAGGGGAGATGAGGGAGAATAGGAGTGGTATGAAGGGAAGTTGTGGTCTTGATGTATTATATGAGATAGGAATACATAATTTTTTAAATAAAAATTTCTAAATAACAAAGGGTATTAGGAAAGATAACAGAAAACAACATCAAGAAAACTTTAGTCGCTACAATAAGGAGCTCAATAAACTGGGTGAATAAAAGGATGAATCACATAGAAAGGAAGTTAATGAACTTGAGCATGAAGATAAGGAGTTCCCCCAAAAGGCTTTAGGGCAACAAGCACATTCTCTTCAAAAATGTCATTATGAATGTCTCAAGAAAAGGGAAAAGATAAAACAGAAAGTTACTTTTAAATGGTTTAACTGAGATTTTCAAAGCTATGGTTTATAAAAAACTTCTTAAATTTAACATTAGTAAAAGTAATATAGATAGGATAAACTCCCATAAGAAGTCTGAGCCTCATGCCAGGCATGGTGGTACATGTCTATAATCCGATATTTGGGAGGATGAGGAAAATTCAAGGCCCTTCTAGACTACATAAAGAGTTGCAATCCAGCCTGGGAAATTAGTGAGTCTCAAAAGAAAACGTAAAAAGTTAAAATTTAAAAGGGGACTATTGGTATATAACAATGGTACAGTGCTTGCCTAGCTTGCACAAGGATCTGGGTTAATCACCTGTATTGTAAAAAGACACAAAAAAGCAGAGCCTATGAGATTAGCTCAAGTAAACAAGACCTAGAACATAATGCCTATAGAAGCTGTCTTTAGGGAATATGGTATGTAAAATTAAAAGGCAGAAAAACTAACAAAAGCACAGGTAACCCAAAGAAGTTATAGTTAAATTTTACAACAATCAAAATGATACCTGAGATGGAAACTCATCAGAACTGTGAAAAAACGAAGAGATGTTACCTGCTAGGAAAATGAGCGATAAATCGTGTTTAAATCATATTTTGCTCAGTGACAGAACATTTGCTTAGCAGATGTAAGACTTGTGAGCAGTCCCTAGCAGTCCTACACACAAAAAAATTAGTTGTGGATTTTAATACATATCAAGTTATAAATTCATAGTGATTATATTCTAAGACCACAATTTTTAAAAGCACCAAATCATTCACAAGAGAAGCCTAAGTGGCCATAAGCTTAGGAACATGTTATAACCATGTTTTATTTTCTTTCTCAATGCTTTCTTCAGAGCCAATGAAATTAATACACATCAGTATGGATACTAAAGCAGATTTCAGTGGGGAAGAAATTTTTTCAACATGATATAATATGTGAAAACTTAATCCATCTGCATACAAAATAATTCTACAACAAAGAGAATGCAGGATTAATGCTGTTTTGTCTTTCAGCGAACCTCGTGCTCAAAGACATGGACAAAAAAAAAAAAAAGATGATCATGTTTAGAGAATGGCCACTCATGTAATGTATGTAATAATTGCTGGGCTTAATAGTTTGGAAGGCGATGCTCATGGTGGAGGGGGAAGAAATGCGTGGCTGGTGTCAAATCCAAAGGAACTGATGAAGTTCAGTTTTTCAGGCTGTCATATATAACCTGTTAGAACGCCACTAAAATTTTTTATGGCACAGAAAGATGGGAGGACCTTTGCTGGCTTACAAAGGCCACATGAAGAAACCCCAAGCTGTCACCAACCAGCTCAGCTTCAAGATGTCAGAGATGTCATAGAGTAAGGCTCTTAGTTACAATGAGGCTCTTGCAAAGAACCGCCAGGTTACTCTGTCTGGGGTGGAATCTGCTGGAAGTAAGGACATTCAAGTCAGAAGACACTTTGATCATCAGATAATTTACGTCACCAATACATGTCAGAGTGTCAGCCATACATCTGTCATCCAGATAGTGCTATATAAAAAAAATATTTTAATTGCTTGTGGAGTATAAATAAAATGAGGGCATTATCACAGAGATAAACGGTGAGAGCACTGCTAATCTGCAGGCTGTGCTATGAAGGACAAAGTGAATCCCCCCCAAAGGGCTGCAGTGCAAGTTATTTTACTGATAGGAGGTGTGAGCAAAAGTGTTTTAATAGCAAATGGCAACTCTCATCCTGTGACGAAAAGAGCTTCGATTCAGAAAAATTCCAGGCTGATGTACCACCATTTCCTGTCCTGTGTTTAATCAGGGGTGGAAGATATTGATGGAAGAAAGGTATTGAGAAAAGGATTTGTGAATGTCAAATGTTAAAAGAACTGTTTGCATTTAGGTAATCTTTTCAATTTTGCTGTGCATCATGGCCAAATTTAATGTCCCCATGCCTGCTTTTCATATGTCTGCCTCTGATATTTCCCTCACTTCTATTGCCTTCTGTCTCTGCTCTACTGTAATACATTACCTTCCTCTCCTTGTACTTTTTAATCTCTTATCAAGATCAATCCTCATAAAGTACCATTAGGGTTATTCAAGCCTTTGCTCAGAAACTCCACCAGACCAAAGACAACCTGCAGAAGGTAGTTGCTACTCGTCTTAAGTTCAAGAAAATTCATGATACCCATTCATTCAGTCAGCAGGAATGTAGTAAACACCTCCTACATGCCAGGTGCTATGCTGGACATTTGAAATATATAGTTTATCCATGTCTGACAAATGCGCTATTGTCAGGGAGCTTGTAGACTAAAGAGACTATGCCCAGACATGCAACCCTACACAAATAGATTAATTTTCTCATGGCTCCTTAAAATGAATGCCATGCTGTTTTATGTTTTGTGGCTTTTATTAATATAATTAATAAATAATTTTCTATTATACGTGTCTTTGATGTCTGTGTATATAATGCATCCAGCTCCTTGGACTCTTGCCTCCTTTTCTTTTTCTGAAATGTTTTCTTACTCCTCTGACTCCTTGGCACTTCTTGTCACCATCACTCAAGTGAATTCACACCAAAATAACAATATCAACTTTCAACTTTTAAGTCCAAGTGCTACCAAGAACCAGTCACCACTTATCCTGATCTGCCTTTCCAGCCCTGCAGCCTTACAGAGCTTTGGCATCACCAACACTTCTAGTACATGCTTGCTTTTTTCTGCCCCTATGTTTTTTTATTTTGTTTTGTTTTTGTTTTACCTGTACTGAAGTTCTTACATCCATTTAATGACACATTGCTACATTTTATAGTACAACACCTCTGTGCCCCTACGTGTGTATTTTGTTATTTTTTTATATTTTTATTTAATTAATTTATTCAGATTACAACTCAATTTTTATCCCATCACTTGTATCCTCCCATTCCTCGCTCCCTCCCGCTTTCACCCTATTCCCCTCCCCTAGGTCTATGACAGAGGAGGGGCTCCTCCCCCATTATATGGTCATAGGCTATCAAGTCTCTTCTACTGTTTCTCTGAGTGCCACCAGGCCTCCCCACCAAGGGGAGGTGATCTACCCAATGGACAGGACATTCTCCACAGTTATGTGGAGAGCGAGAACTGACTCTGACATAAACTCTGGTGCCCCATATTTGTTACTATATTTTCAAAGCTAAGGTCATAAGGCTTGTATAACACCAACTAACATTTACTGAACACTCAAAATATTATTGAATATATATTGAATAAATTATCTGAACTGTTTTAATGTGGACTGATTTCATCTTCACAGCAAGTATGTGGTATGAATTATTTTCATTATTTTTATTTTAACAAATGAGAAAATTACTATTTTGAGAATTTCAATTAATTTCCATAAACATGATAAATGTTCTTAGAAATTTGTTAATTTATTAAATCTATTAATAAATTAAAATTATAAGTAATCTTACAAAGACTTAAAGCAGCCTTTAGATTTTCACACAGCAGAGGTAAGGTAGGAATACAAAATCAAAATCCATACAAAGGAATCTTTACTTCAGATTCAAGTCTCTTAACTGCTATATTATTCTGAAACATAATTTAATCCTCAAACATTTGTAAAATGAATGAGTGAATGCATTTAAAGGCCTCCTTACTTTATAAATCAAAAATTTGTTATAATCACTGAAATTATTTCATCCTGTCAGATTCCCAACTTGATACTTCCTTTATGTAGACACCTTGACATGTCCTTCACTTGTCTGAAAACTTCTTGTTGTTGCCTCATCAAAATTGCTTCATTTGGATCTAACACTGTATGGTAGGCAAGATATTGTTTCAGACACAGTGACGCAATTAATGAAAATAACAAGTATTCTATTACTCCCCTGCTACATCTCCCCTTATTTAATTTTCATCTCATAACATAGATAATATTTCCCTATTTTATATGACAGAACTTAAGAATTAAACATTTTTGCCATGCATAGGTAGCCCACACATTTAATCCTAGCAATTGGAAAGCAGAGACAGGCAGATCTCTCAGTTTGAGGACAACCTAGTCTACAAAGAGAGTCTAGGACAGTCAAGGCTACATGGAGAAACCCCGTCTCAACCTCCAACGCCTCCAAAAAAATCAAAAAAGGAATAAAATATTTTTTAGGGAATGCTGATAAATACACACATTGTAAATACAAATGTAAGTTTCTCATTAAAAACATTACAATTATCACTCAGTCCCAGTACAACTAGAAGCCACATACTTTAGTAAGCAATCTCATCCATGGACATTAAATGTTGATAAGCATCAACATTATTTCTGCTTTCTTGGAACAAGGTTAGCATTGGCACAAATCCATCAGAGAAACATTTCCAAACTACCTGCATTTACCCCCATTTACTTCAGACCTATGACCGTCACAATCTAGTGCTCCAAAAGGGTGGGCAAAGCGCCAGCCCCCCAAAGGCCTGTCATTGAGAGGATGAACAGGACAAATGTCAATTTGACTTTGGGATCGGGCCAGTAGTGCAATGGTATACTGTAGGTTGGTATGTTGGGTGGAGAGTGGTCATGAAATTACCAATCCAGAAATCAAGCTATGCTAATGTTGTATGTGCTCAGAGATATTTAATAATTCCATTTTCATGCTTCCTTTGGAACACATGTGATAAGATATGGCTGCCTCTCAGAGATCCTGGGAGGATGGATTAATCAGAATATCACGCAGGATGAAACTTTATAAGCTATGGATCTTTGTAAGCATTTAAGAAACTATTTGATATTACCTTCAGCTTCCAGCTCCTTCTGAGGGCAAAGAATTTAAGCTATATTTCTGAATCACTGAAGTTTTCAGGGATCCAGGATTCCTTGGTTTTGTTCTGCCTTTTTCCCAAATGGAGGAAACTCACGGTCACTAAAAAGACACTACATCATATTTGCATTGCTCTATGTAGCAAGGTAAAGAATTTTCCATTTTTTTTAAACTTTCATTTTAAAAGTTTAAAAATTACTAATCATCCAAACATTATATCTAATATATCATATTATATGTAACATATCATATTTTTATATATCATATTTGTATATTTACATATATTTAATTGCTTGTTGTTTTATAAAAATGTAATCTGGATATTTCAACCTCTCTTCCTGAGATTTTCACTTATGGGCTCTATATTTTAAACAATTCTGAGACAATTCATATTTTCCCCCTTGCCTTTCTCAAATTATGTTAAGTTGTGATTTTTTTCAAGGAATTGCTTTATTCTGTATAAATTTATTACTGTAAACATTTTTAACTTCTTGGCAGTCTGCAGAAATGAAAATTATATTCATTCATTTGAAGTTGTTTATGTGTATCTCCTGATCTCATTCTTAGCAGTACGCCAGCAGTTTGTCAATTTTATTAGACTTTGTAAAGAACTCGCATTAGATTTATTGATCTTTTTCCTGCAAGTTTGTTTCCTTTCATGTTTCTCTTCACCTCATAATTTACCTCACTTAACTTGGTATTTAGTATGTTATTATTTTTGACTTTTTTGAATGAGAGTCTTTATTTTTATTTCTAAAATTTGCATTGTACAAGTTTTGACAATTTCAGTTCTAAATTTATCTAAGCATGGCATTATTTGTATTCCATGCTTACTTTCCAAATGTGTGTCAAGTTGTGACCTAGATAAGGACAGTGCTTAGGCACATGCATGCTCCGTTCTGTGTATCTACCAAAAACCAGTAGTTACTCAGCATTGCCTCTCTTCCCTAGGTTGCTCTGAGTCACTGACTACTTTCATATGTATGTGCAATAGATGTAAATGAAATCATAATATGCATATTTACAAAAGGATGTCCATGCAATTTTACATAATATACAACCTCTAGACTTTTACTGCTAAACTTCTGGATCTTTGAACAAAAACAATTAAGCTTTTATTTTTAAAAAAAATTCTTACAAAATTCTTAAAGTTGTATGTGTTAATTGTGTTGCTTAATCTGGTCTAAAAATATCTATCATTTAGTTGGAACAGGTGGACCATTTGTGCTGGGAAGTAATTGTTGATATATATAAGTCCAAATTTATGTTGCTAAGCAATCTGTTTTCTTACAGACTCTGTGTTCTCACTGAAATACTTCTTATTTCAGTTCCTTTACTAATTTAACCATTTAAATCTTCATTAGCATATTTGCATTTCTGTTGTATTAGTTTTCTATTAAACATTCATATATAAAGTACAGTATAAAATTAATGTGCTATACTTAACCGAGTAAATCATTGTGATGACCTTTACTGAATCTTTTTTTAGACAAAGTTTCTCTGTTGCTTGGCTGTCCTGGAACTTTTTCTGTATACCAGGCTAACCTTGAACTCACAGAGATCCACCTGCCTCTGCTTCCCAAGTGCTAGAATTAAAGGCATGTGCCACCATGTCCAAATTAGAATGTTTTTTTAAAACTCATTTTATTTTTATTTGTATGTATGTGTGCATGTGCGCATGCTTACATATTCCTGTGGAGGTGAGATAAGAGCACCATGTCACCCTGCAGCTAGAGAGTATGAGCATGGGCCACCATACCCAGATATCATGTGGGTATTAAAGTTCATGTCTGAACAACAAAGGCTTTTCTGAGCTTTAGCTTCAACTGTCAATAAAATTTTAAAAATTAAAAACCCAAAAGCATCCACTCTCAACTAGATTAAAAGCCAAAGATCTTTGGCCATCTGCCCAGGAGCAGTATAGCTAGTTCTTGAGGTAGATGGATTCCCGATTTTCTGGGAAATGGCTATATTGATTTCCAAAGTAGCTGTACAAGTTTGCACACCCACCAGAAATGGAAGAGTGTTTACCTTGCCCCACATCCTCTCCGGCACAATCAGTTACTAGTATTATTGATCTTAATCATTTTGACAGATATAAAATGGAATCTCAGGGTCATTTTTATTTGCATTTCCCTGATGGATAAGAATATTGAACACTTATTTAAGTGTTTATTATTCATTTGAGATTCTCCTGTTGAGGATTCTTTGCTGAAATCTGTACCCTGATTTTTATTTGGATTATTTGATTTGCTGATGTCTAGTTTCATGGGGGATTATCATCATCATCATCATCATCATTATTATTATTATTATTATTATTGACATCAGCCCTCTGTTAGATGTGGTGAAGATCTTTTCCCACTCTATAGGCTGCTGTTTTGTCCTTTTGATGGTGTCCTTTGCCTTATAAAAGCATTTCCATTTCAGAGGTCCCATTTACTAATTGTCAGCCTTAAAGCCTATTTGATGTTCTTACCATATAGGTGTTTCACACCACAAGGACACTTGCTCAACTATGTTCATAGCAGGTTTATTCATAATAGCCCAAAGCTGGAAGCAACCAAGATGCTCCTCCCTCAAAGAATGGATAAAGAAAATATGGTATATTACACAATGTAATATTACTCAGCTGTTAAAAACAACGATATCATGAAATGTTCTGGAATACGGGTGAGACTAGAAACCTATGAGTGAGCCCATACTCAGAAAGACAAACATGGTATGTATTCATTTATAACTGGATATTATACATAAAGTACAGGAAAACCAGGCTACAATCCACATGCCCAAAGAAGCTAAACTACAAGAAGAGTTCAAGGCGGGGTGAGTGAATCTCACTTTGAAAGGGAAATAGAATATATATTATAGGTGGTGGAGGAGTTAGGATAGGGAGTTGGGGATGGAACCAAGAATTATCACATAGGGGGAGGATGGAGAGACAACTGGAATCAGGGGCCATCTCTGGAATGAGCTAGAAACCTAATGCAATGGAAATCCCCAAGATCGTATAAGGGAGACCCTAGCTAAGACTACTAGCAATGGAGTCTGAATCAGCCATATTTTGTAGCCAGGCAAGACTTCCAGTGGAGGGATTGGGATATCTACCCAACCAAAAATATTTGAACTACAATTTCTCATGCCTACAAGATGTGCTGGGGTAAAAGTGGTGCAGAAATTGTGGGAGTGGCCAACTAATGGCTGTCCAATTTGAGACCCATGCTGTGAGAGGAAGCCCATCCATGACCCTATCTGGAAGGCCAGGACCCAGAGGTTGAATACCCCAGAGACCTAGGATAGAACCAAACACGAATGGGGGGGGGGGGAAAGCAAATTAAATGATTCCTAATGATATTTTTCTATACTTATAGCTTTGTGACTAGCTCAATTGCTATCAGGGTCTTCACACAGTAACTGATGGAAACAAATGAAGAGACCTACAGCCAACATTAAGTGAAGCTTACTGAATCCTGTGGAAGATGGGATGGAAGATTTATAGGAGCCACAGAATCAACCAAACTTGGCCCATAGGGGCTCATAGAGACTGGATCAATAGCCAAAGAGCCTGCATGGAACTGACCTAGGCCCTTTGCACATATGTTACAATTGTGTAGTTCAGCCTTTGCAAATGTTTTTATTTCTTCAGGTGGGGGTAGAGATGATAGCCATACTCAAGTTTTACTGATACATAGCTTAGGCTGAGCCCAGAGGATTTCTAACTAAATATTCCTAGGCTTAGGCCTGGAAGCATCTAGCCTCTATACAATATAATATTCTCCAAGCACAGATTTTGAAACTTCAGCTTCCAGCCTTCAAATGGTAACCTAGGCCTAGAATGTTTTCAGCCTCCAATACTTACTGTGAATAAACTCACCCATTGTAGTTCTTTCTGAACTATGGCTAGCTGGGTCAACTCATCTCAAAACTCCCCTCCAAACTAGTTGGTTCAAACTGGCTTCTCTCCGGCCTTTGTTGACAGTTGTCCATCTCTAGTTGGCCTACGACTCACCACCCACTTGTATTCATAAAGAAGAGGCTGTCTTGCGTGTGTGGATCACATCTCAACAGAGCTACTACATAAATGGACATATCTATCGAAAAAAAAAAAAAAAAATGTGTACAGAAAGCAGAAGTCATGCTTTAGATTAAATTGATGGAATTTTGTTCCTAAAATATAATTTCACAAATCTTTGAATTAAAAACAGATTTTCAGACTAAAAAAAAAAAAACAAACAAACAAACTGGCTTCTCTCCATTTCTCCCTAAATCGCTCCAGTCGGAAAAACTGACACTCTAAACTACACAAACTGAACTGCATGAACTCAACTGTACTCAAATGAACTGCACCTAACTGTACCAAACTCTCCTCTCTCTCTCCCTCTCAATCTCTCTCTCTCAATCTCTCTCTCTCAATCTCTCTCTCTCTCTCTCTCTCTCTCTCTCTCTCTCTCTCTCTCTCTCTCTCTCTCTCTCAGCTTCTTTTCCCTGTCTGTTCTTCTGAGAATTAGATATAGCCTATCTCTGCCTAATTCTGTCAAATTTTTCTCTAATCTGATTCATCACTTTGTCTGCCCCTCCATTAGATTTCATTGTTTGTGATTAAAGATGTGTACTAAATTCTAGACAGAGGGATTAAATGTGTGTACTAAGGACATGACTGTATTCCAGCTAGATCATACAAATCTAGGTCTTTGAATGTGATCTTTGCCAGAGCAGCTATGTTACTGGAATAAAATTCCACTACAGGTCTTCTTGTGGGAATCCTAACAGTGGAATCAGGGGCTGTCTCTGATTCTGTTGCCTGCTTTTGGGACCCGTTCCCCCTACTGGGTTTCCTCATCCAGTCTTAATTGAATAAGAGAAAAAGGAGGAAGAGGATTGAATGGGAGGAGAGGGAGGTAGGGAAAACTGTGATCAGGATGTAACTAAATGAATGACTGAATGAATGAATGAGTGAATGAATGAATAAGTGCACACCAAAGATCTTAAAATATCTACAAGAGTTTATATTTCAGTCCTCCCTCGGCTCTTGCCTTTTGTTTTCCTGACTGTATTACCCATAGCCTTTCAACAAGTCATTCCTTCCAGGTCTAACAAAAAGAACCAAGCTTTGTGTGCCTTAAGGTGATATATGAGACACATGAATATCAACTGCCAATGAATATGGAATTGGGGCGATTTCAGTGTTCTAAATTTAGTGAAAATGGTTCAACAACCCCCTGACCATTCTAAATCAATAACCTGCAGTCTTAAATAAGTAAATTTTATGGAATGTTAATTATACTTTTAAAGAATGTATTTTCCAACTAAATTCCCACCTACTTCTAATTAATTGAATTTTTAAATCCTAAGGACTTCTTTTGTCCAGTGATATTTTTCCCTTTTATTTTTTTTATTAATTTGTTCTTGTTACATCTCAATGTTTATCCCATCCCTTGTATCCTCCTATTCTTCCCTCCCCCCCCCCTTACCCACAATAAACAGTAAGCAGTGTAGACAGGAAGATAAATAAGCCACACCCTTTACCCTTCTGGAGTTTACAGTCTCATAATAAACAAATGAATACTTGATAATGAAGTTGGTAGTAGGCAACATATACAGAACTAAGTTTGAAACAGTAATATTGGCAAATGGCAGTTACTATCATAGTAACTCAAAAAATCATATTACCACACACTGTAGCCTGGAGGATTTTTATTTTATTTTGTTTTCCCTTCCTGTGATGGGTTGAATATGAATGGTCCCAAGGGCCCATGTATTTGAGTGCTTGGTCATCAGAAAGTATCATTAATTGAGAGAGATTAGGAGGTGTGGTGTTATTAGAATGGGTGTGGCCTTGTTGGAGTAAGTCTGGCCTTTTTGAGGAAAGTGTGCCACTTGGGGTGGGGTTTGGGGTTTCAAAAGACCAAACTAGTGCCAGTGTCTCTAACTTCCTGATGTCTGTGAATCGATATGCAGAACTCTCAGCAACTTCTCCAGCACCATGTCTGCCTGCAGGCTCCCTGCCATGATGACAGTGGACTAAACTGCAATTAAATGATTTTCTTTATGAGAATTACTATAGTCATGGTGTCTCTTCACAACAATAAATCCCAATCTAAGACATTCCCTTTCTGAATTTCAGTAGTACACACACACACACACACACACACACACACACACACACACACACACACACACCAGAAACCTTTTCTATCATGACAGAGATGGTACCGTGTGTCCACAAATGACTTCTAGCCAGTGTCTTGGGCCAGATAAATTGTTCTTGGCATCCACAAAGTCTTGAATTTTTCTTTGCAAATACCCATTGTCTGAGAAGAACGTGTTTGTCAGAAGATAATTCCCTTTCAATTGGAAAAAAACACACAAAGCTGAATAGATGCCACTTAGTTGTATACAAATGATTTGGCATGCACTATTTCCTCCTGGCACTCATCTTCAAAGCATAGCGTGGTCTCCTTGGTCAAGTGCTGAAAATAAATGCTCACAGCCCAAATACCGTGAAACTGGAGCTTTCACATCAAAGAGAACTGAGACAATGATTCCGGGTTTGAGTTCTTCAAAAACAAAATGCTATGCTTACAAATTCTAAAGTGTCTTTCAAACACTGGCATTATGGCATGCCTACATTGTTTGATTCCATCCCACTTGAATACAGGAGAAAAACCATGATAAAATCTCAAGTTGCCTCTCTAGCTATGTCCAGCTGGAAGGCTATAGTTTGGAAAGCTTTTTAGGCTTTGATTTTTGTTTGTTGTTGCTCATTTTGATGTTTTCTTGTTGAAGAATAGAAGTCAATAAAGACATGCTTAACAATTTTTTTTTATTTAAATCAAAGTCACCTATGTGGTCTGACTTGTCCAATAAGAGTAAATGAAATTTTAAAATATCAAAAGAAATGAAAAAAAGATGAATGAATGTTCTTGTGGTCAAAGGACTGAGACCTGAGCCTCTGTTTACAAAGGATAGTTTTTCTCTGAGATTCATTGAAAATGTTCAGTACCTATAAAACCCTGTACTAATGTAAGGTTTGATCCTCAAGATAGTTTATTTAATCACTCAAAGTGTTTGACATTGGTTCATTCTGTTTTGTTCTAGACACAGTGGTATACAAACAAAATTGCCAGCAGAAGCTGGAGAGATGGCTCAGCAGTTAAAAATGCTCTTCCAGAGGGACAAGAATTCAAGGCACAGCACCCATGTAGTGATTCACAGCCATCTGTAACTCTAATCCAAATGTTATACTTTCTGTGCAGGTCCAAGGTGCAAATAATTTACATATACTTGCATAAAACAACCATACATGTAAAATAGATATCTTAATTATCAGTCAGTATGCACATCTTAAATTTGACTACTGCTTACAAAGTGAGGATTTCCATACTGAGATCTCAGAACATTGCATTCTATCACCCTGTATTCTTCCCCTGCCAGGCTTTATCCCACTATCTATATCTCTGCCCAACCTTAAGATCCTAGTCAATTATTCCCCTCTTTTCTTCCAATTCTTTTCCCTATAAATAAACTCAAATACCAAAATAGTTGAAGCTTTATCCTCACTGCCATTTTAAGCTACTCTGTTTTTTCTCCAATTTTTTTTGGACAAAATCACCATATCAGAATATGTTTTTTCAAGTTTATTCCTTCTCAAGTCTCTGATGGAGTTGAAGACCAAGTGGCCTAGTTTTACAATGAAGCTTAGTTGTTTAGGGGTTAAGATGTTTTTAGGTCTAGATAGATGTTTTAAGTTGATAATGACAATATTTGATGGAGATTGATTTATATTCAGAATCTTAGATGCACCGAGATAGGGAAGATGTTTTCTTCAAAGCTGTCAAATACTAAGAATATAACATTTATACAATTCCTGATTGTGTCATGGTTCTTTCTGCTATAGGTAATCTATTGTATACATGTGTAATAATATAAATGTATATGTAAAAAATAAAAAAATGTTTAAAACAAACAAACAAAAAAAAAGAATATGTTTTTTCCCTCAAAGTGTTTTCTGTTTGTGTATGGTCCTCCAAGTGCAGGTGGTCAGTTGTCATCTTGGAGAGGGCTGTAGGAAATCATCCTGGAGAGAACAACTGTGATGAGTTGTAGAAGACCTTGAATTTCTGGGCTATTGGCATCTTGGAGATATTAACATGTTTAGCACACAGGTGTCACATCAGAGATTACAGACAATCTCAACAGTCTAAACATGATAGATAAAGAGAATGATAAGAACCTGAGCTGCAGGCAAAGAAAAGGACTAACAGTTTAAAAGCTAGCCATAAGGCTTGTGATGGGGCTGGAGAGATGGCTCAGTGGTTAAGAGCACTGGCTGCTCTTCCAGAGGCCCTGAGTTCAATTCCCAGCAATCACATGGTGACTCACAACCATTTATAATGTGATTTTATGCCCTCTTCAGGCGTGCAGGTATAAATGCAGACAGAGCACTGTATACATAATGATAAATAAATAAATCTTAAAAAAAAATATTATTTAAAAAAAAGGCTTGTGATGGTCCAGGAAAGTCCTTGTCTCTCAACTCATGATGTTGACTCATTGTCAACTTGACTGGATTTAAATCATTTAGGAGACATGCCTATGAATGTCTCTGGGAGGCTATGTTCAAAAAGATTTAACTGAAGAAAGTAGTCATACCCTGAATGTTTGTAGCATCATTGCATGAACTATGGTCCCAGATTACTTATCTTTTTAAGGAGGATTTCAAAGGGAGGAGGGAAGCACTCAGGGGTTGGTGGGTTTTCTTGTCCATGGATTAGTGTGACTTTTCTTGTAAGGCAGGGTCTAGGTACTCTTCCACCATGGGGCTAGGAATGACCATTATGGCCATTAGGAAAGTCTGAGGGCAGGGCCTGACTGCCAGAGCTCCCCTATTGGGGATCTAGTCACTTTCTGGCCTTGAGGGTTTCTAAATTTTATAAAGTATGCAAAGTCTTTCCCTGCCACGTGAGTCTGTGTTAATAGCCGGGACTGACCCTTTGCCTATCCTCTAGACCTTTCACTTGCCAATTGTAGTCCTGCCTTCCTCAACACTTCACAGTGCTGAATAGGCTTGTGTACCTTGTCCCCACTCTCTCTCTATTCTTTCATTAGAAATGAATTTGTTTATTTGTTCTTCATATTAGAAATTTTTTTTTTGCTTGGAACACTCCACAGATTTGTCTTGTACTCTCAGAACACCATTATGATGTCTGTTGACTTCACAAACCACCACGAATTGTCATTATCTCTACTATGCTCCATTTAATTCAGAATCCCTGGAAGACAGAAACCATGTGGTTTTTTGCCCTATTATCTTTAGCCTCTGTTACAACTTGAAAGTCTAGAGATGGCACATGTAAATGGCATCTGAGTTAACCAGTCAGCGATTGCATGACATGGCTCTTAGCAAATGGAAAACTAAGGGAACTATACCAAGACCTATTTGTTCAGATCCTGACCGAAGTTCCCATTATATCTCAGACAGAAGTGGGCCTAAATCATGGGTAAGAACCTCTACAAAGATCAGGGACTCTAGAAACAAACCAAGACTAGAATCTGTCAACCTAAACTTCTGAACCTAGTAGTGCCACTGGTTTTGAAGAAACCAACAAACTAGAGCCTGCTTATCTCTGTTGTAATAACTAAATGACATTGGTCATATTGTCAGAAACACTAAGGTGACTCCTATTTTTATTTTACTTAAGTTTCATATCTTGCAATAGAGAATACAAAAATCTACACCTTACAGAACTGGCATGAAGCTTAAGCAAGATAAGTTACACACACACACACACACACACACACACACACACACACACACACACACACATAAAAGAAAGAAAAGAAAAAAGAAAAAGAAAAAAAATACAGTGCATATTTTGGTGTCTGGCTTCACGTGGAAAATGCCAACTATAATTATCAGTGCTATTATATGAGTGCTTCAAATCTAGGAAATACTGTTCAAGTGTTAATATGTAAGGCTTGTGTACATCTACAAAAACATTACCTTCTAAGTGAATCTGATACTGCAGAAGACGTGAGCTGAGGTTGACACATATGAGAGAATTATTGTAGTCTGTTGATGTTCAGTAGAATGATGTAAGACACACACTGAAAATAGGGAATTTCAAGCATTCACCACTTTCTCAGTATGCATCGTGCCAGCTATAAAGCAGTGGCTACACATTAGTCTCTTCAGTTTTACCTTTTCCATAAAGTATAGACACATGTAGTTGTCCCATTTCCAGATAGAGAAAATACAGCCAGAAAATAAGTAGACACCCGGCAAACTGCTTTCTTCTTCCCTACACCCACGCTCTTTCTAACCATGGTATTTTCCTGCTGAGCTTGTCCAGGAGTCTATAGTATGAAAAGACCTTTGTTTTGTACATAAGAGGACCACTGACTCTAGCAATTCCTAACCAAAACAAAACAAAACAAAACAAAAAAACCAGTCAAAATATTTAACTGACTAGCCTAAGGTCACAAAAATAGTAAGCCACGGTGTAGGAAAACAACCTCCTTTTCTACAATGCAGTGGCCACCAACTGTTCATAAATAATTAGAAGTAGACCAAGGATGTAGCCTGGGGGTACAATGCTTGCCTAATATGCACAAAGGTGTGAGTTCAATTCCCAACATCACAAAAAGTAAAGAAACTACTTTTCCTTAAGCTTAGTTTTAGAACTTTGTTTTATAAAAAAAAAATACTCCTCTAGTGAAGTAGTTACAAAAGCTATCCCCATGTAAGGAAAAAACTGTGATTATATGAATTTCTTACGAACCTCGTCTTAGTGTTGGGAGGACTTAATGATTGCGTGTAAAAGTTCCCATTGTCCAAAGAGCAGCACACCTGAGACTAATCGATCAAAAGTTCGTATTGCATTCAAAGTGAATTTTTACTTACTTAGAAAATGACAGCTTGTGGGAAAGTTACAAATATTTGGATAAGCACATAAAATGCAGTTTTCATGCATGGGTTGCTTTATACTAAGAGGACATTTTAAACTAATACTCAAAAGTAGAGTTTATTATATTAGTCTGAAAGTTTTATTAAGCGTTTCTTGAGATGCCTAGGCAATGGGCCACAGAGATATGTAAGTGTAATTATGTTTCTATGGAGTCCCTGGTCCAATAAAAGTGACTGGTTAATAAGAAGATATAATAAATGATAGGTTCCATCTGCCTCTATTAGCATGTTTGAAGGGTACACAGTGTGTGGAGTGGCCAGCTTTATGAAAAGATAAAAAATGCAATTCAGAGAATAAGTAATATTTAAGCTAAATCTTGGAGAGTGGAGAGATATTACAAGATATGCGGGTATCATGGGAGGCTGTGTGGAGTATGAAGAATGCCATCACATCTTATCTCTTGGTAACTTCAGTGTCTCTAGAACTCCAAGGAACTAGGAATACAGCAAGACCAGATGTGATGTTATATCAAGAACTATAGCAACCGCCATAGAGATGGACATGTGAGGGTGCAGTAAAAAGGGTACAGGAATTGAGGAAAATAAATACGAGGAGTCTTCTTTGGTGGCTTGAGGCTATTAATACCTAGGGTAGAGAATAAAGAAGAGTAGGGAAAGGCCATCAAGTTTCCCCCATGATGATGGCCTGGGAAATCTGGGTGGCATCCAGGTAGAAAAGGAAAGTAATTAGGCAACGAGATAAATGAGACAGGAGATCAGAAATAAAGGGCTCATTGCAGATATATACAGTGAGAATATTTGAATGGTTAATTCAATCATATGAGTGGTTGGCTTTGCTCAGAGACAGTGAGTGAAAGGAGGAAGAAGTTGAGGACAGAGTGCTAAGCAGTTAGTTAAGAATGACAGAAGGACTAAGAAGATGAACAGAAATGATAGAAGAAGGTAGACAGCAACCCCAGCAGAGAAAATGAGAAAGATATAAAAAACAGAATTGTTTCAGTTTAACACTTTAAAAGTGGAAGACATATCTGGAGTAACAACATAAGCACAGAAGTGAATCAACCAGCCTATCGGAGCAATTGGGGAGCAGGAGGTCAGGAAGACAGAAGCTATGACGGATTGTCCATTTGGGTGTGAGAGATCCCTAACAAGAGAAAGAGACATGGAAATAAAAGCCAAGAAGAAAAGGTCTTGACAAATAAAGAGCATTGGTCATAACTGCAAGGGATACCTACATAACAAATGTCATGTGTCTCATACATGAGTAGTTTTTTTTTGTTTTTTTTGTTTTGTTTTGTTTTGTTTTGTTTTAGATACAAGTAAGATAGATAGTAGGTGACAATGAGAAAAAAAAAAAAAGGATGTTGTTGGGAGACTCCTCAGGACTTTAAGACGCAACACTTAGCAGAGCAAACAGTCTCTGCTTTCTTAAGAGGGTGTCCATGCAGATGAGTAAGCCCTTGAGAATAAAGATCCATTGGAAGGATGGAGCAATAGAGTCAGAGAGCACGCATGACACAGAATGAGCATCTTTATTGCAAGTGGAAGATGGAGGTCCTACTCTTGTACTCTGAAGTCTGTGGTGATAGGAGTAGCCATTTAGAAACTACTAATGTCAAGTTTTAGAGTGAGCATGATTGTCAGAGGCTGGATAGGATTGAATCTACAGCTAACATTGATTAATTGCTGGGGTATTGTTTTAGATATTATTCAAAGTACCCTAATTAGACAGTTTTTATTCCCTGACATTGAAGAATCCACAGAATGGGAGGAAAAAAATCACAGAATTAAATATCTGTACACACATAGTAAGAAGACCAATTTAGATAAGTAGACAGACCAGCAGAGGAGTCCTCTCTGGATCACCTGTGCACCCCAACACTAGGCCATGCTCTCTAGTGCAGCTTCTGACAGTTGCCTGGCTGCTACAATAGGACAGGGAGGAGAGAGGACACAGCAGCAAGTGGCAATGCCCAGACTGTAGAACACAGGAGCACACCAGAAGACAATCAACATCCTGAAGTTACCCAGAATGGCAGCAATAATTAGGACTTATGCAACAAAATGATAACCAGGTTCAAAATTCCTTCATGACCTTAAGTTCAAGAGCTTCTATTGCTCCTAAGAAAAGAGGGCTGTTTTCAAGGTAGTGGAGAGAGAATCTGTTATGGCACACTCAAAGGATCACTCTCCAGATTGGTAAGAGGAAAATTTGAAATGCCTTGCAGACTTATTTTGAGGATTATGTGAGCTATTGTTGTATAAAACTCAGAACAATATTAGACACATGTACCTCACAGAAATCCACTGAATTGAAATATTTTTTGTGGAGTTCAAAGAAGCATTCCTCTATTGGTTGTATTTTAACCTGCTTCAGTAAATCCTTACCTCTCTACACATTAATTCTGAAGTTTTAGTTCTCTCTAAGAATTTCATTATTTATTTCAAAAATTAGCATATAATACAACTCCTATGTATATATTAAATTATGTGTGCATTCCATAGGAGGGGATTAAGTTTTTGTCTATTACCCTAAGTTCATTTTGTTGCTTGTTTTAAGTTTGCTTTGACCATCAGATTTTCAAGTCAATTTGCACATATTATCTAGAAAGTGAAGATATTTGTAAAAAAAACAAAAACAAAAACAAAAAATTGGTAAAAACTTATCTTTTAGGACAAGTCTAAAACTCACATCAAGAAGTTTTGCAAAGATTCTAGTGTGTTGTGTGATTGTCTAATCCAATGCTTATCACAAAGTCAGAGCTCAATATACTATGAAAATAATTTTAGGGGTCTGAAGAGATGGCACAACAGGATGAAGGGATAACTCACACAATGGAAGGCAGCCTTTGTAAACTGCTCATTTAACAAATGTTTAATATCCGAAATATATTAGAAACTCAAGGCAGTCACCTTTGTGATTTCATTCTACTATGGCCATCAGCCAAGAAATTCCTTGTGGCCTGAAAGAGAGAAATACTTGTGGGGAAACACAAATGTGTAAGGAGGCAAGGTGTCTTCAGAAACAAGAAACTGCCCCCCAAACTACAGAAGATATTGAGGAAAACTTACAGGACACAACAGGATTTTTAATAGATTTCCGTCTTACACAGGGTGATTAATTAAGTCTACCCTGAGCAGTAGAGATGTGATAAGAGCCATACAAAAACTGACGTGAATAAAAAGTACTACAGGTGAATAAAAAGCCAGATCCAAATGCCCTGAGGCAGAAAAATCTTGGTAAACTCAGAAAAGCTTGGGTGGTGGAAGAAAACCAAGCAAAAGGATCTTGACACAGGGAAGAAAGTATTTGTGCAGACATGAGATAAAATTCTATAGAAGCAGGTTGATCAGAGCAGTCTAGCAAACCATCTATGTTTAAATTCTGACTCTTAATAGGAAATGGACTAAGGAGAAAGGAGACAAAGTTAAAATATTCACAAAAGAAGAGGTTGCCGGCCATGGAAATAGAAAGACAGGAATAGATTGTAGATATACATTCACACATTCACATAGTAGGGCCAAAAACTATCTCCACTGTAAGAGAGAAGTCAAGAATTATTCCTCAGCATCATAATCAGACATTTCAGCATTAAAAAGTAGTCACAGAACTTCTTTAAGAATACAAATTAGAAGCCAGGCACGGTGGCAGACACCTTTAATCCCAGCACTTGGGAAGGTGGATCTCTGTGGGCTCAAGGCCAGCCTGGTCAAGAAAGTGAGTCCAGGACAGCCAAGGCTACACAGAGAAACCTGGTCTTCAAAAGCCAAAATAAATAAATAAATAAATAAAATACAAATTAGTTCTCATTTTAATAAAGCTGCCAATATTAATCAATGTTGGATGAAAAGAAGACAAGAGATTATAAGGTAATAGATCTCAGTCACATTGAGGTAGCCTTACCTACAGATTAATGGCAAGGATGAGGAAAATCACTTTATGTCTAAAGTGTGAGACTTCAGACAGGTCAGATAATGAAGGAATGCATCCCCAGTAGGAAGCAGAGAAGAGAGATGGAAGAGGTCTTCCTTGATGGAGAAGAGCATGTCCTCTTTAAACACTGATCAGAATTGCTGATACATGATGCTACTACAAATCAGACAGATGTAGCATTGCATCATGACTTATATATGCTTATATGTGCACCTTTATGGATCAAGCATTAGCAGTTACCATCACTTGCCCATGATAGAAAATTCAGTACTCAGAAGGTGAAACAAGTGGGAGAAAGTGGTAATATCAGCTAACCTTAGTAAATGTTTACTAGGTGCGAGGCGTTCTTAGTGTTTATCTATTTTGTATATAATAGTACACTGTCTAATTAGTTAATTAATAATTTCTTACAGATAAGAAATCTAAACCATAGTTTGTGGCATATACCTCTAACCCCAGTACATGGGAGCTGAGGCTCAGCTGGGCTCTATAGCAAGTACTAGGCAAGTCTTGGTTACATAGTAAGGCCCTGTTAAATAAAGTCCCATTAATGAGTTAATCAACCAATGAATTAAAATACAGAAATCTAAAATTAGGAAGTTTTAAGAAACTTTACCAGGTAGGGCTGTGGTGTCAAAGTCAGGTCTGACTGACTCAGAGGTGTGTGCTTTGAGTACTCATTTACCTCGATGCAAAGGCATTTTAACATCCACAAATTAAAGATTAAGTTTCAAGTTTCCACGTGCAGGCTCAATGACTTTACGTTTATTGTTGTGGAAGCAGGATTTTAATCAGCTGTGCCTGAAGCCTACTAAATGAAAGCCTGGTGAACCCATCTCAGGGACAGCATGACCATCTGCCTCCTTGTAGCTAATGGGTGCATTACATGAAATCACAGAATGTGATTTCATAGTAAGTTAAATAAAATAAATTGTGTAAGTTAAAACATGAAGAACAATGCTAATAGCACTTACATCTACAGCTGGAATAACTTTCTCCCGGCCTTTGTAACTACGAGCAGGAAGGAATATAGAGCCCGGACATCAACACAGACCTCAGCTGCAGTAGGACTATGGACCCAGACATGGCCCACAGTGGCAGCATGACCTGGACATCACCATGGCCTCAGTTCCACCTCTCCACTGTACTCTGAAAGTTTCTCTTACCCAGCATGCTTTCTCTTAGTACTCCTAGACATCACACTCCTCCGAAAAAAGCTGAGTTGCTCTTTATGTATAAAGCAGATTTTAAGCACTCGAGAACTAAAAATTAAACACTACATTCAACACTTGGACAATGGTGCCACATGCCTCTAGTCCCAGCACGCAGGAAGCAGAGGCAGGAGGGTTTCTGATTTCAAAGTCAGCCAGGGATATACAGAGAAACCCTGGCTTGAAAAACAAAACAAAGCAAGCAAAGAACCTTACATTTAGCTGAATATGTACCTCTCCCCTGGTTAAGGAAGTCTATTTATGATCCAAGTCTGAGTAGCTGGGCTCAGGGACCCTCAGAGACAGCAACAGCATAACTGGCCCCAGTTTCTGTGAATTTTTACTTCCCCATTACCCAGAAAGAGTCTGAGTATATGTGTGAATGTGTGTGTGAATGTGTGTGTGTATGTGTGTCACTGTGTCTGTCTCTCTCTTTCTACAGAAGGCATGAATGATTGGCATTCCACCTTTCATAATTTTACTTTTGTTATTTCTCTGAGCATCTCCTGCCACTTTTATAGGTTACACATTACACACAGTAGCCTCATAGGTCAAGAGAATGAAATGTTTGCTCAAATTTACAGTCAAGTAGGTTATTGTGGGAACTATACAATTCTGGAAATGTCCTTAGGTACCATTTGAATAGTTTTAATTTACCATCTCCACTTCAAATCCTTTCCTAAATCTCTTCTTTAAAAAGCCAACTCCCTGACACCTGCTCTGTAATACCTTTACTGATTTTTCTGGTCAAAAGGACAGATTCCCCTTCTGGGATAAAATCTTCGTGCTTATCAATGTGCACAGTCTTGTCTTCCATTCTTTATCTGCACATAGGAGGTGCCCTATAAATAAATAGCTACTTGAAATTGACAGAAGAGTAACTCAGTGTAAAGATGGGTGTGTGTCTGACTAATTTGCTAAAATGCCTAGATAAGTGAACTTGGACTAAGATGTTTTAACTTTGAAAGTTTTATACAATTTTACTTCTTCGAGACTGCTTTTATTAAATATACAATATTTGGAAATATTTTTTTATTTTTTTTTTTGTTGTTATTTTTGTTGCTTGAAATGAGGTCTCACTGTAGTTCTAGCTCATCTCCAATCCTGGGTTCAAGCAGTAATCCTTAGCCTCCAAAGTAGCTGAGACTATAGACAAACAACACTATACTCAAGCTAAGAATGAACATTTTAACAGATCCTATGTCAAAGCCTAAGAGCACAAACATGTAGAAAATGAGGAAGTAAAACTCAGAGATGAGTTTCTCCAGCCACTGGGAAGGACTTGGAAAGGTGGAATTAATCTTGATACAGAAAACTAAGAAAATTGCAACAGATACAAACACTGTCATGCTTGCTTTCTTTACACAAGCAGTGATTAATGTCACTTTGTGTATCAGTTAACAGTTGGGTCCTGAAAGTGAACAAAGATGTTTTTAAAAACAGTCATGCCCAATTAACTCAAAATCGACAGGAGTAGAGAAACGGGGAATTGAAATAGAGTAAAAGCTAAGGAAAAACAAAAAACAAAAAACAAAAAAAACAGAGTGAAGCACGGAAACATAGGAAGTTAGCACAATGTGCAGAGGATGCCTGAGGGAAAAAGACTTTGTAAAAAGACTCAGCAAAGAGGAAGAGGGGTCCACTTGGCTGGGATGTCATCATAGAAACTGTAAGCAGAAGGTAAAGTCTGCATTCAGAATTGCAGCGTGGTGGCTCTGTGTTATCCAGAATGCTATAGGTCAGAGCACTTTGAACTAAAGGTGTAAGTGGAGTCCCAGGGGAGGAGGCTGCTGGGACAGGCAGGCCAGCTCATGAAGTATTTTCATGCTCTACTGTGCAACGTGAAGATGAACCCTGACTGCTGTGGTTTACTTGTCTATGTGTGTTTCCATTTACTTATTTAATCGTTCGGTAATAGAAGCACTGAAATATCATGGTGTACATGTAGAAGTTGGAAGACAGCGTTCTGGAGTTGAATTTCACCTTGCACCTTCTTGAAAAAGGGTCATTTGTATTCTTTTTTGCCATGCTGAGTATTCAAGGCTAATTGGCCTCTGAGCTTCCAGCAATTCTCCTGTCTGTACCTCCTGTCTGCCCACAAGAATGCTAGTATTACAGAAGTGTGCCACTACACCCAGTTTTACCCATGGGCTCCAGGGGTAAAATTGGTCTGTCAGACTCATGCAGCAAGCAATTTCATGTAATAAGCCACTTTCCTAAAGCGTTTGAAGGCTGAGAAAAAAATGTTACAAGCATATCAGGACACTGTCTACAAAGGTCAGGTACACAGAGCACCACTGGACTCTACTCTGGTCAATGCCTACACGTAAACATTCAGTCAAAAAGAGGACATGAAGAACAGTGGTCCAGGCTGCTAGAAGTATGCTATGCAGTGAGAGGTGCAGCATTTAGAAAGGAGGTGGATGCTAGGTCATGCAGGATGCAGAGTTCAGGCCTTCTCTAGGCAGCAGAAAGGTATCGCTGTATTATGTGTCATCTTTCATTTGCCTTATGATAGCAGGCACAGTACCAATTGCTTGACCAGCTACTAACATTGTACCTGGAAATGGTTTTTGCATTAGATAGCAATGTGAGGGGAAAACCTATCCTCATGCCTACCTCATATGGTTTTCCATTGCTATGATAAAGTGACATGACTAAAAGCAACTTGGAGAGGAAAGGATTTATTTCAACTGAAAGCTTATAGTCTGTCACAAAGGAAAGTCAGGGCAGAAATGCACAGCAGGAACCTGGAGGCAGGAACTGAAGCAGAGACCATGGAAGAACGCTACTACTTACTGGCATGCTACTTAATAATTTTTTTATATATCCCAGGGCTACCGCCCCAGAAGTGACACCACCTACAGCAGTCTAGTGCACCCTCTTATCATCAATTATTAACCACAAAAATACCCTCCCAGACTTGCCTTCAGGCCAATCTCATGGGAATATTTTCTTGATCGAAGCTCCTTGTTTCCAGAAAACTCTCATATCAACGTGACAAAATATAAACAAGCAAACAAAACAATTTTCAGTATACCATCTACCTATTTTACCTTTAAATTATTCCCTTGAATTATTTCTTTCTAAAGATAGAAAAGATAGTTGAAGGATTGAATAGTTTTTTATCTTTATAACTATACTTTAGATATATAGAAACTGTATTTTACCTTTATGAAGTATGCTCTTATTTTCCTATTGTCCAACTTTTCTGTTGCCATGGCAAAACACCATGAACAAGGCTACTTATAAAAGAAAATGTTTAATTCTGGGTTCATGACTGCCGAGAGTTAATGCCCATGGCTGTCATGAAGAGGAGCATGGCAGCAAGCCGAGAGGCATAGTGCTGGAGCAGCAGATGAGAGCTTGCATCCTTATCTGTAACTGGGAAGCAGAAACCCCAAATGCCACTGCTACTGACACAGCCCCGCCAATCCAACAAGGCCACAACTTCTAATCCTTCCCAAACAGTGCCATAACTGGGCACCAAACATTTAAATATAAACAGTCAAAAATAGCCCCCTATCAGGGCTATTCTCATTCAAGCCATGGCATCCTGATGAAAGTAGTATTTAATTTTACATATGTGATATAATGTGTGCAGGCATGTATGCCTACACATGCATGCATTTGCGAGTTCATTTGTATGAGACAGTGCACATGCACATGTGTCCATACCTCTGGAGGCAAAGAGTCAATCTTAGCTCCTTAGGTTCCATCCATACTGGTTTTTGAGACAGGTTCTATCCCTGGCCAGGATATCACCTCGTAGCCTAGACTGGCCAGTCTGTGAACCCCAGGAATCATCTTGTAGCCACCTCAGCAGCAGTGGGATTATAAGCATTACAACCCCAGGCCCAGTGTTTTACATGGATTCTTAAGCAAACCACATTACTAACTGAGCCATCTCACCAGTCCTGGATGATATACCTTAATTCAGATTTGTGTACTCTAGTGTTCAGCTCAGTTCTTTCTGTGTTTTACCCAGAAGCATTTTAATGCTGAGAAATGATAAGAGAAAAGCATAGAAGGACAGGACCAGAAGCTCAGAAACACAGGTCACACTGCACTTCATCATGCTCAATACGCACAGGTGCTTAGTCAATATGTGTCAAACAGACGAAAGAAATAAACTCAACTTAAGTGGCCTGAAATCTAAATCCATCTCTTTTTTTTTTTTTTTTTCTATGAATTCATGATCATTGACAAATTGTTAAGCTATTTTATGCCCTGGTTTTCTCAAGAGGTTATTTAGCATAAAATTTTGCAAGCTTGACTACATAGAAGAATTACTCTGAGTCATGTTATAAGGAAAGTTCTGACTCAGTTAAGATGTGAGGTTGAGCCTGGGCTCTTGCATGTCTAACAAGATGCAGTTGACGCCAGCATTCCTTGCCTGAGGCCCACATGTTGAGCTGGAGGGTGGGAGAGGTTGGAAAAGCTAAGAAGATATGTAAACACTTTACAGTCTGTTAACTACTACAATTTTAAAGTTTCTTACCATTATACATTCAGCTAGCAAGCTTCTAATAGTTATGGAAGCCATGTATTTAGTTTTACATATTTAGTTTCTTCTGTTACAACCAAAGTTGAAATAAATACACTATATAATTTCTTCATAGACTTAAAGCATATTTTCAAAGATATGTGTAATTCTTTTGATACTATAAATTTTACTTAACACTGATATTCAACTGCCCAAAATAAATCTCGTTATTATATAATACTTTTTTAAGTCTTAAGGATTCAGACACAGTTAGTCTGTCTTTTAAACATATTTTAAACATTTTCTAAATTAATTTAAATCTATTTCTGCACCTATAAGATTTTTATCTCTGAGAGAAATTCCTGTCTTTGTAATAATGAGAATTCCATCCCAGAAACAGGGCACAGCTTCTCTTCTTCTTCTTATTTTTTTTTTTTTTTTTTTTTTTTTTTTTTTTTTTTTTTTTTCTTTTTCTTTTTTTCTTCTTTTTTATTTAATAGGCATAATTTTCCATAAGGAAAAAAGTATTATGTTTCAGGGTAAAGTAGAAGTATAAATATAGACATGAGAAAATGGAAATTGTAGTCCTACAACTCATTCTTACTAATGTCTAAGTTCTCTGTTACTAGGATACAAGTAGGGATGCACTGATTTTTATAGATTTACCATATCTATTTTTGATCTGTATCTCATCACAGTGCTTTGGTACAAAAATGTTACTTAATGAATATTTCTTGAACAAACAAATAGAACTGGGACTCACCCCCCCCCACACACACACACACACACACACCTTTCTGTTGTAAACAAAGCTGGCTAACCCAGAGCTAAGAGCTATGCCCAACAGACCTGCTGGCCATGACTACCTATCTCTCTGTGAAGTCTCTGTTGGTCCGCAGGATCCCACTGCTTGTGACATCCCTTTATTACAGCCTTCAGTACAACACTGCTTATATTTTCTCGAACCTGAGTTGATAGCCTTCTCCCCACCGAATTACTTTCGTTTTTGCATTTCTTTGCTCTGTCACTCAAACTTCATTTTCTCTCAACTAGTGCTCACTGCCAGTGAATGGCTGAATCAAGATATAAACCAAAAGACATCTTATTTCAAAGTAGCATTTTGTGTACGTTCATGCACTGGCACTCAAGGCTTGTCCCTGCTGTGTGACTAACTTTTCCTATACATATACCTACTCACCTGAGACAAGGCAAGGACCACAAACAAGTGATTTTCAAACTACGGGTCATAACCTCTTAACAGATGAGCAACCATTTCACAGGAGTCATATATCAGATATCCTGTATATTGAATATGTACATTGTCATTGATAGCAGTAGCAAAATTACAATCATGAAGCAGCAACAAAATTAATTCTATGGTTGGGGCCACCACAACATGAGGAACTGTATTAAAGAGTGAAAGCGCTGGGAGGGTTAAGAGCTACTGCCACAAACCAAAGGAATGATTGATTGTGCTAAAGTGCAATTGGAGGACCAATGAGCTTTTTGTAGTTAACTGTGATTATATGAAAGAAGTGTCACCTATAAAGAATGAGTGACTCAAAGGCAACCACATCATCAAAAAGTCCACTCCAGCAACCCTGGAGCTCTCTGCACTACTTGCAAGCAGATCAACAACAGTCCTTCCTGTGCATATAACCTTGTATAGGAAGTGGCTTTGTGCCTCTGCTAAGTGTCAAGGTCTTCCTGAGTCTTAAGCAGCCTCCCTCCACCATAGAATCTTTCATTTTAAAACTTCCTGAGCCTCCATCTAGCATGAAATGTTTTAACTTGGAGGAAAGATCTGGACAACAGTTTCTTATAGGTTCACATTTCTGAATACTTGGTCACCACCTGTTGGTGCTGTTTAGAAAACTTGTGGAATTTTCTGGAATTGGGGCCTCCCTGGAGGAAGTTGGTCTTATCAAGGCCACTTCTTAAGGTTCTAGAAGCCAAGCAATATTTCCTGCTCACTCTGCTTTTTTGTGGTCATACGTAACATATCCAGTCAATTTCCTCCTCTTGTGGCCATACCTTTGCACCATGATGAATTGTATTTTCTTGGAACTATAAGCCAAGTTTAATCCTTTCTCCCTCAGATTTCTTTTTAAAGGATATTTTATCACTTAAAGGATATTTTATCACAGCAACAGGATGCAACGAAGACATGACAACAGTTATCAATGTGTTCACAACAACCATATGTATGCCACTTTGCACTTTGTACATATAGAAATAATCAACCAAATCCCATGCAAAACTATGGTGTCTACAGTTCCATAGGCTCCTGCTCTTGGGTTCCCACAGAAGACTAAGGAAAGAGGCAGCTCTATGTTGACTTTCACCAAAGCTTCAGTTTTAGGTACCATCTAGATTTCTCTCCAGACAGGTCTCCCTGGTCACATGCCTCTGACAAGATAGCCCAGCTCTTTTCATCATTCCCTGACTTACTATAGAATATACTGTTTTCCCTTCAAATTTTCCTTGTTGGAGAAATGAGGGGTAACTGTTGCATCTTCCCTTTTGGGTGAGCCCTACAGCTGTTCTTAGCTCATTTCCCTCTTCCTCCTTGGTTCTTCTCTACATGGTCACATCAGGACTCCTTTGGCATGCCTTTCCTGGCAAAAGATGTTCAGCCCCTGCACCTGCAGCTCTGAAGTATTCAGACTGTCTCACTGCTGAGTGGAAGTCTCTGATGTGGCTGGTGCAGCCATCTACCTCATGATGTACAGGGTTAAATTGAGGAGAAAGGTAAAGCAGCCATTTATCAAAAGCACATGGCCACTAAAGGATAGAACAATGATCTATCCTAGATTTTCTAACTCTGAATCTCTCAGCCTCACTGTGGTAACATAGAATTATATGCCAGCATCACAAAGGCTGTAACATCAGCCCAAGATCCTTTTGTGCTAGTTCATTTAAACCTCAAAAAAATCTTTTTTTTTTTTTTTTTGTGGAATAGGTAAACAGTGGTGCCACCCACAGTCTCATTTGAGGCAACCAATGTTACTAAGTTATAAAGGTAGCTACTCTACCCTGGGGCAAAACATATCTGCTATTGTAACTGAAGTGAATCCCACTTGCTGGTTTTATTTGTGATATTATGTTAACAAGATTCTTCTGTTTTTAGAGTCACAATAACTTGTGGTGTCTGTCATCCATGCACATATGACATTTATAAGGCTGCAATTACCTGGTGTAAGAAAACATAATTCTTTCTCTATTTCTCTTTTTCTAATTGATATTTAAGTATTCACTTCAGCCAAATTCTCACTTGAAATTCTTTCACCAGCCACCATAAGTAAATAAGGTTTGAAATACCTTCAACCCAGAAGTATTTTCAAAATAGAAATGAATCTATTGTATTTTGAATGTTTACAATTGAGTTTATGATGCACCTTTAAATTCTTCTATAATGCAAGCAGGTGCATAAATCTAATATTCATGAAACTTAAGTAATCATCCCAGAATAACATCATTTCCAAAGGGCCAAAAAGGAACTGAGATTCAGATCTATCTGGCTCCAAAATACAGTGCTCTTCTTACTGCATCTGAGTCTGCTGCAGCAAGGATTGTGGCACTGCTGACAAATACTTTTTATTCCACAATAAAAACTCAGCAGTCTAACAGACCTTAACATCAGGCATTTCACCTCTTAGTTTTTCTCTCAGGATGCTCAAAAACACATCTTTCTCTGTAAAACAGAAGTACTTTTAATATTAATAATCATCATAATAAAATCAAATACATATAACTCTAAAGTACCAGACAGCAGACACCATAATTTATGTAATTGGTTGGAAAGACTATTTGTCACATTGTATTTTTTAAAACCCACGTTTACTGCCTATGTTGCTGGGGGCAAACTGAGAAGATTTCAAAGTTAATTTCCACTCATAAATAATACATTACAAAGCCTAAAACACACAGGCTGGAGCCTGAGCTTCATCGCTGAGCTACTGTCGCCATCTGTCGGCCTTCAAACTACCTACAGCTGAAACTGGAGCTGGAGTCAAGGTTGGGTCCCAGTGAGTTCCAAGTTTTGGTGATTGAAGCTCTGTGAGCCAGAATAGTACTATGTTTAATGCTACACCAGATGTCTGATAAAGGGACTCATTTCAATGACTGCTCTTGGTACTTTTTAAAAAGACTGTTTTGTTATTGATAGAATATTCAAAAGGCAGAGATATGTCCATCAGTGAAGATGTGTTTCTGCCATGCAAACGTGGCCAGATGAAAAAGCAAGAGCACAAGAGCAAGAAGGACTTGGCCACCACAGTGTACAATTAATAGGAAAGAAAACAGCACGGTGTGTTATGCAGCTCACACAAACTCAGTCAATGCTGACTGAAACCTGTCAACCTTTTACAGCATCAGTGGCTTTTTTGCATCTGTATGGCGTTCAACCTCATCCCAAAGTGAGCTTCTGTGGTGCTGTGAGCTCCCTGGAGTTCTATGAAAAGACAGGTTTCAAGCCCATTTCCTTTCTGTGTCAAATTTTTTGATTCTCTAGTTCATGAAAACTCTAATGCGTTTGGGACAGAGAGCTCCTGACATTGGCCCTTCAAATGAAAAAAAAAAAAAAAGGACCAAGGACAGACATCTTACAAGTTAAAAGTGAGGTGGGAGCAGGTGTATCTCTCACTCTTTTGCATGACCTTGGGACTCTTTTCCTCCTACTATTGGGTTGCCTTGTCCAGCCTATATATGAGGACTCCTGCCTTGACTTATTGTATCTTATTTTGTCCTGTTTAGCTGTCTACTCTAAGAAAATGGAGGGAGAGTAGATCTGGGGAGGGTAGATGGACTAGGGGGAGTGGAGGAAGGAGAAACTGTGGTCAGGGTGCATTGTATGAGAGAACAATCTATTTGCAATAAAAAAAAATAATCTTTTTTTTTTAAGTGAGTCTCCTCTGCTACTGTTTGCTACATATCCTTGAACTCCTATACACAGAGATATTTAAATTCTCACCTTCTAGGTTTGAGAGGTGAGGGTCCGCTACACAAGTGGGGTTCAGGCGCTTTGTCCAGGTGTGTTGAGCCAGTGCTCTAATGATGAGTATTTTCCCAAGACTCACAGCTGCTTCGTGTACTTCTTTATTCATCTTACCTGGTTTTTCAATACACTGAAAGGCAGATCTTTAAATGGGAGCCAATTCTGTGGGATCCAAGTTCTAGAAGTTTAGTGTATTACCACTGCTACCTTGAAATTCTCTGAGTTGACCTAGGTGACAACAACTGATGGAACAAAGAAGCGTGTGGGTAAAAAAGGTGCCACTCCTCACCATGTTCCCACAGATTCTTGAACCCCTGACCACAGTCCTCACCTTCCCCACCTTAACTTTCTGCTGATCTCTACCCATGTTCACCACCAGGTAACTCCCAGGATTCAATTCCTTTGATTTTCCCTCATCTTTCTACACAAAAGGCTTCTACAGTACCTTAGTGAGTCTGGTGGACAGTTTGGAGAAGACCCTGTCACTCATCATTGGTCTCAGTGAAAGATTTATCTCTGCATGGAGGTTGCAGACCTGCCAGCGTTGTCCTTCAACGCGGATTAGAGCTGGGGTGTCAAGGAAGAAGAGATTCACTTCTCTGACCTACCATAGCCTCATATTTTTATGTTACATAAATGCTCAGCAAATAATGTAGCTGGCACTGACCCTAAAGAAATATTTATATTTTAAAATTCAGAAAGAAACCGTAGTAAGCTATTAGTGGAATTTGCTTTAAGTTCCGTTTGGCTAAATCCTCTGTCTGCTGGCACCAGCACTCTGGATTCACAGTCATACAGCACCAGATACTTGGGAATAAAACTGCAAACAAATTCTAAGAATCAATTGTATCAAAAAAGAGGGAAAAATATATATGATGTTCTATCTCATGGAACCATATGCTATTTTCATTTTTAAAACTGAGGGGAAAGAAATAGGCTGGTTGGGATAAGCTTAATACTTTTCTTCATCCTGTGCATCTCCTTTATATTAAACCTCTGTTCTGCTAGCTAGCACTGACAAGCAAAGCCTGTTGGGAATTAGTTCATTTTCCAGACTAAACAGCTAAAAAGATTGCTTTCTTCCCACTATTTTTTTTTCATTAGGAAATAGGTTGCAAACTATATTTATGGTCTCAGCAAGAGTGCTCAATCCATGCTGTTTAAAAAATAACGTGCATCCTTTCATATCATTTAAGAAACTCAGACTCGCCCACTCTCTTCCCGCTCTTCTCCAATGTATGACTGTGTGGACTTACTCATGAAAACTTTGAGGTTGGTAAGGTTGTCAGGGCGTTCTCGCATTTCATGCCAGTGTTTTCTCCCTCTGCTGCTCACCTATCCTAGCGCCTCATTTTAAAGACAAATAGATGCATTGCATTCCTGGCTGTTGGGCCTAATGGGTCTCTAATGCTGAAAGGATCTGACCCTGCATTTAAGAGTCCTGCAAAAATATACTATAAGACAAGCAGAGTCTAGAGAACTGTAACTTCATTGTAAGGCATTCATTGTAAATCCCATAGAAGTTGGCCACGACTATGGTCCAAATCTAACTAAAAGAAAAAGGCTTTCAGGGTAATGCCAATAACAATCTGGCCAGGTTTTTACTCCTTCTGGATGCATGTTTAAAATGGTAAGAAAAGAGACATCTGAATCTATCTTTTCAATATGAAAAACCTTTACACAATGATCTCATTTATAACTCAGTCCATTGCAAGAAATGTCAGTGTTCACACAGGCCAATAAAGCAATTAACTAGAATAGAAGAGAGCAATAAAAGGCCTCCCTATAGAGGTCTGGAAATGGGTTCTTTAACATATAGTAGGGTTGAGGTGAGCACAGCAGGGGCATCAGTGACTAGAGTCCATGCAGGACGCGAACTCTAAGGGAGTTCTCCTTAGCAGCCCCATTATCACTGCCATCATGCTCTGCTACACTGGCATGCTTGGCTTTGCATCACTGTACTGTTTAAGACTTCCAAGTCAGGAGCCTGGTCACCTCTCCATGATAAGCCTCCATCTAGGCTTGAGAGGACAAACCTTTCACTGAATCTGTGCCACTGACTTTGCTCACACTTCATCTCAACCTTGTATATAAAGTGTTCTCTCTTTCTTGCAGTTTCTTCTCTGCCAGTCCTTCTGGCAGGCACCTGGAACATAGGCCATCTCTATTCTCACATAAAAATCACCATCACTGGCTAGATCTGGGAAGGGGTTTAAAGTTTACCTCCTGTATTGTCCTTGGCTGGTGCCTTAGTTTGAGCAGGACCCCTGGGCCCAAATCTGCCTATCATACTGTTCTACTTGTAGATTTCTAGGACCCTCTGGATCCTTTTATTTTGCTGTTCTCCCATGCGTCTCTCATTTAGAGTCCCAATAGGATGCCTTCCCCTCTGTCCCAGTTTCCTGGTAAGTGAAGGCTTTTGTGGGACATGCCCCTTGGGCTAGTATGCAGATATAAGTGAGTATATACCATTTGATTCTTTCTGCTTCTGGGTTAACTCAGATCTAGCCAATGGTCAGAATATTCTCCACAGTTGAGTGGAGAGTGTGATACGACTTTCTCACATACTCTGGTGCCTCACATTTGACCATGTCCCCTGGAGGGGGAGACCTGGTGGCACTCAGAGGAAGGACAGCAAGTAGCCAAGAAGAGACTTGATACCCTATGAGAATATATAGGGGGACGTAATCCCCCTCAGGAACAGTCATAGGGGAGGGGAATAATGGGAAAATGGGGGGGGGGGGAGGAATGGGATACAAGGGATAAACATTGAATGTAACAAGTAACAAGAATAAATTAATAAAAAAAAAAAGAATATAAACACTAAAAAAAAAAAAAAAAAAAAAAAAAATCACCATCACATGAAATCAAAGCAATCTTTTCTTCAAAATAACCGTAGCCCTAAATTGACAAATTTTAGAACTCTCTGCTCAGGAGCGGGAGGAGATCATGACCTCTGAATAGAACACAGTAGATTCAACTAATTCCGTGCCCCTGAGTAGTACATGGGAGCCCTGTCAATCCCTGGTTAACAAGCTGGCATATTTCATCATCAGCCCATCTCTAGCAGCCTCCCTCCACCTGAGACAGCCTATTCTGAAGAACACGATGAATGGGGCACCAGAGTATAGCTGCCTCCTATGATTTCTGCCAGAAATACCAATGTAGACCACCTGTCCAATTTTCCATGATCCACACCACAACTGGGAAACATTCTACCTGCCATCTGTCACTTTTTTTTTTTTCTGTCAGATTTCTTGTAAGGCAAAGGAAACTGATTGTGTTTTTACATATAAATTACACTGATACCAGTAATAAAACACCTGACTGAGCCGTGCAACTTAATAAACGCAGCCTGTTCGGCAAAGGCATGTCACACAAGATGGAATGGCAGTCATCTATCAAGACTGGCATGCCCTGCCTGCCTGGATGCCCCCTCTCAGCTCTGGTCTCAGCAGCTCTTGGAGTCTTCTCATCTTTCTGTCTTATCTGTCTCTCCTCTCAGACAGAGATATGTATCTGGAGGAGCATCCACTTTGAAGCTAGAAAATGTTAGCCTCTCCACTTCTGAATGCTAGGACTGTACATGAGGGCAAGTCACCGATCTTCTGCAATATTTGGGTATTCTCAATAGGGAACACGAATATTGAAATTATTATCTTTAAGATACCTGTGGAAGGGAGATCCAAGATGGTGGCGCCTAACAAACACCTCGTTTGATCAGCAGGACAGCAGGGACTATTGAGCAACCTAAGGACTGATGCACAAAACACCAGTACAGGTGACCCACAAGTGAGAGGGGTCCAAATTGTACAGAGCACAGTTGGGTCCAGCCTCTGGACACCGGCTAAACCCACAAAGTCCCTGGTCCCCACAGAAATGGACACACAGCCTCCAAAGGCTACCACCACACACCTGGCTAGTGGGCAGCTCTTGAACTCCCTGGGGGCACAGAGCTAACTGGGTACTGCAAAAACACCAGCATCTGTGGTTCTATCACCAAGCAGACACTACAGTTGGGATCACAAGTGGATCTAACCTCAGGTCACACAGCAAATCCACAGGAAGTTCTGAGGTCCAAACAGGCACTGGGCCTACACTCCAACCAGAGACATCACAACGGGAAGAGGTCAGCATAAGAACACAAGCAACAACCCCCAGGACCATTTGATACCACCAGAAACCAGCAGTCCTACCACCTCAACAAGCCCTGGAGATACTATCACAGCCTATGCACAAGAGAGAGATTTCGAATCTGAGGTTATGAAAATAATAGAGGCCTTAAAGGAGGAAAGATACCCATGGAATTAGAAATAAAACTTTCTAAGTGCCTGGGTTGGCCGTTCACAAACTGAAGTCGGTCATAAATCAAGAGAAGTCATTTGTCGCAACACATTTTCCCTTTCCTCCACCAAAATGCTACACATTGTTGTACTTAACCATTTAACTTGGTTTTGGAGACCCTAGAAGGCTTCTCCTGAATAAGAAAGGTTGAAGTGCATGCATGCTATCTATAGAATAGAAGGAAAAGAACTCCCTTTATTTGGGTTATCTTATCTATAAATAGGATTGAAGAAAGTGGGAATTTTCACAACAAAACCAGACCTCCTATAAATAATAATTCTAAAAGCCTGAAATAACATTCAAGAACCAACTGACCCTTACAGATATATCTTTCCTGCCACTTCCTCAATAGCCAGCTCCACTGGCCCCATTGTTCTGCCTTCGGTGACTCAATGCCCCCCTGCCCAGATCTGCCCCTACTGTTTATAACTGAATCTGCTATGATGCCCCACATATGTATTTCTCAAAGTTTCAGATTGCATATGGTTTCATTTGTCCACCGGCCTCATGAATTCTTCACTTCCAAGATGCCTGTTTACGTGCTCTGTGAGGTCCTCTTGTAGTCTGTGTCTCTACTGACAAACAAGGAATGTACATATCTGAAATTCAAGCTTCCCAATGGAAAAAAGACTTCCTACTTTAGCTTATCACTGTCAAAGATAATCATCATCTCAAGAATTGGGAATAGCTCATATACCAGGCCACCTCAATGAAGACAGCTACCCTGTATCCAATCAATTATAGAAAAGATCTCAAACCCAAAATTCTACATGAGCTTAAGAACTCCCTAGCATTGCTTCCATCCACAGCAGGCTTCTGGCTTGGCCTTGGCAGGTATTCAACACAATAGATTCTTCTCCAAAACATCTCTTTCCTCAGGCATTTTCATTCCAGAAAAGGCTTGTTATACAAAGCAGAGATTGGTTACTGCACCAGAAATGGCACTTATTACACAGGATTGCTCATTTTAGAAATTTCAGAGTAGACAGAAACACAAATGTCATTACAAAGTTGTGTTCTTTAAAATGGGAGTTTTTGCATCAGAGAAGGCTTGGAGTCTATTTCCAAGTACAGCAAGGTGAATACCAAATGCCTACTGAGGTTCTGGGTGGAATGCTCATCATATTCACAGACTAACTGGAGAAATCTAAGATAGCTTCCAGCAGGAGGGACAATTATGTTAATAATGCACTATATATCATTTTCTTTGGCTCTGATTTTTGGTGTTGTATGTGGTGGCTTCCCAACTCAATATGTACTAATGAATCACATACTCATATATACTATAAAAGAAAAAATAAGAAAAAGGAAAGAAACGGCCTGCTGGTTTTTTAATAGCCATGGTTAATGACAGTTTCAAAATAGCTTTGGTGAGTGCCAGGTAGTGAGTGCTGCAAAAATCAGTGAAACAATTGCATTTCATGCCTGGACTTCACACCTCTAATTGTGATGTTCCACTGTTTTATGTCTTAGCAACATAACCTTAACCTTTTTCCTTGAAGTGTTCAAGACAAACAACTTCACCAAGTCAACTCTCTTTTCTCGATAAGCTAGATGAATTTCTGTTCTAGTCTAAGAGAGAGAGAGGAGGGGGGCGGGGGAGGGAGGGAGGGAGAGAGGGAGGGAGAGAGAAAGAGAGAGAAGAACGAAAGAAACTTTGGCTAAACCAAGAGGCTTTTTGCAAATGTCTGGGAACATTTGTCTCATTTTCTGGCAGTTTAGGGCAATTTATATGACTTACTAAGTGATGAAAAACAGTATCATTGCTCTATGAATGATCATGAGGTCAGAGGACTCAAGGGTGATATAAGACCAGTAATGATCTCACCTCTGAAACACTGCTGAGGGCAGTTACCCAGATGTCATTCCAGCAAAGGAATCAGCCCAGCAATTTCATGCCTCATGCCGGCTATGCTGACTCTGTCTGAGCAGGCCCTCTGTGGTGATTTTGTAATTTACAAGCCTTTCCACGAAAGTAGTTACTTTGTAAAGCAGTTTAACGAAGAGGCTTAGTAGGTACCTCCATGAAACTTCAGGGGATGGAGAGGAAGAACACAATACTTTTATGTAACAAAAAATGCTTTATATAAAGGGCAACCATTCCAGTTAGGATGGTTCTTTATTTCTATTAGTCTAAAATCAGTGGACTTTCATGGACTCAAACAAGGTGGGGTTCATTCAGCTCAAACATTTGAACAATGGTTGATGACATTTTGCAGAAAAGGATGGGAGATACTTGACAGTGCCTGAGCTGACAGTCTGCAGTATAGTGGCACCTAAGTTTGTATCCACACGTGTCAGCAAAACTACAAAGTAAGCTGCTATGATCAGTATGATTGGCCTTGCCCGGGGATCATCCAAGGTATCTATGCACTCATTCACAACCAACTAACTTTTTTCGTACTGAAGAATAATTCATACCAGATTGCTTATGCCTGTGGGTCTGCAGAAGTACCTCAGTAATATTATAGTGCTTGCTTAGCAATTGATAGAACTTCAATTCACCTGAATTAAAGCCCCAGCATCACAGAAGAAAATTATACCTATGGCATCACCAAGAAAGATTGTAAGCTAGGAAGATAACCACAGGTCAGTGAAAGATGCTGTCTCAGAACACAAAGTAGCTAGCAATCAAAAAGAAAAAAAATTAAAAACGGTTCCTCCAGGGAACACAGCCAGTGGAGTCCTTAACCTTCCCTCTAGAGGAGGCCTGACAGCCCCAGGATCACCCAGGCCTTCAGGTCTCTACAAAGAGCCAGGTTAGAGCCTGTCCAGACTTTTATCTGTCTTCCAGGGGACACAACCCGCACATCTCCATAACCATCTTTCTGAAGGAGGCTTGCTGGTTCCAGGATCATCCAGGCCTATGGGTCCCTAGGAAGAGCCAAATTAGAGCATATCCACCTTTTGCCTGTCTTCCAGGGGATACAGTGAGCAGAGCTCCATAACCATCCCTCTGGAGGAGGTCTGCCACCCCTAGGATGATCTAGGCCTATAAGTCCCCAGGAAGAGCCTGGTTAGCCTTTCAAGCCTTTCTCCTAACCATCAGGAACACAGGCATCAGAGGAACATCCAGGCTTGCAGGAATACCCAGCCAGCAGGAGTGAACAAACTGCTGTTCCCTGAGCTCCCCTATCAGACCCAAGGTTATTCCTGCCTCCCTGAGGCATCCTGTAAGATTAGACCAAAAAAGAAAATCTTCTCCCTCCAGCACATAATAATAAAAACTGTAAATGTACAGAACAAAGAAAGAATATTAAAAGCTTCAAGGAGAAAAAGCCACATATAAAGTGAGACCTATCAGAATTACACCTGACTTCTCAATAGAGAATCTAAAAGCCAAAAGGACCTGGGAAGATATCTTGCAGACACTAATAGACCACAAATGTCAGCCCTGACTACTATACCCAACAAAACTTTTAATCACTCTAACAACACCAACATCGAAATAACTGTAATTAACAATCATTGGTTATTAATATCTCTCAACATCAATGAACTCAATTCCCCAATAAAAAGACACAGGATAAAAGAATGGATATGAAATCAGGATCCATCATCTGATGAACACAAGAAACATACCTCAGCAGAGAAACAATATCCAAATTAACAAAATCAGAAATCAAAAAGGGTACATAACAACAGACACTGAGGAAATCCAAAGAATCATTAGGTCCTACTTCAAAAGCTAGAATTCTAGAAAACTGGGAAATCTAAATGAGCTGGTTTTCATGATAGAAATTACATACCAAAGTTAAATCAAAATCAGGTAAGCAATCTAAACAGTCCTATAACCCCTAACAAAATAGAAGCAGTCATTAAAAGTCTCCCAAACAAAAAAAGCCCAGGGCCAGATAGTTTTAGCACAGAATTTTACCAAACATTCAAAGAAGAGTTGATACCAATACTTCTCAAACTATTCCACAAAATAGAAACAGAAGGAGCATTGCCAAATTCATTCCATGAAGCCACAATCACCCTGATACCTAAACCACACAAAGACTCAATGAAGAAAGAAGATTTCAGATCAATTTCCCTCCTAAATATTGATACAAAAATACACACAAAAAAATACTCATTAACTGAATCCAAGAACACATCAAATTCATCGTGTACCAAGATCCAGTCATTCATCCTAAGGATACAGAGATGGTTCAAAATATGAAAATCCATCAATGTAATCCACATATAAAGAAATTGAAAGAAAAAAAAATCACATGATCATCTCATTAGATGCAGAAAAAGCCTTTGAAAAAAAATCCAACACCTCTTCATGATAAAAGTCTTGGAAAGGTCAGTGATACAAAGCATATACCTAAATACAATAAAAGCAATATATAGCAAGCCATTAACCAACATCAAATTAAATGGAGAGAAACTTAAAGCAATTGCACCAAAATCAGGTGCAAGACAAGGTGACCTACTCTCGCCATATCTCTTCAATATAGTACTTGAAGTTCTATCTAAAGCAACTAGTCAACGAAAGATCAAGGGGGATACAAATTGGAAAAGAAAAAGTCAAAGTATTGCTATTCGCAGATGATATGATAGTATGCATAAGTGAACCTCAAAATTCTACCAGGGAAATCCTCCAGCTGATAAACACCTTCAGGAAAGTGGCTAGATACAAAATTAACTTTAAAAAATCAGTAGCCCTCTTGTATACAAGCGACAAATTGGCTAAGAATGAAATCAAGGAAACAACACAGTTCACAATAGCCAAGAATAATATAAAGTATCTTTGTGTTACTCTACCCAAAAAAAAAAAAAGACCTGTATCACAAAAACTTCAAGCCTCTGAAGAAAGAAATTGAAGGAAATATCAAAAGATGGAAAGTTCTCCGATGCTCATGGATCAGTAAGATTAACATAGTAAAAATTGTCATCTTACCAAAAGCAATCCACAGATTCAATGTAATTCCCATCACCCTTCACAAAATTCAAATCCAAGTGGGTCAAAAACCTCAACATAAAACCAGAAACACCAAATTTATTAGAAGTACATTGGAAATCAGACTTGAATTCATTGGCACAACACACAACTTCCTGATCTGGACACCAACAAGATAGGCTCTAAAATCAACAATTAGTAAATGAGACCTCTTGAAACTGAAAAGCTTCTGTAAGGCAAATGACAATGTCGATAGAACAAAATGGCACTCTACAGACTGGGGAAAATCCTTCCCCAATCCTTCATCTGACACAGGGCTGATATCCAAAATATAAAAGGAACCCCAGAAACTAAATACCAGCAAACCAAATAACCCAATTAAAAATGGGGTACAGATCTAAACAGAAAATTCTCAACATAGGAATATAAAATGGCTGAGAAGCACATAAAGAAATGATCCACTCTTCTACTGAAGGACACTTAGGCTGTTTCCATGTTCTGGCTATTATGAATAAGGCTGCTATGAACATGGTTGAGCAAATTTTCTTGTTGTGTGCTGGAGCATCTTCTGGGTATATTCCAAGGAGTGGAATAGCTGGGTCTTGAGGAAGCCCTATTCCATTTTTCTGAGATAGCACCAGATAGATTTCCAAAGTGGCTGTACTAGTTTGCATTCCCACCAGCAATGAAGGAGTGTTCCTCTCTCCCCACATCCTCGCCAGCATGTGGTGTCACTTAAATTTTTTATCTTAGCCATTCTGATGGACAGAGGGGAAGGCATCCTATTGGGACTCTAAATGAGAGACGCATGGGAGAACAGCAAAATAAAAGGATCCAGAGGGTCCTAGAAATCTACAAGTAGAACAATATGATAGGCAGATTTGGGCCCAGGGGTCCCGCTCAAACTAAGGCACCAGCCAAGGACAATACAGGAGGTAAACTTTAAACCCCTTCCCAGATCTAGCCAATGGTCAGAATATTCTCCACAGTTGAGTGGAGAGTGTGATACGACTTTCTCACGTACTCTGGTGCCTCACATTTGACCATGTCCCCTGGAGGGGGAGACCTGGTGGCACTCAGAGGAAGGACAGCAAGTAGCCAAGAAGAGACTTGATACCCTATGAGAATATATAGGGGGACATAATCCCCCTCAGGAACAGTCATAGGGGAGGGGAATAATGGGAAAATGGGGGGGGGGAGGAATGGGAGGATACAAGGGATGGGATAAACATTGAGATGTAACAAGAATAAATTAATAAAAAAAAAAAAAGAAAGAAAAAAAAAAAAAGAAATGATCAAGGTCCTTAGTCATCAAGGAAACCCAAATCAAAATGACTCTGAGATTTTATCCTATACCCATCAGAATTGCTAAGATCAAAAACTCAAGTGACAGCACATGCTGACAAAGATGTAGAAGAGGAACAGTCCTCCATTGCTCGTGAGAGTGCAAACTTGTAAAGCCACTTTGGAAATCAATCTGGTGCTTTCTCAGAAAACTGGGAACAGCTCTACCTCGAAACCCAGCTCTACCTTCTGGCATACACCCAAAAGATGCTCCACCATAAAACAAGGACTTTGTTCAACTATGTTCATATCTGCTTTATTTGTAATAGCTAGAAGCTGGAAACAACTCAGATATCCTTCAAGCAAAGAATGGCTTAAAAAAAAATGTGATAGGTTTACGCAATGGACTACTCCTCAGCTATTAAAAACAAAGACAACTTGGAATTTGCATGCAAATGGTTGGAATTAGAAAAGATCATCCTGAGTGAGGTAACCCATACCCAGAAAGGCACATGTGGCATATACTCACTTATAAGTGGATATCAGCCATGTAGTATACAGGATAACCACACTACAATTCACAGACCCAAAGAAGCTAAGTAACAAGAAGGGCCTAAGGGAGGTTGTTTTAATCTCTCTCAGAGGAAAAATAATAGTCAGCAGAAGTGGTTAAAGAGAGGGAAAAATAGGAGAGAGAGTGCAGAAAGAAATGAGGGTGGGGCTCACATGTGATGAGAGAAGGCAGGAGGACAGAGAGCATGCAGAGAGAAGAGAAAATATGGGTGGAGGCATCTCTAAGCAAGCTGGAGAACTATGATAGCGTAAGTTCTTGGGAAGATATGGGGGTCACTTTAGCTGAGACTCCTAGTAGTGGAGGTCATGGAAACTGAGGAGACCACCCTCTAACCAGACAGGAGTCCTAATGGAGGGAGGAGAACATCAACCCAGCCATGAACCTTGGACCAACAAGGTGTGCAGGGATAAAGATAGAGCAGAGGCTAGGGGAAAATCCAACCAATACCTGGCCCAACCTGAGACCCATCCCATTGGAGAGAGCCAATCCCTGACACTATTAATTACACTCCAATATGCTTGCAGACAAGAGCTGTCCTCTGAGAGGCTCCACCCAGCAGCAGATCAGAACAGATGCTGAACGTTAGACAAAGTGCCAGAAGCCTTGTGGAAGAATTGGGGAATAATAAAAGGACCCATAGGGACAGGAGCTCCAACAGAACCAACTGACCAGGGCCTAGAAATGCTTGCAGAGACTGAAGCATCAACCAAGAACCATATACAAACTTGATCTAGGCCCCCTACACATATGTACCCAATGGGAAGCTTGGTCTTCATGTGGGTCCCTTAATTAGGGGAGTAGGTGCTGTCTCTGACATGGACTCTGTTGCCTGTTTATAGATGACTATGCCCCGGCTGAAGAGGATGTACTAAGTCCTGCTGGGATGGAAGGGTCCCCTTTTCTGAGGTATAGGGGAGAGGGATAGGTGGAAAAGGGAAGGAGAGGAGGAGGAAGAGAGGGAGAGAGGAAGGGAAGCAGGAAGGGAGGGAGGAAAGATTATATGGAGAGGAAGGAGGGGGCTATGATTGGGGTGTAAATTTGATAAATAAATACATAAAAAAATAAAAACATATATCTGCAACCAATCTCTGGCCCCTGCAGGCCACACACACACACACACACACACACACATACACACATTATAACACATGCACGAAGACTGTCTTGCCCTTATCTCTATTCTATCATTAACTTGGTACTTTATGAGTTAACATGTTACCTGGAAAAGATTCTCCTGACCTATGGGTTTGATAGTTTCTCCACATTGGGAGATCTTGTTTTGGATCCAAAATAACTTGGCATTGTGGACCCCTACCAGTAGATGCATAATTAAATATAAAGCTTGGCTTATCAGTAAAATATTGATGGTTAAACATGCCATTCACAAGCCAGAAACAGAGAGCAGAGAGAGAGAGAGAGAGGCGGGGTGGGTTCATATATGAAGTTATAACTCAATGAGTGGCTCTGAGAAATTTAAGAAAAAGCCTATTCTTGATATGGCTGTCAAGGTGGGCATTCAGGAAGAAACATCATCTTAAATTGTAGCATGAATAAAAAGTACTGGCTACCCATTAAACCCACCTCCACTGCAAACCTGAAATCTAAACATTTTTTTCTCCTATCAGTAGTTTATTATCTACTCCAAGCTTCTATAAAATTGATAACATTCATTCAACATGCTACTTTCTCTGAATTTAATATTTATGCTTTTCTTCCAAACCATACCAAATTACCTCTCTGACTAGGAAGGAAGAATTAGATATTTTAAACCTATCTCCACGTGCAGCAGAATATAAGAAGAGTCTAAACAACCAAGAGAAGTAGTTCACACTTGATGACTGTGAACTCCGGATGTGCTTAGGATAGAAATTTCTATTGTATGCAGAACTGATGAGAAGACTGTCCAATAATATAGACTGAGAAATACAGAGAAAAAGCGCTGACTGATCTCACGCACTCTTTGCTTAGCCCTGTATTTAGTTCTGCCAACTCCACAAGGCAGGTCTGTTTACCTCGTTTTCTCCATGAGAAAATGGACTCACAGCAGACAAGGCATTAGACTAGGATCACCAGATGGTCAAGGAAGATGTTTATATCTTCCCTTCCCCACTTTTGTCTTCAGCTCTATCTTGTTTATACTTTTGAAGTTGTAATTGGTTTTCAGCATTAAGTGCTGAGCCCACAGAAAAGTCCAGAGGCTTAGGGCTTCCCTTACTCACAATGGACAGCAGAAACCCAAAGAAAGAGACTATTAACTACACCCCCCACTACCATTCTAATCACAATGCAAGCAACATATCCGTCTGGCACTTCAAATTAAGCAAGGCATGGAGGAGCACTCAAGTACACTACAGGGCCCTTGTACACATTTCAGTAATTTGGACTGGGATTCTTCTAAGCACTCATTGACCAAGGCAATTCTTGTCACAGAAGCTTCTGCTCACTGGGGTTACCCCCGCCTCCTTCTAAGTCTGTGTGAGAATGATTTTGCAGGATAAGAGTTCCACCTGGAGGCTGAGAGGGGATCTAGAAATTCCTGCACAGAATCATGCAAGAGGCGCCCTACACAAGCGTTTGCAGGACAAATCCTCAAGAAAATGCATAAGCATGACGATAGCACAATGGCTCTCCTTTATTCACTGATTGCTGCCTTAGCTCTGGAAACTGAACCGAGCATGCACTTTGCAGCATCCTCACACTTAATCCTCAGTAAGTTCTTAGAATAATACTTTTATGATTCCCATGCCAGAGACAACTGAGATTTCAAAGCCAATATTTTTTTCTTTATTCACTCAGCTATTAAGTATCGAAGAGGGAATTAAAACTCAGGTTTCCATAAACACATTTTAGACTCTTAGTAGTATTGCAGACTGATTCTCTAAACAACGGAAATAGCAAAGGATTGACCAGAAGCCCCAAGAACCAAACTGTTCTTATCCTCTAGTCTAAGTCTCAGGAGAAAAAAAATAAAGCAACTTGGATGCTCCCTTCTCGCCTTGTGCTGTCATGCCCTCCCTAGAAACTATTAAATTTCTGTCACAAGTCTTAAGTCTATTCACATTCATGTGTAAATAAAGCATAATCGATAAAGCTTGCAGCTTAATTATTTATTTATTCAAATTGATTACTTAAGCTCAACAAACAAAACTTAAGCAAATTTCATTATTTTTATCATATAATGAATTATTTACTGCTAAATTAGGATAAACATGGTTTAGTTTATCAGCCCTTAGTAGGAAACCCCAGGCAGGCTTCATCAGCTCTAGGTTGTTCTTTCTTCTCCCAGTCCCTGCCTTCTAAACTCCCTTTCTTCCCAGCTACCACCAGGAAGCCTATCCTTCTGAAATCTCTTCTCCCAGGCGGAGCTCCACAATAGAATATCAACTCTCCAGGAAGCGCAGTTCTTTGGAATGCTGAAAATAAATTCCTAAATGTTTTGTGTTTTAAGTATTCCCTTCTGTAGTACAATGGCTAAGCATGCAGAAATTACCATGTGCTAAATAGTCATTTGCATTCTCCTAGATGGCCACAGCTCTGGCTCCTACTGATTAAAATGCTGGCACTAATATCCACACCATTTGTATGAAATCTGTCTCTACTTCTCAAACCTGAGTGGATCTTTGCCAGTGCTGACGATATGCAATGGCAGAAGTGTTGCTATGCACGTTCTAATTTAGAAAAGTGGCATGACCTTTGCCCACAGTTCCTTAGGGTGTGTGGTGTCTGAACCTAGTCACTAAAATAAGAGTAATCTAAAATTGGCCCAGGGCCTGGAGTTGAAGATGATTCAGTTATGTGTTCTGGTCAACAGACTGGCTGGAATTTTGTGTTCCATCCTCCAAGCCGCCATAGTATTTTAAGCTATTTCTCTAACAGTTAATGAGATATTCTTCCCTCTTTTCTGTGTCCCAATAGAATGGAGCTAATTGAAAATAATCAGTTTTCATCTCCAGCTCAGTTCCTGTTGTACAGTAGCAGGTTATGATTCAACCAAAAATGTCTTATTGTCTTAAATGTTTATTTATTCAATAACTAATAAGATATTAATTTTTAGTGTTTGGAATAAGGAAGGCTACCTGTAAAACATACCATTTGAATTAAGTATTGAAAAACAGGGAGCAGACTAGCACATTCTTTCTTTAATATTACATTCTGTAGAAGGAATCTCTTGTGTATTGTATGGGCACAACACCTGTCAATTAAAAAAAAAAAAAAAAAAAGAACTACAGTCTATGGCTGACACAGAATATAGTTGGGAAATCCAGCAGGCAGAAGTGACTCTAGGATACAGACAGGTGCTCAAGACATGAGGAGCTCAGGTAACCATCCTCACTGCAGAATGTAAATTAGCATAAATGGGTTATTTGAAGTTATGAACTAGTTAGAGAGCCTCATGAGTCATTATTCTGGGGCAAAAAGAAAAGCTCCCTACAACAACATTCTTATTAATTCTTTGAGAAATTTCTATATTTATACAACACACTTTTATATATTTATATTAACACCCTGTGCCTCTCATATTTATCCCCTACTTTTTCATCTTCCCCCACTGTTTCCCCCCTTTACAGCCCACTGTTTCCAGGTTTTCTGCTCATAGGTTTGGGGTCTTCACTGGATCATGGTCATCCTAGCAGAGATCACACCATTAAAGAAAAATGACTCTCCCTCCCTTCAATTCCACCAACTGTCAACAGCTCCTCGGTTGGGGAACTCATAGCTGGCCCTTCCCCAATGCATGCTGGAATGTTTCATGGCTTGATCTTACACAGGTCTCATGAAGGCAACCACACCTGCTGGGAGTTCATGGATGAAGCTGTTTTGTCATGTCCAGCAGACGCTGTTTCTCTTCACCTGGAACATTCTAAACAGATAATTCTGAATAAAAATTCAGAGAGAGAAAAATGATGAGAATTTATGAGGCAGAAAATACATGAAATATGGACACCAATCTCAAGAGATATAATGAAGAATTTGTTAAAGCAGTTTATGAATAATCATGTAGTGATTTAAATGAACCATTGAAATTTGACTACATTTGTGTCCCTGGGAATTACTGAAAGACTTTAAGAAAGTAAACATGGATATCACATTTCTTCTGAGCCACACATTAAAATTTTAAATGAAGTTTTATAGAATAATTTGTATCTAATTAATAAAATTTTGTAAAACATGTGGATATTCTGCTTCCATACTCTTATACTTTCCTTCCTTGTTTTTTGTTTGGTGTGTGTGTGTGTGTGTGAGAGAGAGAGAGAGAGAGAGAGAGAGAGAGAGAGAGAGAGAGAGAGAGAGAGAGAGAGAGAGAGAAACTACTCTGGGCAAAATCAAAGAAGGATTTATCTGCCTTTTACTCCTTCTCACAGGCCATTAATGAGGTTGGAATTCAAGCAAAAGCTTGAACCAGAAACCGAAGAGGAATGCTGTTTTCTGGTTCTCTCCCAGACTCATTATACCAGCTAGGCTTTTTTATATAATTCAAGACCACCTGCTTGGGGAAAGATGCTGCCCACAGTGGGCTGAGCCCTACTACATCAACTAATAATCAAAACAATGCCCTATAACCATGTGCATATATCAAGATGATCTAGACAATCCTTCAGTTGAGAGTCCCTTCTCAGATGACTCCAGACTATGTTGACTTGACAGTTAAAGCTATCCATGACACACACCTAATATCCAAACCCTATCTTAGCATTCTTGATGGAAATACTGTTCCTGAATGGAGCAGTGCTATATCCTTGACTTTCTCTGAGAACCAGAGGTGTTCTGTGAGGCATGTATCATGCTATGCAAAATTTCCCATATCACAGTACCATGAAGCTCCAGATGGAATCACCGACTAGACCTCCTGTAGCTCTCTCCTACAAACCTGACATGATGAGAGAATCATTAACCAGAGAGAAACAGCAGGATAATAATCTTAATAAACTTCAGCCACACCTCAGACAGCACTGTGCAGAAAATCCTTGCCAAATAGCCTGAAGCTATTTGACAAGTTTCTTTGACAAGTGCAGGTATGGACCAGTTTCTTTTACTTGTGGCGCTAAAGAAAATGTTAGTATAACTTTTAAAATAATGTAACAGAATGTCCATTAAAAATAGACTCTGATCCTATGTCACTTCATGTAATTCATTAAACATAATAAATAAGTAGGAACTAAATGCTTTAAAATATTGTTTAATTTAATCCTGTCTTCATAATCATGAAAATAAATCCACCATAGTATTTATTTTAGGAATAGTAAACCTTAATTTCAAGAATATTTATTAATTAGGCCACAGTCATATACTAATGGCTATTTTCAGAGGCATTCTGATTATAGTTGTTTTTCTCCATTAAACAATTCTCCCATATATGACAGACACTAATATTAGAAGTACAAAAGTGAGTAAAGTATCATCTTGATCTTAAAAACCTCAAAAACTACATGGTAATTAGTATGTGATCAAAGAACAATGAATTGAGGGTCAAATAGAAGGGATTTTGACTAACCATAAATAATGGACAGGAAAACATTACCACCAGGAGAATTCCTAGTAAAGACTGGGCTTTCAGACAGACAAGTGCAAAAAAAGTCTCTGAATCAATTCAAAACTAAAATTAGCATTGCATGGATGAAATATAAAAATAAAACTAAGAAAGAGAAGCATTCGGTATCATGGAGTGGCCAGTCAAAACTCACACAAAACTAGAAAACGCATCAAGTTAGTCTGAAAGGGCTTAAAGGAAATATCATGACAAGTCTCATTTGTCCTATCAATATAAAAATCTCTTAATACTAACCCCAGTACTCAGGAGGCTGAGGCAAATGGATCTTTGTGAGTTTGAGGCCAGCCTGGTCTAAAGAGTGAGTTCCTGGACAGCCAAGACTACACAGAGAAACCCTGTCTCAAAAAACAAAACAAAATAAAAAAACAACAAAACTATTGATACAATTGACAAAAAAAGGATTATGTAAAAAAAAAAACTTTTATCATTAAAATGCATATAGAATATAACTTTAGGTAAATTCAGTACTCTTTCTTGATTTAAATATTAAATAAATTTTAAAAATTTCCTTAAACTGAACAGTTGTTAAAATCTGTAAGAAGCACAATGAGTAATGTAACTTAACACAGGGACTAGTAAGGAAATACACACGTGTGTGTTATATGTCATTATATATATGGAAGCACAACATATATGTAATAATAAAGAAAAGGGATCATGACTTTGAGAGGGAGACATGGGAAGCCTTAAAGCAGGGAAGGAGGGATGGGACGGCCATGGATACAGTATTCATATGTGAAGTTCTCAAACATATTAAATTAAGAAAGAAAAAAACAAAGTCAATGAGGCATCATAAATAATCTAAATTTTGCTTAAATTGCTAATATTTGTAGCAATTTAAGTTGCCACAAGTGGTTTCTTATAAATGACTACTAGAACAAACGGTACTGAAGATACTGTAATCAGACACATCCAGGAAAGTTATATTATGGAAGTGGAGACTCTCCTTGCGTTAGATGGGATATGCGTCTTTACTTTTCTGCTTCTCCTGGATTAGAATCTCTTCCTTATACCTGTTTAGGGAAACTCGCAGTCTATATCAGTTCAGAGTTTCCCAATTTATGAATGACTATTTGCTGAAGAAAAAAACACTTGAAATCTTTCTTATTTTGCCTCTGTTTACTTTTTGATAAAGTTAAAGTATGTAACACAGCCACCTTTAAAAATCAAAGATACTATAAAAATGGCTATTATTGCTGATTCTCTTTTTTATTGCCCTTGAAGTACAATTAAGCATACCAAAACAAGAGCAAATGCATATATGTGTTTGTATATGTATATGTGTATGTGTATATGTGAATAATGTATATATCAAATAAATGTATATATATAATACACATATATAATATATATTAAGAACTAAAGTGGAAAAGGAGGCTATCATACTTTGTCATGCAAGTGATTATCTACTTAGAGAATACAAAAGAATTTTCTGATAGATTAGAAGAACAACTATTGTCAAAATCTAGGGGAAAAAAACACAACTACATTAAACTCTTTTAATTAAAATAAATGTTGTAAAGTCAATTTTCTCCAAAATTAAAATGTCAAATTTCAATCAAATCTCAATGGATTGTGCATGTGATTTAACAGTCTAATTCTAAAACAGACTTGGGGAAGGAAAGGCAAGGAATAATTACTCAAGAATATGATGTAGAAAGATGTACAATGGAGTTGAGATTGCATATCAATGGAAAGAGCATTAAGAATTCCTTAAAGAAGAGATGAGATATGAATCTTATGGGAAAAGTACCAATTAATTTGATTACATTATAAGTTAAATTTTTGCATCAAACAAATATGAAAGGAATCAAAACATAAGGCATCAACTTAAAAAGGGTCTGTGCTCCTCAGCATTGAGAGATGCATATATCTCACCTTAAGTTCCTGCTGCCCCTCTGAGATATAATGGTGAAGGGATTGTTCATGCTAGTTCCTGGTTTCCATGGTTATTGTCAGCTCTGGAAAAGTGAAGGTTCTTGCTATCAATGACCCTTTCATTGGCCTCACATTCATTATCTACATGTTCTTATATGAAATGGAACCCATAGAAATGGCTAGTTTAATGCACACTAAGAACAGGAGATTTGTTATCAATGGGAGTCTACCTCCATTTTCCAAGAGCAGGAGCCCATCAGGTTCAAGTAGGCTGATGGTGATGTCTAACATGTCATGGCATATACTAGTAATTTTCACCATTGAGAATGTTTATGCCTACTTGAGTGGTTTAAAGTTAAAGGAGTATCGTCTCTGCCCCTTCTACCAATGTGCTCCTGTTTTGATGGGCATAAACCATGAGAAGAACTTCAATCCACTCCTCATCATCAATGATGCCTCCTGCACCACTAACTTCTTTGCCTTCTTCATAAAGGTCATCCATGATAATTTCAGAATTGTAGAGGGAATCATGATCACAGCCAATAGTATAATTTCCACTATGAAATTATGGATGGTCCATCTAGGAAACTGTGACACTGTAGCCACATGGATATACCTAATATTATCTCTGCATTCATTCTCATTGCCAAGATTGTAATAAAAATAATCCCATAGCTGAATAGGAAGCTCACTCTTACATCCTTCTATGTTCCTAACCTTAATGTGCCCATGTGTACTTAACCTACTGCCAGGAGAAAGCTTCCAAATATGATGACATCACAAAGGTAAAAAAAACCTTGGTCCAGGTCACCTCTTGTAACTTAATAACACTCAAATTTCAGCTTTGACTCAGGAGCTGCTATTGTCCTTAACAAGCACTTAGTCGAGCTCATTTTCTACTATGACAGAAATTTACCTACAACAAGAGGACATGGTTTATGTACTGTTCAAGAAGTAAGAAGCCTTGGCCCACCTACTCCAGCAAGAACATGAAAAGAAGAGAGAGACCCTCACTGACTGGGAAGTCCCTGTCCCAACTCATCTCCCAACAAACATCATCTTTCTCCATTTTAAAATCCAGACCCACAGAAGAATGAGAGTCTTAAAGTGAACTACTCTCTCATTTACTATCAACAAAGTTCACTGAACCCAGCCTCTCCACAAAATCTAGACTAAAATAATTAATTTTTTTAATTTATCCAAAATGTATTTTGAACCATATAAAACTGGAATTCTTACAGGTCAAGGAATATAAAACTATTGACAGTTACTTTTTTCACCTGTTATAAATAATTCTTATGAGTCATTAAGAGAAAGCTAAGCAGAACCGTAAAAATTTGAGCAAGTTACATAAGCAAGCATTTAATAGATGTGGAACCAGCTGTCCAACAACTCAATAAACATTAAGAATAATGAAAATGGCAGCCAGTTCTGCAGATTCAAAGTTGCAGGGTCTCCATGACACAGGACAACAACAGCATATGAGAGGAATCCCCATGAGAACACAGTATTGACAGTGTAACAGAAGCCAGAGGCCTTGAACCAGACTGCATTGCAATAAACATTTGCAAGTAACGATGTATGGACAAAAAGGTATGCTCTGTGATATACTACTACTCCTGTGCCAAGATTTTTTTTACTTCAATCTTATTTTATTTTATTTTGTGGGGAGGTTGCAAGGGCAGAGGGCAGAGATGAGGGAATGGGAAGATGAGAGGGACTGGAGTACATGATGTCAAATTCACAAAAAAAGAACAGCAAAAAGTTTTTTATATTAAAAATGAATAAGGAAAATGAAAATTAAACTCAAGATAATATGCAATTTCACATCTATTAATTTCACAGAAATTATGAATTCTGACTACCAAGAAAGCAAAAGTGGTCCATGTACTGCTAAAAATATAGATCAAGGAGACATCTCATTCAGTGTTCCTATTCTATCTTGGGGTTTACCACACTCAGTTTTTCTTGACCTCTGAATCCCATCCATGCCTAGGATAATGATACCTGAAGACAGTCCCAGATGCTCACTCAGAAGCTAGGGTCCTGCAGCCTCTGTGATGATTGGATTTGTTCAGAAATAATATGGATAGAAATAAGATTGTTGAACCCTGATTTAAATTGAATCCTAAACCTTAAGAAAGCAATTTTAAGCTGGAGAATGCACCAAATTTGACTGCAGAGGATGATACATATTTCATAATCCCACCATTAGAATTTTTGACACAGGAGGTGTGTGGTGGGACACAAAAATTTACATTTATGACAAGCCCTTGGGAGATTCTTGGTAGATCACAGCCACTGTAGCCATCTCTGCCTCATTCCCAGAAACCAGGCCACAACCCTACAGTCTCTGTCTCAGACAGGGTTGGTTATAGAGCTTAGTATACTGTGCCTTTGAAGTCTCCCTATTTCTTCAAGCTATAAAGAAGTACAAGATAACCTTGAATTAAAATTTTACTTTTATCTAGTACCTTCTAGCCTCTTGACTTCTAACACACAGACTGAGCTAAGCTGGCTGGTGTGGTAAGGGCCTTGTTCCCTCTTCCTGGCATATAAGAATCAGAAACTACCTTTATCATATGGAATCAAAGTCTTCCTTACTCTCCCTCTAGTATGATACTCATAACTCTCACAATAATTTTTGGAACTGAGTGGCTTATGTCTTTAGGGCTCCTCATGATGTCTACAGACATGGTGCTTTAATCTCTCCACCCTAAAGAATATTTCTCTTCAAGATCTCCATCACATTTTCCAGGATCGCTTTCTATCCCAATGTTCTCCTATTTAAATATCCAATCATGGTTTCTTGTGGTTGTAATGTTATCCCTGCTAATACAGTGTATCTAAAAGGTCATCATCTCAGCCTCCTTCTCTGTCTCTCCTTCCCCCTTTCTAACAATTCTTATGTGGCTGGTCTCAAGATCACATTTTAAAAGTTTTTGCTACAAACAGAGATTATTTATTTATTGTAGGCTAAGAAGGAAGGAGTGATACAGTGGAAGGGAACTGGACATATAGTTACTGCCCACTGTATACAGTTAGTGTACTCTTAAATAGATTACATCTGTTAGTACTCACATCTTGATATCTAAAATATAGAATCTGTCTGTCAAAATAATACCGGTCAAAATTCACTCAGATGTTGCTTATACATGCATATACACACATCCAAAAATGACACAAAGGAATGCTGGGATACAATTCAGCAATTTAAAAAAGAAATACTATCAATTTTAGCATGAGTGAACCTGGAGGACAATGTGATGAGTAAAATAAGACAGGAATAGAATGGAAAAGAATATACAATCTCACCCACTTATATGTTGAATGCAAAATAATAGTTGAAGTCATAGAAATATATATAATAGAATGGCAATGGCTTATGAGTAGGAACAAATATTAAGTTAGGCAAGATAATAGAAAGAATATAAAGTTTCACAAAGAAAGAGGAGTTTCCAGAAACCCATTGTACAGAAGTTTAAAGCACTGAGGAAAGAGATAGAAGAACTATAAGGTAGAAATACTCCTCATCTCTGTGGGAAGTCTATAGAATTAATACAACTCCTATGAAAATCCTAATGGCCTTCTTCAGAGAGCTATAAAAAAAAGTTCATATGGAAGCAGTAAAGACCCCAAGTAGCCAAAGCACTTCTAAGCAGGAAAATCAATACTAAGGGTGTCAAATACCTATCTTCAAGTTATACTACAAAACCATACAGGAAAAGGCAACATTATGCTAGCACATGGCAGGCACACAGGCTACAGGAGTACACTAGAGGGCCCAGAAGGAAATCCACATAAAGGAAGGCATTTAATTTTCAACAAAAATGGGGAAAAGGTGTTAGAAAAGATAGCCTTCCCAGGAAACAGTACTAGAAAACTAGAATGAAACGTGTTGGTTTGAGTAAGAATGGCCCCATACATAGGCTATAAATTTGAATGTTTAGTCACCAGGGAGTGGAACTCTTTGTAGGAATTAGAAAGATTAGGAAGTTTTGCCTTGTTGGAGGAAGTCTGTTTCTAGGGGTTGTGCTTTGAAGTCTCAAAAAGCCAATGCAGTGCTGTGTCTCTCCGGGTTCTTATATAGCTATTAACTACTTCTCCAGTGCCACACCTACCTGCCACCATGCTCCCTCCCTGCCTTGATGGTAATGATAATAATAATGGATTAGGACCCTGAATCTGAGAGCAATCCCTCAATTAAATGCTTTCCTTTGTAAGAACTGCTTTGGTCATATTGTCTCTTTACAGCAACAGAACAGTGACCAAGATAGAACCAGATCCACATTTATCACCTTCTTAAAAATTAATTCAAAATAAATTATATATCTGAAAATTAGACTTGAAACTGAAACTTCAAGGGGGAAAAAACTCCAATCTATAGGCATAGGCAAAGACTTTCTGAACAGGACTCCAGTGCCTCAGAAACTGACAAACATTACATAAAATTAAAGAACTTGTCTAGCAATAAATAGATAGAAAGAAAGATAGATAGAAAATAGATAATAGATAGATAGCTAGATGGATAGATAGATAGATAGATAGATAGATAGATAGATAGATAGATAGAAAGAAGATAGCAACATATATAAATTTTTTAAAAATCAACCAACAGAGTGAAGCAGCCTGCATATTTAACCATGCAAGAAGAGATTAGTATTTAAAATATACAAAGAACTAGAGAAATTAAAACCCTAGAATCTGGCAGATTTCACAAGTTTGAGGGCAATCTCAGCTACATAGTGAGTTCCAGGCCAGCTTGAGATGCACAGCAAAACAGGTTTAAAATGAAATCCTAATAATAATATTACAATCAGTAAGTGCAAAAATAAATTGAACAGACTTCTTGAGGGAATTATAAATCACAAGTGATTAAATTAAAAACTGATAAACAAGTATCAGAGAAATGAATATCAAAACTATATTGATAAGAAGCCATTTTACTCCAGTTGCAAAGGCCACTATCAGGAAAACAGCAAATGCTAGGAAAGATATACAAGGAAAGGACCCTTAAACACTTCTGATGAAATGAAAATTCAGGAAGCCACAATACATATTGAAACCAGTACAGAAGTTCCTTACAGACCTAAGAATGAAATTACTAAGTAATCCTATGCTCCACTGCTTCTGGATACATAGCCAAAAGGATTAGTCAGCATCACAATGCTGTGTACCCTGATGACACACCAGCAGCCTGGAAAAGTTAAAAGCATTTATTATATATTGCTGGGCAAGGAGGAAACAAGTTAACTCATCTCTATTAAGTCTCTGCAGCAGAGCAGTTGACAGCTGCAGTTACGCAGGGGGAGGAAGCTGAGATTAAGACTTTCTGAGTACGCAGGTTTTAGCTAAAGGTGAATCACTTGGGACACCATACTTTGACCAAAGGAAGTCTTTGCCACATCCCTGAGCCTCACTTAGGAAATGCCCTGCTATCCCCGCAGGTCTGAGGAATTGGGGTCCTTGACATAGCAGGCTTTTGAGCTCATATACAGCTGCACAGGGCTCCATCCCCTACCCACATGAACAGAAAAAGAAAATTTGCATTAAACACAGTATTCTTCATACACAAAGAAGAAACTCACACACAAAGAGGTAAGCACCAAAGCTCTTTAAGGTGTCTTGCATTTCTATTATAAATATGAAATAAGTGAAGGAAAATGACTGGCCATCATACTTCCTGGAATAAGCCAGACTCTGACAAATATCATCTATTTTCACTCAGATCTAGACATGAAGGTAGAAGGGAGACTATTTGGAGGGAAGAGTAATTGGAAGTGAGAAAGGGGAGTGATATGAGTGTGAATATGATAGAAATGCATTAGATATATATGTAAAAATGCCATAATGCTATGTATCATTTTGTACAAATAACATTCACTTATAATAGATTCTAAAATGACAGATAATCTACATATTGGATATTAAGATCCAGATTTCACAAAGAAATCTAAGGCTTTCAAAAGGTTTGCTTTCTACCCCACAGATAACCCAGGAAAGAGGACGGAAAACATGGCTCTGTCTCATTATAACCCTAATGCGCTGTGCCGCATACTGTATGCCTGTCAGTGAAACTTATCAGCCCTGAAGTTGGTATCAATGATACACAATACCTGTTATCTGCTATAAGGAAATTCACAATCATTTTCTATTATCCTAATGAAAGCTGAGGAATACTGTACATTCAAATGTTTCTACTTTTTTTTCTTTCTTTCTTTTTTTTTTATTAATTTATTCTTGTTACATCTCAATGGTTATCCCATCCCTTGTATCCTCCCATTCTTCCCTCCCTCCCATTTTCCCCTTATTCCCCTCCCCTATGACTGTTCCTGAGGGGGATTTCCTCCCCCTGTATATGCTCATAGGGTATCAAGTCTCTTCTTGGTAACCTGCTATCCTTCCTCTTATAATTATGCCTTATCGCCATATACCTACTAAGTACAATTCATTTGTATATGTTAACTTCTTAGCAAATATTTATGCTACCTTGTAAAATTTCAGACAAAAGTTCTCAACACTGTGAAAACAATAATCTATACAGTAGACCTAATATCTATACACAGTGCCTCTCTGGACTCTGATCTAATCAGAAAGTTAAAACAAACAAGGACGCAAAACTATATATAGCTGAAGGAGAAAAGGAAACTGTCCACAACACAAGCACATGAAAGGAATTTATGTGCACCAATCCATCCGTATGGAGAATACCTAAAGCAGTATTTCAGACTGAAGACAACAATAAGCATAGCCTAAATGCTTATTTAAGAGACTCTAAAAGAAAACCAATGAAATTATAGTTACTGAAAAATGAAATATGACTAAGAACACAAACCACAAATAAGCAACAAAATGGCTGTAATCAACACATATTTTTCAATAATACCTCGAAATATCAGTGGCCTCAACTCTCCTATTAAAAGACACAAATAGCCGGGCAGTGGTGGCACATGCCTTTAATCCCAGCACTCGGGAGGCAGAGGCAGGCGGATCGCTGTGAGTTCGAGGCCAGCCTGGTCTACAAAGTGAGTCCAGGACAGCCAAAGCTACACAGAGAAGCCCTGTCTCGAAAAACCAAAAAAAGAAAAAAAAAGAAAAAAGAAAAGACACAAATTTATTGAATAAATAAAGGGGAAAACCTTCTGTTGTCTAAAAGAAACTCAACTTTAACGATAGACACCATCTTAAAGTAAGTGGGTAGAAAAATATTTCAAGCAAATGGGACCAAGAAGAAAGCAAGCATTGCTATTCTAATAACTGACAAAATAGACTTTAGATGAAAACTAATCAGAAGAAATAAACAAAAACACTTCATTCTGAGCAATGGAACAGTTAGCCAAGAAGACAGTACAACCTTACACATATATGCACTAAACTCTAATGCACCCAATGTTATAAAAAGATATACTGCTAGAGTCAAAGACAAAGACCAACAGCAACTCATTAATAGTAAGAGTTCCTAATACCCCACTTTCTCCAATAAACAGGTAATCCAGACATAAAAATGAACATTAAAAAAATCAGAATTAAATGACATCATGCCTCAAATAGACCTGGAAGAACTCTACAGAATATTCCACTGAAACACCAAGGAATATACATTGTTTTCTTCAGTCCATAGAAATTTCTCTACAATAGGCTGTATCCTGGTTAACAAAACAGTACCAACTCTTGCTCTTAATTTATAATGGTACTGTGACAAGGGACACAAAAGTATAACAATAAATGACTTTACCTCATTTCCTAAGATTCTTCATTAAATTTAGTAATACTCGGGATATTTGATGTTGGAGCTAAGCATCAAAGCTCTTTAAGGTGTCTTGTATTTTTATAATAAATAAAATTATCACCGCAGTGTTTTGAAATCATCATTTCTCTACAGGCATGGAAGTAAACAACACATCTATTGATTTTTAAGCTTTAGGTTAACATTGACTCTCTGTGACTCAACGAAACTAGAAAACTCAAAATATTGCATGAGTTTACAGGGCTTACCAGCATAAAGAACTCTACTCCTATATACTCTTCAGATGAGAGAAAATGTGTCCGCAAGATAGACCAGGTGGTAAAACAAAACAAAAACAAAAACAAAAACAAAAAGAAAGAAAGAAAGAAAGAAAGAAAGAAAGAAAAGAAAAAAGAAAAAGAAAAAAGAAAATCTGACAACCATAGGCTGATCTCCAGGAATGACAATGAGAGGAGGAGAATAAGACAAGTTGTCCTCTGACCTCCCACTTGTATAACATGGAACCTGTACACAGGAAAATGGACACACACACACACACACACACACACACACACACACACCAATACATAACAACAACAACAACAATAAAAAGTTTCAAAATAAAACAATACTATCTTACCCACCTGGAGAAACTACAGATTTACAATACATTACAGGCATCACAGTGCAAGTGCAGAGGTAATTACCCAGCACTGTGGCTGCACTACAATTTCTAAGTTCTAACACACTGTTCAATGTGAGCCACATGTTGTTGCTACAATTTTGGGAGAAATGGGTAAAATTAAAACATAAATATTCATCTTCTTAGAATTAACCACAATCTATTAATTAAGTCCCATGTCTTTTTTCAGTGGTCAAGTTTGGAGGCTGAGCTTTGGATTTTGGATAAGCTATGCTCAGAATGCCTGTGATATCTTTTGGATTAATGTCAGTGTGTCATCTGCAGAGGCTGTACCGTGTGTGTGTGTGTGTGTGTGTGTGTGTGTGTGTGTGTGTGTGTGTGTGTGTAAGTTTGGAAGATAAGCTTAATTTCAGCTTTGATATGAGGGAAATGCAGTCTACTGAAGCAAGAAGAGCAATGCAGTGGGTACATGGGTGACTGGTCACATTGGGTCCACTCTCAGAAAGCAGAGAGAGCAAATGCTTCTTCTTTTTATGGCTGGAGTCAGTATCCTGAAAGTTCACCAACTTCTTTTGAAAGTCAGCCAGAAGCTTTTGAGAAAGAGCTATTTGGGCCCAAAAGGAAAATCTTCCAAAGAAATGAGCGGGTCACCCCACATTTCACTTCAATTTTTTTTTAACCTACCCTGAGAAATCTAACAGCTTCCATTTCTTTTCATGGTATTGCCTAACATGATCCACCTGTTCTTCTGTAAATGGGATTTTTCAATACTATATCTGAAGACGAATCTTGGCAGCACTAAAAGCAACAGAGTTCTAAACATGGGCTAAAATTCAAAGCTTTTTCCCGAGTAATGTCACTGGTACAAATAAATTCAACTGAGTTAATAAAGATGTGATGGAATAATTTTCAAATATGGACACATTCATACATCTCAGGCAACATAACAATCTAGTCTAGACTTTTTGTTTTGGCTACTGACACAATGTTTTATCTTTATTTTGAGAAGCATCTCAAACACAGATGGAGCAGCGTCCGCATGTCAGCACAGCACCATAGGATAATGGCTGCTATTTATTGATCACTTACTACATGAGAGACAATTTATAACCACATAATAGATATATATTGAACTTTTATCATGGGTGATAAAGGCAGCATCCAGAAAGCTTTGAGAATTTTCCTGATATCAACAAATAAACAACATAACTTGAAATTAAAATTTTATGATTCTCTTTCCACTACCTTTCTTTTTTTAATTTTATTAATTTATTCATATTACATCTCAATGGTTATCCCTTCCCTTGTATCCTCCCATTCCTCTCTCCCTCCCATTTTCCCCTTACTCCCCTCCCCTATGACTGTGACTGAGGGGGACTTCCTCCCCCTGTGTATGCTCATAGGGTATCAAGTCTCTTCTTGGTAGCCTGCTATCCTTCCTCTGAGTGCCACCAGGTCTCCCCATTCAGGGGACTTGGTCAAATATGAGGCACAAGAGTACATGTGAAAGTCAGACCCCACTCTCCACTCAACTGTGGAGAATGTCCTGTCCATTGGCTAGATAAAGAAGCATGGGAGAATGGCAAACTTGAAGGATCCAGAGGATCCTAGAAACCTACAAGAAAAACATTATGATAGGCAGATTTGGGCCCAGGGGTCCCGCTCAAACTATGGCACCATCCAAGGACAATACAAGCCATAAACTCCACTACCTTTCTTTCCCTAATCTAGGCCTGCACATAAGAATTTCCTAGAATTTTGGGTTCTGGCCATGTGGGCAGGGATGGTGTTAGTTTCTATTCTTCAGAGAGCAGTCATCACCTCAGGGATTAGGACCCTCTGAATGGATGACATCATACAGCAATGATTTGCCTAGATGTTCACATACACAAGCCAGGAGTAAGCCTCGCCTAAAAATAGTGAAGGAATTCACTATTTTTAAAAGGTGTTAGGAAAGAAAAATGTTAACACAGTCTTAAGTTCACATGTGTCTATACAAATTTACAATAACTTTTGCCCAGGCAATAAGTCATTCAAGTTACCTTTCCAAATGTAAAGATATATGGAGATTCACTCTCAGAGTTCAGTATTTAATCACACACCTGCATTATCTCGATTGAAGGAGGAAGCAGAAATTCCAATATCAAGCCTATCAACAGAGGTGGCAGGAGCATTCCTGAGAGCAGACCAGTGCTGCACCTAAGTCAATTGTATTTATGAATACAAACACAAGTTTCCAAAGAAAGTGATGGCAAATAGAGTTCAGCGCACATCACAAGCAGAGTGTGCATGAGGAATGAAATGATGGTTTAAATTCAGAAAATTCATATATTGTTGATGATATTACCTGATTTCTAAAAATACAACTTGGTTGCCCAGTACCTGAATGATAAAACAATTAATGAAAAAAGAGGCCAGGAATTTGTAGGAGAGCAAGAAGGGGTATATTGGAGGATTTTGAGGGAGAAAAGGGAGGAAGAAAAGGGTAGGGAGAGACGTTGAAATTATATTTTAATCTCAACAATAAAAAAATTTAAGATCAAGAAAAGATGCATCAAGAAATATCAAATATATGATTAAAATTTAATACTATTCACAGCCACAATCTAAATGTTCAGTGACACAGAAAGAATTATAAATTACTACATTTCCTCTCAGAAACTACAAGGTCTCATTAGAAATCACTCTTATGGAAAGCATGTAATAACCTAGGAAATGCTTATGCTCTTATTGTCATTAGAAAAATCATGCAATGAAATTGTACATACAACTGCCATTATAGAAAAAGAACACACATAGAAGTAACAGGAAAACACACTTCAAAAGGCATATGATGATAATCCACCAGCATTATTATAGTTCTTTTCAAGTTTGTTATTCAAATGTCTTAAGTTAATACTATAATTTAATAGCGACATGGGGCTTTTCATCATAACATAAAAAGCACATTGAAGCCTCTTTCATCTTTCTTCTGACTACTTGTGCTCATTTTTTTCTACATCCTTAGGGCAATTTGGTTTATCTAGAATCTTTGTTTCCCAATTTCTTCACATCTCCTATTTCATACTTTGAAAGTTACCGCTTAATGCTCAGGCAGTGTTTATATTTTCTTATCTGTTACCAGTGGTCATATAGAGACAACATTGGACATTCTGTCGTGTTGAATCCACTCAGGAAAGAAAATTACGCTAATGCAAAATTTGTCAGTTTCCCTGTGGATGAGAGTAAAAGTCTTTTGGTCACAAAAGATTAAATTGAATTCCCTTTTCTCTTTCCACAGCTCAAACTTACCTTGCCCTCAGTCTGTAAGAACCCAAGCCAATGTATTAGATGTTCACACATGAGTCACTTGGCCTGTCCTTTCTTCTGGAGACATTGGAGAAAAATAATACGCCTTTTATTATTGAATTTTAAAATCTACTTTACACTGGAATTAAATAATGTTGTTTGTGATCATACATTGGATTGTTGTCTTAGAGAATTCCTTGGGGCGGAGGGAGTCTGGAGAAATGGCTGTGTGGTTGAGAGTGCGTCCTGCTTTTCCAGGGAACCAAAGTTTGGTTCCCAGCACCAATGCTGGGTGGCTCACAATTGCCTCTAACTCTAGGTCCAGGGATATAAACCAATTTTCTAGTCTGTGGGCACCTATGCACACATGGCATACATTCATACAGACACACACACATAAAAATAAGAAAATATGGACGGGAGAGCGGGGACTGACTCTGACTCAAACTCTAATGCCCCATATTTGACCTTGGTGGGGAGGCCTGGTGGCACTCAAAGGAAGGATAAGCAGGCTACCAAGATGAGACTTGATAGCCTATGACCATATAGTGGGGGAGGAGGTCCCTCTCAGTCACACAAGTAGGGGAGGGGAATAGGGTGAAAGCAGGAGGGAGGGAGGAATGCAAGTATATAAGGGATGGGATAACAATTGAGATGTAATCTGAATAAATTAATTAAATGTAAAAATAATAAAGAAAGAAAGAAAAGAAGAAAATAAATAAATAAATAAAAGAAGAAAATAAATAAATGAAGAAAAATAGAGCTGATGATATGGCTCAACAGGTAAAGGCATGTGCCTCCCAAGCATGAAGACCTGAGTTCAATCACCAGAACTTATGTTCAAATGGAAAGAGCGATGTAACTCCATAAAGCTGTCCTCTGATTGCCACATGCACACTGTGGCATACACCATACACATCGTACGCACAGGATCACAGAAAGGATATGAATCCACCGCAACTTTGGCTTTGATGATCTAATATGAGATTTCAAAAGGACCACCAGTGATATGAAGGCCTGGACCTTGCCTTCCTGAACTTCTAGACCCTGAGTCAGAAACACCTGGTAAAAGACTGTTGGAAGGGCAGACACTATGGGACTCAATGCTTAAGTAGACTGATAGTCACCAACCTAGGATCTTTGAGGTGGTCTTGGAGAGTCATACAAGTCCCTAATACCCCAAACCAGCTCCAGATTAGGGGTCTCGGGGACTTTCTCATAGGCTGGATGATATATAGCCTGTGACTCCCCATTCTAGAGCCAGAGGGGACAATGATCTTGACTCCCAGGATTCCAAGAAAGGTCTTGGTCCACTTCTTCAACCCCAGCCCAAATTGTATTTCAAGAGCATCTCTGTGACCAAGATCACTAAGCCAGATGGGACAGTGGAGGAGTACCACACTGTGGTGGACAGTGAGAGCCACAAAGAGACCACAGTGACCCATTAAGAAGCAACTGATCCAGACTCTTGAAGCTCTTCAGCTTGGGACGATCCCTTTTCCATCCTGGATTTGCTCCTAGGTGTTGGTTTCAGTCCCAACAGCTTTGCTAACCTTCAGAAGCCTTCAGGTCCTTACTACTCCTTTCTGTAGCCCATTGCCAGTAAGCTTAGCTTTTTCTGTCATCTTAGGGTCTTGAGTGTGTGAAACAATTAAGCTTATGCCAGTCTGTCATCCATCCAAATGACCAGCCTTTATTTATGCTAAAAAACAATAATAAAATAAAATTTAAATTTAAATTTGTATAACTATAAGTAAGTTATTCTTTTAAAAAAAAAAGAATGTCATTGACTTATTTCTTCTGGCAGAAAGGGGTACCATGGACACTTCCCCAAATTTTACGTTCTAGCCTTCTAAAATGAACCCCACTCAATTCTTCTACTTTCTCCAAAACTGTATACATAATTCTAATAGACCCAAGAAAGCAATGCCAAAGACAGCATTGCATCTTGCAAAACACGTGAGGGTTTTTTTTTTTTTTTAACTAAAGAACTAGAGGCTTGAGCTATGTATCAACTACGTGAGCTTAAGCAAGCTAGTTGTTCAACCCCTCACAGCATCATCAAGGACTGTATACAGTCCACAAGAATCTGGGGCAGGGAAGAGACTCTAATTATAGACACTACACAGTAAATATATATCATGTGAATTAAATTTTTAACCAGATAGGAGATGGCTCAGTTGCTAAGAGAAAATACTAGTCTTACAAAGGACCTGCGTTCAGTTCTCAGCACTCACATGGTACCTAACAGCCATTTGTAACTCCAGTTCCAGTGGATATGATGCCCTTCTAGTCTCCAAGGTTACCAGGCATCTATGTGGTGTACACACGTACATGCTAGCAGACACTCATACACATAAAATAAAATATTTTAAAAATAAATAGGAGAAAATGTTGAAACAACTTTTATGTGTTTGAATTTGGGTTGTAGCCACTTTCCTGCCATTATCTAGTTTTAACTTTGTGGAAAACTCTCTAAGAAACTCATTTTCTTGGAGGAGTCAGAGTATAGGATTTCTTTTTTTTTTTTTTTTTTTTTTTTTTTTTTTAATGCATCAATTTTCTTCTTTTTTTATTTTATTTATTTTTTTAATTTTTTTATTAATTTATTCTTGTTACATCTCAATGGTTATCCCATCCCTTGTTATCCTCCCATTCATGACTGTGACTGAGGGGGACTTCCTCCCCCTGTATTTGCTCATAGGGTATCAAGTCTCTTCTTGGTAACCTGCTATCCTTCCTCTGAGTGCCACCAGGTCTCCTCCCCCAGGGGACATGGTCAAATATGAGGCACCAGAGTTCATGTGAAAGTCATACCCCACTCTCCACTCAACTGTGGAGAATATTCTGACCATTGGCTAGATCTGGGTAGGGGTTTAAAGTTTACCGCCTGTATTGTCCTTAGTTGGTGCCTTAGTTTGAGAGGGACCCCTGGGCCCAAGTCTGCCTATCATAGTGTTCATCTTGTAGGTTTCTAGGACCCTCTGGATCCTTCTACTTTGCTATTCTCCCATGCTTCTCTCATCTAGAGTCCCAATAGGATGTCCTCCCCTCTGTCCCAGTTTCCCGGTAAGTGAAGGCTTTCGTGGGACATGCCCCTTGGGCTAGTATGCAGACATAAGTGAGTATGAGTATAGGATTTCTTAAACTCCTTACTGTTGGGAAAATGTTCTTGTGGACTGTGTACAGTTTACCTTTATGCAGTGAAATGCTGATTTCTCTACCTCACTATCTGGCTTCAATCCAGACATTGTATTGTAATATTTACTCTAAGTATCTCATGCCTCAAGTTTGTGTAAACATATCCATCCTTTTTCCTCTGCGTTGCCAATAAAAAGACAACTAGTCAATGCTGAGAAATATAAAGAATAGGGCAGGACATCCTGGTCCAGTGGTAGGAGGAGGAAGAGAGAGAGGAAGTAGGGATGAAGGCACAAGGAGAGGACCAGGAAACACCGAAATGAACCAGACCTAGGGTATTAGTAAAAAGCAAGTATAATGTGGGATATCTGAGTGTCAGGAAGCTAGAATAGCTTCGAGGTTTATGATAGAGTAATGATTACTCAGTATTGAACCCTAGGCTAATTAAATAAATCCTAGTCTGTTTGTGTGTGTGTGTGTGTGTGTGTGTGTGTGTGTGTGTGTGTGTGTGTGTGTGTGTGTGTTTTGGTATATAACTGGTTAGAAAATAACCACTGATTTCCTAAAAATATAGATCAATATTAAATATTAATAATTATTCTAGACCTTACTGCTCAGCACTCTTTATTATAATCTTTCGATTTTATTAATCATAGCAAGTATAGATCCTTCAAACACTGTTTGCTTTCTTTTAAAAAAAAAAACCCTTTGCCTTTTCTTCTTACCTGATTTTTCTCAACAGCTGTCACTTCCTACGCAAATCTACATAGAGAGCATGTCACAGCCTGGAGCAAGCATGGGTTTTTGGCTGTCAAGGTAGAGAGCTGAATGAATGGGGCAAATTTTCTAATCTCCCATTTGAACAGGGCAGTGGCACAGACCATTTCTGATCAGACAAAGCATTCTCTGGCCCTTCCACCTGGAACCCCCTGGGTTAAAATAGCCACTCTCGTTCTCTGTAGGATTTCCCCACAAGCCAGCAGCAAATTGGAGCCACAGGGTCTGAGTGCCTCGTATACGTGAGAGGCTGCACTGGCTGGTACAGCCCCAGCTGTCCTTCTGTAGTTCATCTGAAGCAAAAAAAAAAAAAAAAAAAAAACCATACCATGTCAATGCTCACTTGGCTAGTACTTTAATCTGGGAATGAGAGAAGAGAGGCCCCTGCTCACTGAGGCAAAGACTGTTTCCACAAATAGCTTCAAAGGCTCTTCCTCGAGGATAGTGTCTGCTGGCAAGTGCCCAGAGGCAAAAACACAGGAGCAAGACGAGGACAAATGATGGAATCACAGGACAGATAGAGATATGATGAGTCCTAGACTGAAAAGAAATGCTTAGTCGTAGAATGAGCTGCACCTGAACACCAGCATGAACTGACTAGTCTGGATTATTTTGCCATGTCATAAAACCAAAAGGCACCCTCTACTAGTTAGCTGCAGATGTTCTCAAAGTGTTCTTAGAAACAAGTTGCCTTTTACAATATAACAACAATGATCTAAAATCCCTCATTGGTAGATGGTACCATCTTCCTTCTCCAGTTAAGGAAAAAGAAGTCACTTATGAATAAGTCTAATAACCTAGAGTTACATAAGTAAATTAATTGTCTGAGGTAATCTTCCTCCATCTTGAGAAAAAATTATAAAGGGAACACCCACTCATTGTTAATAACTAGTAAATCAGGAGCAAATAAACAGACAAACGAGAAAGTAGTAAGATAAAGTGGGGTTTTAGACATAGTTTTCAACCTAGACAAGGACTCTGGAAATGAGATTTCATCACTAGCCGTGCTGGCCAGAATGAGGAAGATAAGATTATATGGCAGATATTGATTGGAAGCCCCAAGAGAGCTATATAAACTTCCAGCATTTTCCAAGCTGCAGTCTACTGAAAAGGAGCCACAGATCCTAGCCACCAGAAAGAAACCATAGCTCCATAGCTAAAGGAAAGATACCATAACTAAAAGAATGATCCACTACATGGATCCTGGGCAGGGCAACAGCCAAATTCACTACATATAGTAAAAATGGAGGACTCAGCCCATCTCTGTCTTTTTTCTGTGTGATCCTTCCTTCCTCTGAGGGCTGTTGGCCACCATACCACAAGGACATAGGGAGCAGACAGAATAAATAGGGTTCTGACAGCCATGAGTATAACAGACAGGACTTTCTGGAGTCAGCTTCAGATAGGCAGCTCATTTTATTATTTTAGGAGTAAGCAATATAAAGGTTCTTAGGATTTTGGGCAGGAAGAACTGATTGGTCATAACACAGTACCTAACTGTCGTATGGTCAAGGAAGGTTGATTGGTCATAGCATACAGGCAGGGAGAAAGAGAGAGACTCATGTGCTAAGTCACATATCACTTACAGGAGACTGTGCAGGGTCATTCTCCAAACAAATTCAGGAATCTGTGCCTAAAGATGCTCACCAAATAAGATCAGACTAAGAAAAAGAAGCTCCGCTGAGAAAGAGAGGCCTCCATTTTGCACCAAGCTCAGAGAACTATCAGGACATGGTGTCTTGTGGCCTTAATAGCAGGATCCTCCAACAATGCTAAGACTTTTTTACCACAATCTCATTGTTCCTACCAGTGATTGAGGAAGAGGAAAGACAGTCAAGCATTACTTTTGCTATTTGACATAAAAAATGATGTGCATATTAAATAACCAATTCAAAGTCATGCAACCAGTATGTCATCCAACATACACACACACACACACACACACACACACACACACACACACACACACACACACCAATTCCTTCTTTTTCATCATACACTGTGGTTTTCTGAAGTACATCTGAAAATTGACTTGTTAATGTCACATGAGAGTATCCTTTCTGCCAAACAGCCCTCCCTAGGTTGTTTATGCATTCACAATTAGAAGTGCGTCCTTCTAGATCAAGTACTATATCTCCATGTAGCCTGTGTTGGAATACCACCAGATAACACACACTAGGCTGGGTGTAAATGGACAGAAGCATGTCTGGGGGAATTCATAGACCCTAGAGAGGCTCACACACATTATGGATATATGGCTGCAGCCATCACCAAAGGACTTAGGAGGCACTTCAGTCCTCAAAGAAGCCATATGCAGTAGATCATCAAGAAGTATCATCCTCACCTCGCAACTGAGAAAACTGGGTCTCGCAAAAGCTTTGCAATGAAGGGGCAAGCTAACTCAAGAAGTCTTCTACAATCCTACCCACCTAGAGAGCTGCCCAGAGTAGGAAATTAAAGATAACTGTAATGCCCTTAGGATTTTCCCAGTAAGTATTGTTTATTAATGTCTCCACAATAGCACCTAATTTCTCTTTGGTGAACACTTTCTTACAACATATAGTTTGAGAGAGGGGTGATTAATGGAGGATATATTTCCACCACCAAAGCATGGGTTCCTGAACTAAGCTGCTAGATCAGAGTATACTGTTCAACTACATTTGTTCACAAAATAGCATGCAACCAAGCAGAACAGATTAATGTTTTGGAGAAAATGAATATGGGTGCTAAGAGGGCTATTTCTGAGACTGTAAATACCAAGACCTATGTAAATTTTGAGTTTCCAAACACCTTCTAATCACAGGATGAAACTTTTCTCAAAGAAAATGAAGCCAAGACCAAGAAAACATGTAATAAAGGGAATAAGGAATGGAAAGATGGAGGAATAAAAGAAAGCAATTGAGAGGCACAGGGAGAGGGGGAAGAGACATAAGGAAAATGGCAAAAGAAAGAGGATTATCCAGACCTCTAATCTAGCCCACACTGAAGGAAACACAAAGCACCTTGACCTGTAAAGGTCAGATATTCTCATCAGAAAACAAAACAAACTTAAATTTTGTTGCTGTTAATAACAACCAAAATAACTTTCTACCAACTGTTCTGTATAACTTTTGGATATACATATATCCAAATGCATGTGCTTATGGCTATTTCATCGATGTAGATTCTAATAAATGTAAAATGATCATTTTAAAAAGAACCATTTCTTTGAGCTATATTGAAAAACATAGTCTGAGAAACTACTGACCCAGTGAAATGGTAAAATGTGTGAGGCATGGCTATAGAGAGATGATTCCATTTTGTGGTACAAAAAGAGAAAATTTAGTGCAAGACCTTGTGCAAGCACAGATCAGCCCTGCCACACTAGAAATTCTTTAATCTTTCTAAGGGTTAATTTTATCTTCAGATTAAGGTAGCCTGTTTATTCCTCTCATACACTATTTTTAAGAATTATTAGGGGAAAATATAAAGTTTCTACCTGAGCTTAAAATGCTTTGTAGGTATGACATATTCGTTATAGAATCACAGACCCTGATGAACAGATGAGCCTTTATTGAGGTGTGTGTTCTTGCATGTGTACATAAATGTGTATAGTGCTGCTGTAACTACAGAATAAATAGCATTTCCACAGCTGCACACACAGTCTCTCTCTCTTTCACTCTCATTGATCTTTCACTTTGATAGAGAAAGTACTTTAAGGTGTTTGCAGATTTGCAATGTGCTTCACACTTGATTTTCCCCATCAATCGTCATAGCAGGAAGATAATAATGGACTTGGGCAGACTCTGAGTCAAAGCTGTCTGGGCTGCTCAATACAGAAATCAGCTCTGTCTGTTCTTTTTCATCCCCAAATGCAAATGCTCCTGACAGCATGTCCTATCGGCTCTTAAGTGTTCTGCAAAACGCATCGGCTCTGCCTCTTTGGAAATCTAAGGTACTGGAATCAGTGATCAGAGAGTCATCTTCTCTTCTTAAAGCCTGTATATCCCATCATCCATCAGCCATGCTATTCCCACCCAACCCCTCCTGCCCCCGCAGAACTGACATTTCCCAACACCGGAGAGACCCAACCCAAAACCAAGTATCTGATCACATACATTTACATAAAAACTTTTCGATAGCTCACTATAACTGGCAAAGCTGAATATTAATCTTGTAGTGCTTAGGCAGAAATCTGCACCCTCCTTTATGTCTTTAAGCTTTTCATGCTTCGCCCCAGTGTGTATGTTATAATCCAGATGCACCAAAATATTACTTCAGCTTCTTGGCCAGTCTGTCTAAGTCCATTATTATCTTCCTGCTATCACGGTTGCTGGGTGAAATCTCTTAGGAAGCACATTGCAAATCAGCACACACCTTTTAGTACTTTCTCCATCAAAGTAAAAGGTCAATGAGAAAGAGTGTGTGTGCGTGCAGCTGTGAAAATGCTATTTATTCTGTGGGTGCAGCCACACTACACACAGTTATGCCACATGCAGGCACACGCACCCCAACAAAGGCTTAACTGATCATTGGGGTCTGTGAGCCAATAATGAATCTGTCACACCTACACAACACCTTTAAGTTCAGGTTGCAACTTTATATTTTTTTCTTCCTCAGACACTTTCTTTACTCTAGTCCTGTGGTGTTGAGCGCTCTACAATGTAATTTTATAGCTTTAGCTATGATGCTGCATGATTTACACAAACTACTCTCATTTAATATTTAACCTAATCACCTATGCAGTGAAACATGTATAACTTTTATTTCCACTTTATATATGGAGAAAATACAAGTTAAGGATATTGTCTACCAAAATCACAGAGGTAATTAATGGTGAAACTAGGATGGAAACCTAAGCCATTATACTGAAGAACTCATGAGCATTGTCTCCAATATTAAACTACTGGCATATTTCTGTTGGTGCATTCATCAAACTGTGCTTTAAATGGTGGTGTGGCTATTTTTATTTGAAAGAGCCTTGAGCTGGTTATGAATCTCTGAGGACAATATGTCTTAATTTCTTTAATCACTAAGTTGGTGAACTGAAAGTCTAAAAGTGACAAGATACCAAGATACCAAGTAGTAAGGATAACATAATAAGGGAGGGAAGGATGGGATACTATAAGGTCACACACACACACACACACACACACACCACCCACCACCACCACCACCACCACCACCACCACCACCACCGCTTTAACCAAGAATCGAAGAAGGGAAGACAGGCAACCAAAGAGGGCTAGGAAACATGAGCATGCCATCTGAGACACAGTAGAAAGATCAAAAGTCCCTTCGTGGATCTGCCCTGCAGTCTAACAGAAATAGGGGTTACAACTCTGGTAGAAGAAGGCTCCATGAATGCACAGACACAAAAGACATTCTGTTCGGGAATATTGCCCAGAGCAGATTATGTCTCCCAATGTGTCTCTACTGGTGACATAGATATACACCTGCCAATTAAGTTTTAATGTATGACTTGCATTTGGAAACCAGTATTTAAAATATAATTTAGGAAGAAGACAAATCCTGATACCAAAGCAGTACCCGATAGTACTGTACTAGTTAGAGGTTTACCTGTGTATTTATTAATTGATTTGTTCTCTCAAAATATTCAATGAGTATTTTTCAATTTCCAGCAGCTGTGCTAGGTTCCAGAGACAAATCAGAGGCAGCTGCTGTTGTATCTTAAAATATAATGAGAAGACATTTGCAAACACCACAGAGTGTTATGTCTTTCCATGGTAGGTTTACAGGTATACTGGAGTCAGAAAATAGACCTGACCTGCTTCCAGGAGTTAAAAATTTCCTGAACTAAACCTTGGAATTGATAGATAAGCTGAAGCTAGAATGAAGGGTAGAATCAGAAAAATGAGCAGGAAATAAGATACAGGCATTTTCCAGATAGAAAAAAACACTCAGGATTCTCAAGAAAGAAGCAGTCTCACATAGCTAATGTATAAGCTATGAAGAGAGTTGCACTGGTGAGGAAGCCATCAGGGATGATGACAGGGACCAGATGTGGAAGACGGAGGATCCAAGTTGAAGTATTTGGGTCTTAATGTGTGGTTAATAAGGAATCATTAAAGAAGCCAATTAAGAAAGACACATGATCCATTTATCACTGTAAATACACTGTAAATAAAATAAAATCTTACATTTAAAAAATATTTTTATTTTATTGACCATATGCATGTACCACATGCATGACAGGTACCTACAGCAGCCAAAAGACAGCTCAGATCCTGTCTCCTTTTATTTATCAATGGTGCATCTTATTGCTCTCACAGATACTCTTTCTTCTTCAATACCCTAACCCATCTGAGACCATGGGGAAATATTTAAACACCATTTTAATAACAATATATGAAAATAGTAAATAAAAATCTACCATATAGCATAGAACAGAGCCATCTTTCTCAGGGGCCCACCCTCTGTGGTAGAAAGTCCTAGGCTTCTGACATGACTTTCCTTTTCTTGATCTCTGCTCATACTTTTGCAGACCCAATGACACCGGTTTACTTCATGCAAGTGACTCTAAATCCATATTTCTCTCTCCAGTTTTTCCCTAGAATTCCAGACTCGTGCATTCACCCATCCACCCGGAACCATCAGTAAGGTATTTGATAGTCATCCCAAACTTAGTTTGGCTACTAAGTGAGCACATTTCATTCTATTCTTTCTCTATCACTTCTCGGCCTCTGGGTATAATCAAGTGTGCCATTCTCTGTCCTAAAATCTGTCTTCCTCGGCCTCCATAACCACTATCTTCCTCAACTCTATACACAGTATTTGATATTGCTAAATACATTTATTGTTTATAATTTATTTTCCACAAAGAGATGTAAGTCTAATGAATTCAGGGTTTCTGCCTTAGCTTTTTCTGTGATGCAGGCAGGGTTACAAATTATATAAAGCCTAGCTGATGCAAGGACATTGAGAGGCTTCAAGTCAGCAAGCAGAAGTCTAAGGCTGAACCTCAGAGCACACAGGGTAAAATCAAGACACATTAAAAAACAGAGACTGAGCACATTTACTAATCCCAGAATCAAGATATGTAACAACCGACAAAACATTGTAGTCCAGAGAAGAAACATGGCTACCAGATAATCTGAGTCTCCATTACAACTCAATCATCTTCTATTCTTTTAAGCTTGACAAAGTAAATTAAGCTTTCTAAATTATATCCCAAATAAAAGTGGTAGTCGCCCTGCATCAGAAGCCATTGCAAAGATGAAATGAAATAATAAGTAGAAAGCTTCCCGAACACGTAAGTTGCTTTTTAAAGGCTATTTATCTTTAATATTATCACTGTCTAAAAATTTTGTTATTTTTCTAACTTTATGTTTTTGTACCCTTAAAAATATACATTGTCTGTCTCTATGGTTTATAAACCCTCTTCCCTCTTAATTGATGGCATTAAATAAATGTAAATCCAGGTTCAGGCATAAAATATTTATTGTTCAGAGTTCAATGAAGGTGAGCTAAGTGCTTAGAAAGGTAAGAGTGATGAAGTCCTAACAAAAGTGTGCTTGACACTTGCAACGCTATAAATGGCATTCCTCGCCCCGGAATTTCCTAGATTTTGGTTAGCTCCTTACTCCACATAAAGAATTCAAGACATAGAAAAGGCATCACCATCCCCCTTTTAAGAGCCTCCAAAAGAGAAAGCAAGACACCAGAGGTGTTTCTTCCAACAAGAAAGAAAGTGTTAAAGCCTGGACCTTGCAGCAGAGAAGAGCATGATGTTTCTACTTTAAAGGAAAGACAAAGAGATAATTGATCAAAAGTGCAAATCTCAGATGTGGAAATATAAGTTATATTCTGCCTTCTATTTGTGACTTAAAGGAGTCAGAGGGGACAGAGAGAGAGAGAGAAAGAGAGAGAGAGACAGACAGACAGACAGACAGACAGAGACAGAGACAGAGACACAGACACAGAGACAGAGACAGAGAGAGACGGAGGAGGGTAATGCTCTAGCTACCTGGTAAACATAAAGAAACACCAGTGTAGGTAAAGAAAAGCCTCTACTGCCATTCCCAAGCCAGTGGTCCTCCCTTAGCACTGTGGGGTCCACAGCTGCCAGAGCAAAGCATGGTGTATATGATAGCTACCAGAAGGGGCACTTCAGAAGTTAACCAAGAATGGTGGAGGGAGTAGAGAGGGAGAGGGTCAGGAGAACTACTGGACCCAGTTAGGGGCCAGAGACTACATCACTAGTTTACCTCTCATACTTGTCTTTGCTGATAATGAAAGTCATATTTCCAATTGGATAATAAGAGAGAAGATCCAAAGGGCAGTCAAAGGCTTCCCTTTCAGATCCACTCCTCCCACCTTGCTTCCAGAAGCATCTTCAGCCCCAATGCCACACACTTAGAGAAGTGCAGGAAGCATGATAATTATCAGAGGGGTATTATTCAAAGAGACTGAACCATACAAAAGTTGTAACCTAAACCAGAGACAATCTATTCAAGGGCAGTAGTTCCCAACAGTAATCATTTCTCAGTCCTCCTCTGCCATTCCTCTTTGCAGCTTCTCAACAGCCAATTTGTTTAAGGGAAGAAAAAGAAATCAGTAACAAACAGTGAAATCATATTTGAGGAATAGAATAAACTATGATCAGAACATATGCTGTGTATCACTTGGTCTCTGCAGAGGGTCTATGAGCTGGACAGTGCTACTATCTATAGCTCACAAATGAAGAAATGAAACTTGCCAAAGTTAAGCTTCTCAAAATCAACAACCACGGTTCTAACCCATGTCTAACCTCACTAAAGCCACTCTTTTTTTTTTTTTTTTTTTTTTTTTATTAATTTATTCTTGTTACATCTCAATGTTTATCCCATCCCTTGTATCCTCCCATTCCTCCCCCCCCATTTTCCCATTATTCCCCTCCCCTATGACTGTTCCTGAGGGGGATTACGTCCCCCTATATATTCTCATAGGGTATCAAGTCTCTTCTTGGCTACTTGCTGTCCTTCCTCTGAGTGCCACCAGGTCTCCCCCTCCAGGGGACATGGTCAAATGTGAGGCACCAGAGTATGTGAGAAAGTCGTATCACACTCTCCACTCAACTGTGGAGAATATTCTGACCATTGGCTAGATCTGGGAAGGGGTTTAAAGTTTACCTCCTGTATTGTCCTTGGCTGGTGCCTTAGTTTGAGCGGGACCCCTGGGCCCAAATCTGCCTATCATATTGTTCTACTTGTAGATTTCTAGGACCCTCTGGATCCTTTTATTTTGCTGTTCTCCCATGCGTCTCTCATTTAGAGTCCCAATAGGATGCCTTCCCCTCTGTCCCAGTTTCCTGGTAAGTGAAGGACTAAAGCCACTCTTAATGACTTAGCCTAAATGAAGAGTAAGTCATGTTGCAGAAAATACATGAAGGCTGAGCCTTACTTTATATAAATGAGTATAAGTAAGTATTCAATAAGTATGAAAATTATCTCATTGGAGATTTAGAAGAATCACTCTTATGGTGATATAAAGAAGAAATTGCCCAAGGAGAGGCTGACACATAGAATCCAGGTAAAATGTTTTCATACAGTAGAATGGAGATTTAAATCCATATCTATTCTGTGTAAAAGTCAACAAGTTTTTCTTTCAACCAATCCCCCAGGGATAACTTCCAAATTTGGAACCAGGAGGAAAGCAAGCTTGATCTTACCAACTATTAAGTGATGTGTGTCAGTTTAACAAAAATATTTAAATTAACCTTGGATACAGATCTTTTCTAAATATGGATGTCCGTGAAGTAAAATGGGGTTTTACAATACCCAAAGAAACCTCTTCCAAAATTCCCAAAGCTGAGAATAGCTTGACATCACTATTATGATATGTCTCAATTAATATTTTCTCAGCATGGATCAATATTGGCATTTCCTCAATTACTTTTAAAGCTCAAGGCATGAAAGTCCTATTTAATATAGCTCCTGGGTTTAAATGGGAGTGTTTTATAATTTTTTATTTACTTATAAAATATGGGAAGATTTTTGGCATATAGATGGGCTAATTTCATTTATGTCCTGGGAAATGAGCCTCGGTAGTTATTAATGAACTCAATATGTATACATGTGAATTATGAACAGGAAAACAAAAATAACAATGATTTAAGTATTTGGTTCAATTCATTCCAATTAAATAAGCTGTTAGTAAGCGTCTGCTTCATGGAGGTTCTTCTCTAGCTAATGGGATTATGATAAGGCCTGAGATAAGGCCCCCATGACTCAAAAGTCTATGTTCTTAGTAACCTAGCTTTGAATACTAGCTCTGCATACATAAATTCTGTGCCATGGATCCCACCCCCCTTTAATATACTCAGTAAAATTCCACCATAAGTGATGTTAAAGGTTTCTAGGAATACCAACAATCAATACATGTTAATAACCAACCTTAACAGTTGAGAAAAAAAAGATCACAAGGAATGACCCTGCAATAGAAGTAGAGTATCAGAGTGGTTCTGTTGCTTTGGACACAAAACATTTTAGAGAATAAAGAAAATAAGGAATAGATAGAGAGATAGATAGATGTAGAAAAAAGACAGAAATGGAAACATTCCAGTCATCTAATAAATGTTGATAGATAGTAAGTCCAACTCGGAAAGGAAAAAAAAAAACTATATATATATATATATATATATATATATATATATATATATATATATATATATCTCCAAACACTTTCTTATATTTCTTATATTATTCAGTCTTAATTATCCTATGAGAAAATATCTTAATTATTTTATACACAAGGAAATAACCTCTTGTGAAAGATTAATTTTCCAAAGTCACACAGTGATCTCTAGCAATATTCGCATAGTATCTATACTCTGGACTCTACACTGACATTCTTTCTGCTATCTCTCAACCCTTGTGGAGATAGCTATAAAAAGGATCTTGGAGAAGGTGCTAACAAACATGTTCCCATTTGAAAGGAGCTAAAGGAGCAAGCTGGACATAACGGAATACAATAGGGATTGCTCCCTTGATAAATCCATGAATTCAACATGGCCAGAAAGTTGGAAGAACTCTGGGTCAGTCTGAATGGACCTCACTCTTGTCTAAAGTCCTTTTGACTTTTGGTTAACTGGTGTTTTATAGAACCTCTCTCAGAGCAGAAAATGGAATAAAGGTACTTTTATAATGTACAAGTCTAGTTTCTTAAATATTGTTTAGCTATTTCTTCTAAATAGAAGAAACATTAGGAAGGCTGTTTAAATCTCAGAAAATAAAGTCAACTCAAAAATCTCAGGAGGTTCCTGAAACTTGTAAGACACATAATCCCTTCCCAAGCTTTTACAACTAGTAATAACTGCTGGAGAGAGGAGATTTTCCAGTCAGTTCAAGGGATACAACCCTCTTTAGTCTCAGTCAGTATTGGAGTGGGCTTTTTGGTAATAGATCTGACTTTGATTCACTCATGTTCCTATAAATAACCCCAGGAAACTCACTGATTCACTAAGTTAAAATTGAGTGGAATGGCTGGGTACTTTAATCTATTGTATGTGCCTCTGTCTGAGATGAATAAACAACTCACAAAAATCTTACTAATGCCACCTTATGAGTTCCCCCACACCACCATCATGAACTGTTTCTGGACATCCTACTTCAAGACTATGCTCTATTTTTCTTAAAGCCACATTTCCAGAGATGAAGAGGATGCCCCAAGCTGTGCATCATCTAAAATAGTGCAGCCAAAGGTGTCATTCATGTTCTGCTTTGCTTTTAATAGTCACATGCCATTTAGTGGCCTGTACTTATACCAAGTGTTATTTAAGAAATAGATTTTTAAGTGGCCAAAACAAATCAATCCTAGCGTTTTCTAAAGTCTTTCAAAGACACCCAAAAGAAAGTTTTGCCTTCAGGTTTCAGGCAGAGTTAAAAAAAGGTCCAGAAGAAATTCATGGCTACTTAGTAGGAATGACAGCTGAAATGTTTTCCTTTTGGTGATTCATAAGGAAGTGAAGGACAAACCAGTCCTCCACGTGGCAGCCCTTTTCTTCTTCACTATGGTTCACTGTTTGTATCACAAACTGAACAAAACTTCTCAGAGCACATTTTCTATGAAAGGGGACTCATTAAAAATGGAAAGCTCTCCCAAGAAAGAAAAGCTCATACTGAGATTACCAGTTTTCTTTTTTTTTTTTAATTTAATTTTATTTTTTAAATATATTTTATTAATTTATTCATATTACATCTCAGTTGCTATCCCATCCCTTGTATCCTCCCATTCCTCCCTCCCTCCCATTTTCCCCTTACTCCCCTCCCCTATGACTGCGCCTGAGGGGGTCCTCTTCCCCCTGTATATGCTCATAGAGTATCAAGTATCTTCTTGGTAGCCTGCTACCCTTCCTCTGAGTGCCACCAGGCCTCCCCATCCAGGGGACGTGGTCAAATTTGGGGCACTAGGGTTTGTGTGAAAGTCAGACCCTCTCTCCACTCAGCTATGAAGAATATCCTGTCCATTGGCTAGATCTGGGTAGGGGTTCGAAGTTTACTGCATGTATTGTCCTTGGCTGGTGCCATAGTTTGAGCAGTTGCTAGTTTTATGTTTCTGAGCTGAAGCTTTACAGGGAGTTTTTGTCAGGGTTTGTTAAATGACTTTGATATGTTAGAAATGCCCAACTCACAATGACTATAGCTCCTTCTCAGGACACTGCCTGAATAGCAGAGTGATGCAGGTGTGTTCTGTGTCTAGCAGAGATTTCTACTGAAAAGAAAGAAGGAATGAGTGAATGAATGAATAAATGAATGAATGAAATAAAACAACATCAGCCCCAGTTCTCTGTAAACACAAGGGCAAAGGAGGCACCTAAGTGGAAGTTTAAGAATTACCTTAAAATCCTTAATAGCAAGATGGAATATGAATAAAAAAGGGGAAAATAAGGATGTTAAACTAAACAAAGACACTGCAAACCACATACAGAGGCTGTTTTTCTTTTATATCAGACATATTCTATAACCAGGCCAATCATACGCTGATTTTTCTCCAAGGCCCAGATTTCAGGAATTAAACATTTATGGAATGGCCATACATGACAAGGAAATGGGAAAATATTGGGAGTACCAAGAAAAATAATGTACTTTCTTGATCTCAAGGAGCTCTGAACCAGAGAACGGATAAAATGATGAATGATAGATTGTAAGATCAACGGCGGCGCTGCTGGGGTAGCTCAGTGGGACAGCAGGTGCTTAGCACAGTGAAGCATTGGGTTCAATCTTCAGCACTCCACACCCTCAAAAGTGGGGGAGACGTACCGAAGAAAAGCGAAATAGTTATATCTTAGTCTGTGGTTGGCTCGGAGATAAGTAAGGCAAACCTGACTCCCCATCTATGCCTGAAGCAGCGGCTTGTTTCTCTTAAATAAACCTACAGGTTACAGTGAAACCCTTTCTATTGTTCCTTGAGAATCTTTCAAGCTCTCTTTCCCATGTCTGTATCCCTACAGCGCTGCACCAAGCAGACCCCAGGACAGTTCCTTCTGTATATTATGAGCTCTACGTAGGCTGCTTCCCAAGAAAGAGAGCCAAAAGCCGCAGCACGTACTTTAAAAAAAGAAAGAAAGAAAAAAAAAAAAAAAGAAAGCCTCTGCTCCTGAATTATGTAGGACACTATTAAAATGAGACTCACGACTCACAGGGCAAATTCATTTTAATTTTTAAACAAGCACCATTTTTAACCGTTCATCTCCATGAAATGTATCCATTCTGCCATTTTTAATCATCCAAAGAGTAAGTAAAGTTTGCAGAGCAAAGAGAAAATGAACTGGCATGTTCCAATTCAGGGACTCTAATGTCCAAGAAGGGACCTGACAGAGAGAGCAAACGTCAAATTACCTATTCTTAGAGGGCACGTGTTCTGAAAGCCCAGTGTGGGTCTAAGACAAATTCAGTGCTAAAAATCCACTTTCCTTCTGCTTTTGTCACACTGATATGGGGACAGCTGTTTGAAACCACAGTGCCTTCAACTCTTTAACTCTGCATACCACTTTCACACTGAGACTCCAGGAAAGCCAGGAGCCTTGGCTTATGCCATTGACTCCCAAACACACTACTCTGCAACACAAAGGTTGTCCTCAGCTCAGGGACTATGCTGCTGTCCTTTGTGTTCCTAGCACCAACTCAGTGCTTTCTCAGTTAAGCCTTACTCTAACTCATCTGATTTAATATTAATTTTTTCCTTATTTACATTTTTTATTAGTTTATTCATATTACATCTCAATTGTTATTCCCTTACTTTTATCTTTCTGTTCCTCCCTCCCTCCCTCTTTCATGCTTTCCCCCTCCCCTAGGTCTCTCTATACTCTATGACTTATAGCTGAAGTGCCCTTTGAATATCAAGGAATGAAATAAAGTCCTCACTGTTGCCTAACTTTGCCTTGGAAATGTCCACTGATTAATTTTGGGAGGGGGTGAACACAGGGTTCCTCTGTGTAGCCTTGGCTGTCTAGGACTCACTTTTTAGACCAGGCTGGTCTCAAATTCACAGAGATCCACCCGCCTCTGCCTCCCTGAGTACTGGGATTACAGGCATGCACCACCATGCTCAACAAAAAAAGTCCACCGTTTCTAATGTTGCTTTTACTCAGACTTTCAGAAGATTAACGTGGCTGTCCTATGTAGCCTGCAATTAAAAAGGCCAAAGCAGCCTCAGTCCATGGTTGCAAATGCTATCTCCACAACCTGGGAGAATCAAGAAGGCTCTTGGGTGTACATCTGAATTATCTCTCTACTCCTGGCTTTTCTGACGAATAAGAATCATAATAAAAAGAAAATAAATAATTTTTCTTCATGCTGTTTAATCTATTACTTCACCACGAAAGGCTTGCAACAAGAATATGATACTTCCCCAGCATGTCTCCTAGAGACCACTTCACCCACTGTTCTGTTTGGCAGCTAGCCTCTTGTCTCTCTCTTCAGCAGTGGTGAGACAGATTCTTTTTCCTTGGGGAAGAGAAATTCATGGTTTGTTGCCCTTGCCAACAACAAAAACGCTGGAAAGCAGAGTGGCAAAGCTGTTGCCATTGTCACTGGAAACTAAACAAATTTTTACAGTTTCTCACAAGCGACCACTCTCACAGTCAGCTTCTCTTTGTGATTGAATCTAAGAAGAAGAAAAGAATCAACCCCTCCAGAGTTCCTGCCTGGGGTCTCTACCCATAGGGTATTTCCGGACCCTAGGGTTTCCTTACCATTGTGAAAACAAGAACTCTCATCTCCTCTTCTTTTAGAAGCTCACACACACACACACACACACACACACACACACACACACACACACACACACCAATGACCCTTTTATGTTTAAAAAATAAGAAAATAAGATGCCAGGAAACAGATCTTATATAGAGGTTTATTAAATGAGCATGGAGAAAGAAGGAAAGAGGGAGGGGAACCCCAGAGAGAAACAGAGACAGAGACAGAGACAGAGACAGAGAGGAAGAGAGTGAAGGAGGGAGAGGTAAGAGAGAGATGAAAAAAAGAGGGTATGAGAGAGAAAGGGAGTAAGAGGGAGGGGTGAGGTGGGCCTGTCCTTTTATATACTGGGAAGGGCCACGCCCCCGTGGCCAGTAGGCAATGACATCATAGGTAGGCAGACTGAAGCAGAATCCTAACATTCCTCCTTTTTCTATAATTAAAAATGGGGAACGTTGGATTGTTTTATGTACGGTAAGTTAATATATATAAAGGTAGGTTCATTGGAAGCAGCTTTTGGCTGCTGTGTAAGGGGAAAAGAAAGAGAGGGGGGAAAGCAATAGTAACAAAATATCCAGATGATATGGCTAGAGGGAAGGAAAACTCTGTGCTGAAAGTTCAGAGTAGAGGTCAGGGTGTGTCAGCCATGTCCTGCAGCAGATAGGGACCAAGGAGTGCTGGGAGTACCTGGAGCTGTTCGTCCCAACATTTCAGCCTTTTATAAATGGATAAGGGGTGAAATAATCAATGTCTTTGACTGCTTCCTGCTGATAGTAGCGTAGTGACAGAGGATTACAAGGCTGAAATGTTGGCCAAGTTCTAGAAGGGCAGGCTGCTGAATTTGCAGTCCAGGGGATGAGAACATCTGTGGCTAGGAGGAGCAATGCAGGTCCAGCTGACAATATTTGTGAGGTTGGACTGGAACAACTGTGGGCAGCTGCTTTGATGATGTCCTGGATGCAGGCAGTCTGTCAGGATACTGGAACATATATGTGCACAGAAGACAGACTTAGTAAGTTAGGGAGAAATTTCCCTTCAGGTGTACATCTGAAACTCTTGGGAGAGCAAAGAGAAAAGGCTTGAAAATAAGAAAAGAGACAATGTTTGAAAATTTGGGCAGATCAAAGAACATAGAGAGCTTCCTTCCAATTTACCTGATTGCTGGTGGTAATTAAAAATTTAGTTTTGGATCTGTCCAAGTTGGGTTGCAGAGGCATGTAAGCTTAGCAGCCCTTAATGTGGGCATAGGATTTGAAATTCACCAGAAGGAATCCCAGATGAGCCTGGAAAAGCAGTTTCTCAGGGGGATATGCAGTCAATAATCTGTTAGGGAGTCCCCAGAAATGGATTGTGACTCAAAAGACAAGTGCACAGACTTTCCTAGCAACTTGTCAGTTCTGGTCAGCAACCAAAAGAGTGCAGCCCAGCAGATGAACTGTCCCAGGGACACAGCCCATGCAGTACTAGGATTTTGTGGCAGTGGTGGCAGTCGGTGCCAGAGAAAGAGCTGTATCAGCAGTCTCACCCAGTGGAAAAAGTCCTAGCCATAGATTAGCAAGAAGAAACAGCCACAGTCATGTAGACTGGGGTTGTCATATGGTATTGGGTTCAGAAAAATGGCAATTGGGTAGCTACATAGTGGAGTCCCAAGAGCATTGAAAAGGAGGAGATAAGAGATAGGTGGGAAACTTGGGCTGTTTATTGACTGTACTTATCTGTATTCCATTTTATCTGAGAGATGGATTTCTATAGCTTACAAGAATACTTTTATGTTCATAAAGGGAAATAAATTTTAGGCATATTAGTATCATCATTGTTTGCAATCTGGAATGAAACACACATTGTACACATGTACACATTGTAGGAAAAGACAGTAGACACATAGCATAGCAGAAACTTGGAAAATTTTTTGAACTGGAAGTATGAATATTCTTTGAGGTGAGCTTAGGAAAGGCAGAAGCCTTGTAGATCATTTCTGACACCTGTGAAACAGTTACATGAGGAGGACAGAAATCTCCTGTAAAGCAGCATGGCAAAAGCTCACTTTAGCATCAGTACACATCATGAAATAGTGGCTTCATCTCTCTTTTTAGAAGAATAGAGGTATATGATTTAAGTACAATGAGAAACATTTTAAGTAAAAGGCAAATCAAAGGAAATTTAAAATCATGATCTTCGAACTACGATCGGATCATATAGTGCAATGTTTTACCATAGTTAGACTAATAAGTCAGAGCTCCAATGATTAGTGTCAGCACCCTGAATAAATAATACAATAGCATAGCAACAGGAAGAAATAAAATATCCTTTTAGACATGTTGACGTTAACTTGCATTTACCAATTTAAACCACCATCTTAGACCCTCTAGCATTCATAAAACACCTTCCTCTTACACCCTCAAATACTTTCTTAGAAGTTCTCTTTTTATTTTTTCCCTTCTTTTTATTAATTTATTCTTGTTACATCTCAATGTTTATCCCATCCCTTGTATCCTCCCATTCTTCCCTCCCTCCCATTTTCCCATTATTCCCCTCCCCTATGACTGTCCCTGAGGGGGATTACCTCCACCTGTATATGCTCATAGGGTATCAAGTCTCTTCTTGGTAACCTGCTGTCCTTCCTCTGAGTGCCACCAGGTCTCCCCCTCCAGGGGACATGGTCAAATGTGAGGCACCAGAGTACGTGAGAAAGTCATATCCCACTCTCCACTCAACTGTGGAGAATGTTCTGACCATTGGCTAGATCTGGGTAGGGATTTAAAGTTGACCACCTGTATTGTCTTTGGCTGGTGCCTTAGTTTGAGCGGGACCCCTGGGCCCTATTTCTGCCTATCATAATGTTCTACTTGTAGGTTTCTAGGATCCTTCTTCTTTGCCACTCTCCCATGCTTCTCTCATCTAGAGTCCCAATAGGATGTCCTCCACTCTGTCCCAGTCTCCTGGTAAGTGAAGGCTTTCGTGGGACGTGCCCCTTGGGCTAGTATGTAGATATAAGTGAGTATATACCATTTGAGTCTTTCTGCTTCTGGGTTAACTCACTCATTATGATCATTTCTAGCTCAATCCATTTATCCACAAATTTCGGGAATTCCTTGTTTTTAATAGCTGAGTAGTATTCCATAGTGTATATGTACCACAGTTTCTTTATCCATTCTTCTACTAATGGACACTTAGGCTGTTTCCATGTTCTGGCTATTATGAATAAGGCTGCTATGAACATGGTTGAGCAAATTTTCTTGTTGTGTGCTGGAGCACCTTCTGGGTATATTCCAAGGAGTGGAATAGCTGGGTCTTGAGGAAGCCCTATTCCATTTTTCTGAGATAGCACCAGATAGATTTCCAAAGTGGCTGTACTAGTTTGCATTCCCACCAGCAATGAAGGAGTGTTCCTCTCTCTCCACATCCTCGCCAGCATATGGTGTCGCTTGAATTTTTGATCTTAGCCATTCTGATGGGTGTAAGATGGACTCTCAGAGTTGTTTTGATTTGCATTTCCCTGATGACTAAGGAGGTTGAGCATTTCTTTAAGTGTTTCTCAGCCATTTGATATTCCTCTGTTGAGAATACTCTGTTTAGTTCCAAGCTCCATTTCTCAATTGGGTTATTTGGTTTGGTGGTGTTTAAGTTCTTGAGATCTTTATATATTTTGGATATTAGACCTTTGTCAGATGTACAGTTGGTGAAGATCTTCTCCCATTCTGTAGGCTGTCGCTTTGTTCTCTTGACAGTGTCTCCTGCTTTACAGAAGCTTCTCAGCCTCATGAGGTCCCATTTATTAATGGTTGACATTAAGGCATGGGCTGCTGGTGTTCTGTTCAGGAAGTTGTGTCCTGTGCCAATATATTCCAGGCTCTTCCCCACTTTTTCTTCTAAGTGACTTAGTGTCTCTGGTTTTATGTTGAGGTCTTTAATACACTTGGATTTGAGTTTTGTGCAAGGTGACAAATATGGGTCCAATTGCATTTTTTTACACATAGACCTCCAGTTAGACCAGCACCATTTGTTGAAGATGCTATCCTTTTTCCATTGAATGGATTTGGCTTCTTTGTCAAAAATCAAGTGACCATATGTGTGTGGATTCATATCTGGGTCTTCAATTCGATTCCACTGATCAACTAGCCTATTGCTGTGCCAGTACCATGCTGTTTTAATTACTATTGCTTTATAGTACAGTTTGAGATCAGGTATGGAGATTCCTCCGGAGCACCTTTTATTGTACAAGATTGTTTTAACTATTCTGGGTTTTTTTTGGTTTTCCATATGTAGTTCAGAATTGAACTTTCAATGTCTTTAAAAAATTGTGTAGGTATTTTGATAGGGATTGCATTGAATCTGTAGATTGCTTTTGGTAGGATGGCCATTTTTACTATGTTAATTCTCCCGATCCATGAGCAAGGAAGATCATTCCATCTCCTCAGGTCATCTTCAATCTCTTTCTTCAGAGTTTTGAAATTTTTTTCAAACAAGTCCTTCACTTGCTTAGTTAGAGTAACTCCTAAATATTCTATATTGCTTGTGGCTAATGCTAAGGGTGTGGCTTTCCTAATTTCTTCCTCTGCAAGCTTGTCATTTTTTTTTTTTTTGAGTTAATTTTTGAGTTAATTTGCTGAAGGTGTTTATCAGCTGTAGGAGTTCTCTGGTGGAATTTTGAGGGTCACTTATGTACACTATCATATCATCTGCAAATAGGGATAATTTGACTTCCTCCTTTCCCATTTGGATACCCTTGATCTGCTTTTGTTGTCTTATTGCTCTGGCTAGAACTTCGAGTACTATATTGAAGAGATATGGAGAGAGTGGGCAGCCTTGCCTTGTTCCCGATTTGAGAGGAATTTCCTTGAGTATCTCACCATTTACTTTGATTTTGGCTATTGGCTTGCTGTATATAGCCTTTATTATGTTGAGGAAAGTACCTTGTATCCCCGATCTCTCTAAAACTTTAAACATGAATGGATGTTGGATTTTATCAAATGCTTTCTCTGCATCTAAAGAGATGATCATGTGGTTTTTTTATCTTCAGTTTGTTTATATGATGGATTACATTGATGAATTTCCGTATGTTAAACCATCCCTGCATGCCTGGAATGAAGCCTACTTGGTCATGATGAATGATATCTTTGATGTTTTCTTGTATTCTTTTTGCAAGTATTTTATTTAGTATATTTGCATCGATGTTCATAAGACAAATTGGTCTGAAATTCTCTTTCTTTGTTGAGTCTTTGTGAGGTTTAGGTATCAATGTGACTATGGCCTCATAGAATGAATTTGGTAATGTTTCATCCATTTCTATCTTTTGAAGTAGCTTGAAGAGTATCGGTATTAGAAGCTCTCTTTTTAAATTTAAGCTTCTGGTTGGTGAAATCGCTATGAGCAGTCACTGCCCTTTATTTAAATGAATGGTGAAAGGAAGTCTGGTAACAAGATAGACTGTATCTAAACCTGACAGTAGCTCCTGGAGTGAGACTTGGATCTCCTGCATATGAAGAGGACTGGGAGGGTATCTGAAGCCTGTTTATCTTTAACCTGAGATCTGTGAGTAAGGCAAACCTGTTTATTCTGTTAAATAAGAGATCTAGTATCTAGTAGTTTTAACTAGCTAATAAGTTGACCAATGAACTAACATGGTAGATTACTTTGGGCTAAGGAGCTAATTGTTTGTTTTCTAACTATAAACTAACATCAGCTTAGCCATTAATGTGATCAGAGAACTGAGAAAAATAAATTGTAACCATGTATCAAGAAAAATGACAGAAATGAGTAGTCAGTCATATCCCAGTAAATAGAAAGTTGTCCCAATTGTCTCCTTTGGCAGCATGGCACCAGAGCAGAGACAGTCTGGTATCAGGCACAGAGTACGGGCGGCTGTTTCTGTGGAGGATAAACATGAAAGAGACTGACTTCACCTTGTATTCAGCAACATGAGACAACTAATCTTCAGGTATCTAGTTTTATCTACAGTCCAGGCTGAGCCCTAGCATAGGGCAAGACATTGGGAGAAGTTTTGCTCATGGTCAGAATACCACAATCCAGGGGTAAAGCCACCTGCCATTGTGTCCAAATCTTCTGAGACCTTGGAGAACTACAGTTATAATCTGGGGATCTCTGTTTTTTATAATAAATTTACACATTAAGTGCCATATTCATCAGATCTCTGACAAGTTTGAAGGTTAGCATATTTGAATTAAGCAATCTTTGTATCTAGTTATCAGAATATTATAGAACAATTAAAAAAACCCATATCAAACCCAGGAATCCTGGAGTTGAATCTAGGGTAGCTGGTGGCAGGAGAAATAGCATTTATTTATTTTTTTAGGAATTAGTAAACATATAAGTTAGAAACAAAAACATTTTGGATCAGGGTAAAAACATAACCATGAAAATGTAATATCAAAATGAGGTAACCATTGTAAAACATAGAAGCTGTATTTAGAGTTTAGTAAGGATTTGAAATGGGCTGCTGAGCATATTTGCGATATCCAGAAAACAAAGATGGCAGCTAGTCATGTGGTTTCCCTTAAGAAAGATAGTGGCTAGTCACATGTAGTGCTGCATGATTTTCCCCAACAAAGATGGTGATTGCTATGTGGTTGCCCTTAACAAAAATGGCGACTCTCATGTGTTGTGAACAACCAGTGGTGTGCAGCTTTTGAAATGTTATCTGGACCCATGATGCCTAGCTGCTGTAGATGCCAGTGGAGGGGCATAGTTGTACAGTAGGCTGCAGGGACCAGGCTGTGCAATGGGTTAGCAGCCAGGGAAGTGCTGAGGTGGTGGTAGCTGCCAGTTTCCTGCTAATCTGGTCCCAGCTCTGTGCTGCCCACACTCTGCCAGTTTCACAGAAATGACCCAAACCCCAAAACCAGATTAAAAATCCCCAGTGCCCGAGGCCAGGGTCCCCAAGTGTGGGAGCCACAGGGTTGTGCTGTAATCAGCACAGCACGAGGATCCAGCCATGGTGGCTGAAGGAATCACTTACATGCAATTTGAACCTCGGGCTTGCTCATGGCTGACAGAGGATGGCCAGCACAAAGTCGCCCATATATCTTTGTGCAAACAGGACCAACCATGGGGCTGGAGCAACTCCAGAGTCTGGCCTGAGGCAGAGGGACCCAGAATTGTTCCCACTGTGGTGGGCATTTGCTTACTAACAATAGATGGATTGTCAGAAACAATGGCGATGTAATGGCAATGACATCACAGGTAGGTGGACTTAGGCAGAATCCTAACAGACCTGGCCTGCATCATCACAACACTCACCCTCTCAAGTAGAGCCCCAGCAGCCTGAGAAATGACTATTTGTTCCTATTCTGCTCACTCACAGCCACTGTTCTTTGTCTGTGACCCTGGCATTATCTGACCTCAGTCTACCATTTCTATAGGTGAACACTTTCACTGTGGGGGTTGCTGCCTCCTGACTTTCTGTCTGTCCATCTACAGTGCACAGAAAATTAAAATATGTGGCTCCAAGCTGCAAATGTCATCACTCACCTTCTTGAAAGTACCCATATTCCAACCTCATCTCTATCCTCATTCTTTTCACCTCATCCTGCCCCCATTTTCTAACCACATGCTTCAATTATAACACTGACACCTCTGACACTGCAGCCCACTGTGAGTTTTGTGAATGTTGTTAACACACACACTTTCACATACACACACACACACACACACACACACACACACACTCCTCCACTGAACAAAGATTTAATCATTTTTAAGTCTATCCCAAGTTCCCAAGAATAGCACTTTCATGAAGTCTCCCACTGTTTCCACAGGAGTTTATCATTCATCTTCAGGCTCCTACTGTTTTGTGTGTGTGTTTTCTTTTTTAAAATCAACATTCTCAAATTACAAATCCTATCCCACATTAATCTTTAGGACTCTCAACTTTTCCAATTACACTTCATGTTCCTTAGGAGAAACAGGCTGTGTAAGATTCATCTTTGAATTCCAGTGGGGATTTATGAAGCGTTCAGCAAAGAGTAGTGAATTACTTGAGAATGAAGTTTAATAATTAATATTGAGGAATTAAATCGGGGTAGTTTTAATTTTACTCTGCACTTTCTCAACAGCTTTTTGTTAAAAGCCAGTCTTCTGAATTTTTAAAATTTTTACATTTATTTACTTATTTATTCAAGGTGTATGTGTTTGTACCTAAGTGTAATATATACACCAAATATAAGCAAATGCCCAGATTTCCAAGATGGCACCGACCATTAAGCCACATACCTGATCTACTCCGAGGAGACCAGAGACATAAGTGGAGCAACAGATTGCTGGACTTTGAGAACTGTACGGGAGTGGGCCCCAATGGCCACAGACCAAACGGGGGCCTACCCCCCTGGGACAAGCAACATCCCAGAGGTGCTAAATGCACTCCCCAAATGCTGAAATGGAATCCACATGCAAACTGCAGCCTGTATATAAAGAACAGACTCACTGTTTGGGGAGGGGATTTTCCAGAGTCCCCAACCAGAGGAGTCTCAGTGAAGAGGGTGAGGATTCCTCCTTCCACACCACCCCAAACTGCAGAGGACACCCACCTAGGCCGAGTGGAAACACAGGCGGTGGGACCCAACAGAGACAGCTAAAGTAGGACTGCAGCTCGCTGGCCATCCGGGGCCCAACCTAACACCAATCACAGTAGACTGAGCCTGCAAACAGCAGCAGTGAGAAATCAGCATGAATTACTTCCACAGACGTATCGGGAGACGTGGGTCTTCCTAGAGCGATAGCTGAACATCTTAGCCCTGCAGGAAGACTTGGTTCCGTGGGCTTCCGCCAGAGCTCTGCAACACTATTGTTCCTACCCAGCCCCAAGGCACTGGCCCTGCGCTCCCTGCTCCCCGAACGAGAGAGTCCAGCTGGGGATCCTGGCCCGAGCAAGGCAGGCACTCTCACATTATCGGGAGACAAAAAGAGGGTCTTGCTTGCGGTGTCTAATTGTTGACAAAGAGCAACCTTGGTCCCTCCAGGCATATAGTTCTGAGAGAGGTTGGGCACCACTACAGGGTATAGGGACAGAGCTAAAAGACAGCTACACCCCCAGAAGATCTGATCTACCTGGGGTCTTGACTACAAAGCCACAGGAAGGACAGGCAGCTGGGATCTACCTACTCAACTAGAACATTTGTGTGCGGACCTTATTCTAGGTCCCAAAACTGCTGATCTGAATTACAGCAGTAAAGTCCAAACAGATATCTACTTTGGCTGGCTCAGCCTGGAGCCCACAGTGCAGAGAAAAATCACCAGGAGTGAAACCGGATCACCTACCTGTTCCAAGGAAATACTCCCTGATCCCCACAGGCAAGAGCACCTGACCCATAATCAGTCATCAATTAACCACTCTCAACCAGCGAAGGTCACTACAAAATACTTTCCAACATCAGAGCCATCAAAATGATAAGAGGACAGCGAAAGAACACTAACAAAAACCAAAACAGTTTGGCATCTCCGGATCCCAACATTCCCCATGAAAACAACCTAGAGAACCTAACAGCAATGGATAGTCAAGAAAATGACCTCAAGTCCTTAGTAAAGAAGATGATAATGGAAGAAACAAATAAAATCTGTAAACAAATGCAGGAGGAGGCAAACAAGAGGGCTGAAGAGTTAGAAGAGTCATATAAAGAGTCACTTGAAGAATTTCAGAAAAATATAAATAACCAGATGAAGGAAATCATTAAAACAGTCCAAGACATGAAGATAAAAATGGAAGCTATAATACAGGAACACACAGAAGAAAAACGTGATCAAGAGGCATCAGAGAAGAAAGCAAGCATCTCAGAGGTGGCCTTATCTAACAGAATGCAAGAAATGGAAGAACGAATATCGGGTCTTGAAGATACAATCGCAGAACTGGAAACAACTATCCAGGGAAATGCTAAATCTGAAAAATTCCTGACACAGAACATTCAAGAAATAAAAGACAACATGAAAAGACGAAACTTGAGAATAATAGGGATAGAGGAAAGAGAAGGCAACTGACTCCACGGCCCAGAAAATATCTTTAATCGAATAATAGAAGAAAATTTCCCCAATTTGAAGAAGGAGATGCATACGAGCATACAAGAGGCCTGCAGAACACCAAATAGAATAGACCTGAAAAGAAAATCTTCCCGCCGCATAATAATAACAACACAAAATATACAGAACAAGTAAAAAAATATTAAAAGCGGCAAGAGAAAAAGGCCGAGTAACATATGAAGGCAAACCTATCAGAATTACTCCTGACTTCTCAGCAGAGACCATGAAAGCCAGAAGGGCCTGGACAGAGGTGCTGCAAACCCTAAGAGAACACAGATACTAGGCAAGACTACTATATCCAGCAAAATTATCAATAACCATTGACAGAGAAGACAAGATATTCCATGACAAAAACAAATTCAAACTGTACCTAACCACAAATCCAGCTTTACAGAAGTTACTAGAAGGAAAACTCCACACCAACTGGTCAAACTACAACCAAAACTACATAGAAAATAGGTAACTATACAATTGCAAAACCACAACCTCACAAAATCTCGACTGTTACAAATACCAAAAATGAAGGGACTTACCAATCACTGGTCATTAATATCTCTCAATGTCAATGGTCTCAATTCTCCAATAAAAAGACACAGACTAACGAAGTGGATGCATAAACATGACCCAACATTCTTCTGCATTCAAGAAACACACCTCAACCACAAGGACAGACATTGCCTCAGAGTAAAAGGTTGGGGAAAAATATTCCAAGCACATGGTCACAAGAAACAAGCTGGGGTAGCCATTATAATATCTAATAAAATAGACTTTCAACCAAAATTAATCAAAAGAGATTTGGATGGACACTTCGTACTTGTCAAAGGTAGAGTCAACCAAGAAGACATCACAATTTTGAACATATATGCTCCGAATACAAGGGTTCCCACATTTGTAAAAGACTTATTAACAAAGCTTGCCCCACTCATCGATACCCACACATTAATAGTGGGAGACTTCAACACCTCACTTTCACTCAAGGATAGGTCTTTGATTCAAAAACTAAGCCGGGAAATAACCTCATTAACCAATGTCATGAAGCAAATGGATCTAACAGATATCTACAGAACTTTTCACCCAAACGCTAAGGAGTATACCTTTTTCTCAGCACCCCATGGAACGTTCTCTAAAATTGATCACATAGTTGGTCACGAAGCAAACCTCAACAGATACAAGAAGATTGAAATAATACCTTGTATCTTATCAGATCACCATGGTCTAAGGCTGGACTTCAACAGCAACAGAAATAACAAAAAGCATACTAACACGTGGAAACTAAACAACTTTCTACTTAATGACACATGAGTCACAGAAGAAATAAGGGAAGAAATAAAAGACTTCCTGAAATTCAATGAAAATGAGGGAACAACATACCCAAATTTGTGGGACACATTGAAAGCAGTGCTAAGAGGAAAATTCATAGCACTAAGTGCCTTTAAAAAGAAAATGGAATCATCCCACATAAACAACTTAACAACACATCTGGAAGCTCTAGAAAAAAAAAGAAGCAGAAACACCCAAGAGGAGTAGACGCCTAGAAACAATCAAACTCAGGGCTAAAATCAATAAATTAGAAACAAAGAGAACAATCCAAAGAATCAACAAAACCAAGAGCTGGTTCTTTGAGAAAATTAACAAGATAGACAAACCGTTAGCCAATCTAACTAAAACACAGAGAAACACTATCCAAATTAACAAAATCAGAAATGAAAAGGGAGACATAACAACAGACACCAAAAAAATACAAAGAATCATAAGAACCTACTTTAAAGGCATTTATGCCACAAAATTTGAAAATTCAAGGGAAATGGACAAATTTCTCGACCAATTCCATTTGCCAAAATTGAACCAAGACCACATAAACAAATTAAATAGCCCTATTTCGCCTATAGAAATAGAAGCAACCATTGATAGTCTCCCAACCAAAAAAAGCCCAGGGCCAGATGGTTTCAGCGCAGAATTCTACCAGTCCTTCAAAGAGGAGTTAATACTGATACTATTCAAGCTATTCCGAAAGATAGAAATGGACGGAATATTGCCAAATTCCTTCTATGAGGCCACAGTCACATTGATACCTAAACCCCACAAAGACCCAACAAAAAAAGAGAATTTCAGACCAATTTCTCTTATAAACATTGATGCAAAAATACTCAACAAAATACTCGCAAAGCAAATACAACAGCATATCAAAGACATCATTCACCATGACCAGGTAGGATTCATTCCAGACATGCAGGGATGGTTTAACATACGGAAATCCATCAATGTAATCCATCATATAAACAAACTGAAAGAGAAAAACCACATTATCATCTCTTTAGATGCAGAAAAAGCATTTGACAAAATCCAACACCCACTTATGTTTAAAGTTCTGGAGAGATTGGGAATACAAGGCACTTATCTAAACATAATAAAGGCTATATACAGCAAACCAACAGCCAACATTAAATTAAATGGAGAGATACTCAAGGAAATCCCTCTAAAATCAGGGACCAGACAAGGCTGCCCTCTGTCCCCGTATCTCTTCAATATAGTTCTTGAAGTTCTAGCCAGAGCAATAAGACATCAAAAGGAGATCAAGGGATCCAAATGGAAAAGGAAGAAGTCAAATTATCCCTATTTGCAGATGATATGATAGTGTATATAAGTGACCCCCAAAATTCCACCAGAGAACTCCTACAGCTGATAAACACCTTTAGCAAATTGGCAGGATACAAAATAAACTCAAGAAAGTCAGTAGCTTTCCTGTATACAAATGACAAACAGGGAGAGGACAAAATTAGGAAAACTACTCCCTTCACGATAGCCACAAACAATATAAAATATCTAGGAGTAACTCTAACCAAGCAAGTGAAGGACTTACTCGAAAAAAACTTCAAACCTCTGAAGAAAGAGATTGAAGATGACATCAGAAGATGGAGGGATTTACCTTGTTCTTGGATGGGGAGAATCAACATAGTAAAAATGGCCATGTTACCAAAAGCAATATACAGATTCAATGCAATCCCTATCAAAATAACTACAAAATATTTTGAAGATATTGAAAGATCAATTCTCAAATTCATATGGAGAAATAAAAAAACCAGAATAGCAAAAACAATCCTATACAATAAAAGATCCTCCGAAGGAATCTCCATACCTGATCTCAAGCTGTACTACAGAGCAACAGTAATTAAAACAGCATGGTACTGGCAAAGCAATATACTGGCGAATCAATGGAATCGAATTGAAGACCCAGAGATGAATCCACACACATTCGCTCACTTGATTTTTGACAAAGAAGCCAAATCTATTCAATGGAAAAATGATGATAGCATCTTCAACAAATGGTTCTGTTCTAACTGGATGTCTACATGTAGAAAAATGCAATTAGACCATTATTTTTCACCATGCACAAAACTCAAGTCCAAGTGGATTAAAGACCTCAACATAAAACCAGTGACACTAAGTCACTTAGAGGAAAAAGTGGGGAAGAGCCTGGGACACATAGGCACAGGAAACAACTTCCTGAACAGTACACCAACAGAATAAGGCCCAGGCCTTAATGTCAACCATCAATAAATGGGACCTCATGAGGCTGAGAAGTTTCTGTAAGGCAGGAGACACTGTCAAGAGAACAAAGCGACAGCCTACAGACTGGGAAAAGATCTTCACCAACCCTTCATCTGACAAAGGTCTAATATCCAAAATATATAAAGAACTCAAGAAATTAAACACCACAAAACCAAACAACCCAATTGCGAAATGGGGTTGGAACTTAACAGATAATTCTCAACAGAGGAATATCAAATGGCCAAGAAACACTTAAAGAAACGCTTGTCCTCGTTAGTCATCAGAGAAATGCAAATCAAAACGACACTGAGATTCCATCTTACACCCATCAGAATGGCTAAGATAAAAAACTCAAATGACACCACATGTTGGCGAGGATGTGGAGAGAGAGGAACACTCCTTCATTGCTGGTGGGAATGCAAACTAGTACAACCACTTTGGAAAGCTATCTGGCGCTTTCTCAGAAAAATGGGAATAGGGCTTCCTCAAGACCCAGCTATCCCTCTCCTTGGAATATACCCAGAAAATGCCCTACCACACAACAGGGACATATGCTCAACCATGTTCATAGCTGCTTTATACATAATAGCCAGAACATGGAAACAGCCTAAGTGTCCCTCAGTAGAAGAATGGACTAAGAAACTGTGGTACATTTACACTATGGAATACTACTCAGCTATTAAAAACGAGGAATTCCCGAAATTTGTGGACAAATGGATTGACCTAGAAATTATCATAATGAGTGAGTTCACCCAGAAGCAAAAAGAGACAAACAGTGTATACTCACTTATATCAAAATACTAGTCCAAGGGATACGTACCATGAAAAACATTACTTACCAAGAAAGTGGGTCAGAGGAGAGGACATCCTATTGAGACTTTAGGCGAGAGTAGCATGGAAGAATGGGGAAATAGTAGGACCCACAGGGTCCTGAAAACCTACAAGAAGAACTTTATGACAGCCAGATCTGAGTCCTGGGGTCCTCTTCAAACTAAGGCACCAGCCAAGGAGAATATAGGCAGTAAGCTTCGAACCCCTACCAAGACCTAGCCGACGAACAGGATATTCTCCACCATTGAGTGGAGAGTGAGATCTGACTCTCACACGAACTCTGGTGCCCCTTTTCTGATCATGTCCCCTGGATGGGGAGACCTGGTGGCACTCAGAGGAAGGATAGCAAGTTACCAAGAAGAGACTCGATATTCTAAGAGCATATATAGGGGGAGGAGGTCTCCCTCAATCACAGACATAGGGGAGGGGAGAAGGGGGGAAGTGGGAGGGAGGAAAGAATGGGAGGAAACAGGGGAAGGGCTAACAATCAAGATGTAATATGAATAAATTAATTTTTTAAAAATTCAAAAAAAAATAAGCAAATGCTCAGGGAGTCCAAGAGAGTATCAGATCCCCTGAAACTAGACTTACAGGTGGTTTTGAGGAATCATGCAAGTAATAAGAACCAACCCTGGGTCTTCAGCAAAAGTATCAAGTGTTCTTAAGCCATCTCTTTAGGCCCCTGAATATTATTTTTATGTCACTTCTAAAGTTTTCTATAAGAAAAAAAAGCTTTCAACTGCTTTTAACCAGATAGCAGTCATATTTTGTGTAAATTAATAAAGTGGCATTATTATCATCTATGCATGTGATTAATGTAAATTAGTACTCATTAGGCTGATAACCTTACCATACATTAACAAAACACTTTTAGGTACAGTGATAATAAGTAAAACAATCTTTTAAGTCTATGGTAATGTAGCCAGTCAACTTCTCTCTTTATGGAATTGTTCTTAATCAAAACTTAAATTTTGAGGCTAAAATCTTTGAGACTTAAATTTGGTAATTATACCACAATGCCTGGCATAGATTATGAGTTACTAATTCTACAAAACTGCTGCTGTTAGCCTAAATGTGTGAACTCAGCTGGAGCTTAGAACAGATTGCTTGGTTTGTTGTGTAAGTAACAAGATAAATCATGATCTCTACCTGCTTGCATTGTCTGTTGACGCATAAGACAGCAGGGGCTCAGTGTTAGAATTACTGCATTCATAGCATGTGGAAGGCTTTCAGACAATCACATACACACCCGAACTGACAAAGAAAAGACATCAAAGTGCAGTCAATCTCAGCAGTTACTCAATATAGAAGTTATCTAGAGACTCACCATGCAGCAGATTGAAACGCAGTGTCTGACATTTCTATAAGCTTGTTCTTTTACCATTTCATTTAGTATGAAATATTCCAGGCACCAAAGTAGTTTTTGTTAAAATAAAAACTTTTGACAAATTAAGCTGAACAGAATTCATCTAAATAAAGAATGCTCACATATAACCAAAACATGTTCAAAGAAACCTACCCTGAAGCACCAACAACAATGTCTGTAGAGTGAACCTAGAAGGAGAAATCATCGGACTGGACTTGGTAGAGAAAAACCCTACCTCCTTATATCTAGACCTCTGCTTTATTAGAGGTCTGTGTGATCAGGTGCATGCCTGCCCTATTGGAGCATGGTGTGATAAGTTCGTTACCTGGAAGTGACTGGCTGAAACCTGATGTAATGGTTTCTATTGACTGTCAACTTGGTAGATGTAGAATCACCCAGGAAACAGGCCCGACTGACAAGAAGGAAGCAAGCTGAGCACCAGCAGGCATCTCCCTGTGCTTCCTAGCACAATGTGACCATTCACATGCATGGCAAGTGCAACATGACCAGCTGCCTCAAGCTCCTGCAACTATGACTTCTTTACCACAGTGGACTGTACTCCCAATATATGAGTCAAAATAAGTCTTCCCTTCATTCAGTTGCTTTTGTCAAGCTATTTTATCACAGCAAGTAGCCAATGTACCCGGCTATAAATACATTCCTGCATTAGATTTTGACTTGTCTTTATACTAAGTCAAATTGCATTGTAATTAATTGTTATGTAAGAACTCATAATAGGGAAGTAGCCTCTGACTAAGTCCCTCTCTTTATTTAATTCAAGATTATTAACAGTACTGGAATAAATAAACATAGCTCTGTCTTCAAAGGATATCAATGTCTGGTGGAAGAGATTCTGAATTAAAGACATAAGCAATGTTGAAAAGAGTTGACAAGGAGTTGTGGGAGTACAGGAATAAACATTGTTTCTGAATACATCAGTCACTCTAGAAACTGCAGTGAGACTTTACAGATATGTCAACTGAGTCTAAAAAGATAAGTAAGAGGTTTTTGAACATGGAAAGGCATTTTGTGCAAGATGAGTATAATTCAAAAAGCATTATATACGGAAAGAGCTCAGACTAAATGGGAGAAAGCCATATGCAGGATGGGAAGGAGTGGAGAGGAAAGAAGTTTCTACTTCCACTGAAGTTCTCACTGGGCAGTTGACTTCCTGTAATCCCCACTGCAAATGCTCATTTGTCATCTACAATGCTAATGTAATCTAGGTTTTCTAGACCAAAATGTGACCCAGGTACCTCAGACTTTTGACATACTGTGTTTTTTTAAGTCAGTTTACTTTCTTGTGATAACTGCTCAACTCAATTAAAAAAAAAAAGGCCCTCTTCTTCAAAGATTCCAATGCTCAGAGGCACTCCTCAGTGAAAAGCAACCTGAACCTTTCATGCCAGTTGGTTGAAAGAATTAATATTGTGAAAATAACTATACTACCAAAACCAACCTATAGAGTGAATGCAATCCCTTTCAAATTTCCAAAATAGAAAAAAAAATCTTAAGAAGCATATGGAAACAAAAATTCCTGGAATACCCAAAGCAATCATAGCTAAAAGAATAATGCCAGGCTTCCCCCTGTACGATGGAATAGTGATAATAAATATGGTGTAGGAGAGGCACTGAAATAGATCAATAGAACCAAATTAAAGTCTCAAGGCTATGTGGCTTTTTGCTAAGCTTTTTTTTGCAAAGGTGTCAAAAAGATACACTGGAAAAAAGACAACTTCTTCCACAAAGATGTTAGAAGGACTGGATATCCTCATGCATATGCATGAAACAGTATCTCTATTTCTCATCCTGAATGTAAATTAGTTCCAAATGAATCAAAGATACTCAGGTAAGGCCTAAAACTCTAAAACTGATAGAGGAAAAAATAGGGAGCATGCTTTAGGGCAGACATAAACAAGTTACTCTCAGTGAGGTTCATTGTAGCCACTGGAATTATTTCCAACTACTGACAAACAGGACCTCATAGACTAAAAGGCTTCTATAAAGAAAAGAAAGGCATCACCAGACTAAAGAAACATTCTGCAAATGAATGAAGCCTCTTTGTGGTCATACATCTGACAATGAAATTCCCAAATTAAAGGTAATCAAATTTTTAGAAACACAATATTACTGGCTGAGGCCCTACTGCTAGCCTTAAATAATAATATAAAAGTTCACCAAATTTATCGGTCTCTTTTTTGATGACTAAATGGCATGGCAACTGTATATCTAGAAATGTAATTTGTGAACATAAATACTGTTTAGTGAAATAAAATAAGCCCAAACTACTACAAAGTACTCATGTTATTTATGCCACAGATATGGGCATGACTGGTTAAAACCCATTCAACAATCTCTGTGTGCCACTAAACCTAAAGAATTGATCACCTGAAAGGGAAAGATGTTCTTTGTGCCCGATAGAAAGGACATTTTCTTAACAATTAGTAGACAATAAAATTCCAGTGGGTTGATTTTTGTACTCATCTCTCATAAATCAAATCACAAATTATTCCCAGAATGAAGACAATTCTTTTCAACTAAAGAACTTGAGTTGAGAGTTGTTAAATCTTCTGGAAGCAAATGACAGTTATAAAAAGAACACTAATCCAAGGTTGCTAGACCAAGTTGATGGTAAGAATAATTACACACTTTATATACAATATCTTTGTAACTTCACCATACAAATACCCAGAAGTAGAATATTATATATGATTATTGTCTACCACTCTTATTTTAGTTAATGTCAGTTTCTTGCCATTATGTACTATAGATTTGATAAAACACCTTTGGCATGATAGCCATCATGAAAAGATCAGTGAATACATACAATTTGTTCTATATAGAATTATCCAGGTCTACTGGAGTATTCTTACATATTTACTTATTCCCTACCTGACACTGACTGGAATTTGCCATATTTGCCAATGCTGAAGAGAAAATTCCAATAACAGTTAATAAACATTCAAGGAGTCATTACGAGAGATTCTCTTAGTATCTAATACATACCCACAATGTTAACACAATACCTAGTCATAAAAACTCTTGAATTTCACAAGACCAAAACAGTTCTAAAGATACTATGTTTCTTCTATATGAATAATCCAGACATTTTTAAGGCATAAACATTAAAAGTGACTATTAGGAAAAGGAATGTGGCAAAAAAAAAAAAAAAAAAAAAACAGAGAAAGAAGATCAGAAGGACATTGGGTACTCAATGTGATCAAATGTACTACAAGCATGCGTAAAAATGTCATAATGAAATTTTATGCAAATAACACACACTAATAAAAAGTAAAAAGGCTGTTATCTATAGATTTCAGAAACATGACAAATAAAGAAACAAATATTAAGGCTACTTTTGCTTCAGTATGTCACTTGTCTTCAACTCTGCCTGGAGCATCTGCCTTCCCAAAGGAAGAGATAACCCATGTGACTCATGTTAACAATCTCACCTCCTAAAAGACTCTGTGCCCAGATATCATCTTTAATGTGGGCACTAAATCCTCCTTCATTTACTTCATTTTGCATGTATAGAGAGTAATAAATGTATATTTTATTATACTCCTGATCACTACACCTCCCATGGTCAGTGACTCATTGAAGTGCATTTGACGGGATTTCAAAACAAAGATACTATAGACCGCTCTAAAACTCACTCAAAGTAATCACAGATCCATTTTTTATTTTAACCCTCTGCTCAGTGATTTCTACATGTGAAAAGTAGAGGGACGTGATCACAAATTAAGTAAAACTCTTCTGATGTTCAATCCTTAGTAATTAGGTTGTAACTCTGCCACTGAAATGGAATCAAGCAATTGAATAGCTTTCACTTTCTGTTAGCTTTCACTGCACTGTATCCGCACCATTTCAACTATTTCATGTTGAATTGTGATGAACATTTTTACCAGGTAAAACATGTCATTTCCAAGTGGAATGTGATGGCCATCTGTCTCTCCAAGGTCAAGCAGAAGAGACAATAAGACATGGTTTCCCTGTGAGTTTGAAGTTTGGTGATCATAGCTTCATAGCACATAGATTCATTGTTCACAGATGTCATGGTTGGGAGGTACAGCTTCTTCTGAATCCTATGTAATGCTACACAGCCACTGTTACATCAGGTAATCCAACCCATCATTAAAGGTAGAAATATTGTCAGACCCTCATCCTGTTCTGACTGTGATTATGACTGAGATAAAGATGTAACCAGCAGAACACAGTAGTTGTGTAAACCTGGAATGAAGCTGCTCTGTCTTAAGGGAATGAAGTGATACTAAATTCATCAAAACAAAATACTTTCTTCCTCTCCTGAAAGTCTGAATTTCCAATCCCAACTCAAGGGTAATAAAAAAAAAAGTGTACAATTCTTTTTCTAGCAAGATGTATTCTTAAAATGAATTTTTGATGTTCTTTTTTGATGCAGTGTCAATAAAACTCACTTTCTTTTCACTAACTGTAATACAGATATTTTTATTTGCAACATAGTTTTCTAAAACTCAAATAAGAAAATGCAATGCTACCTAGCAGCCAAGTAGAGTATGTTAGCATAGATGGAGATTTAGAAGGCATTACAATCAGGATGTAATGTGAATAAACTGTAAAAATAGAAAATGAAAAATCTGCTGGAAAAAAAGAAATTAAGGCTTTCCAATGACAATACGTAAATAATAATATCAGTAAACTGTTTTATACATTTTGTGCCATCAAAACTTAAAATAAAGTAGCAGATCTTTATTCACAAAAAAAAAAAGAATGTAGAACGAAGGAAGGTAGATGTTATGAGGAAGATACTCTCAAACCATTCCCATGATAGGCATATGCCCTGTATATTATACCCATTTATTAGAATACATATGGGAAGCTGAAGCTATCGCCCTTGCTAAGATGGCGCCTGGCAACCTGCCAGGCAGGATGACTTGCAATTCTGCTCCTGGTAAACAAGTCCTTATTTGGGTTGTGGGCGTGCTTTGCTCTGACGTATGCATCCCACCTTGTCGGGAACCAATTGGAGCTACCCACGTAAGGGCTGCTGATTGGTTGAGGCAGAGGATATAAAGGGGCGCGGAGGTGTTGGGGGAGGAGAAGCGAGCGAGCGGGAGAAGAAGCTTGCTGAAAAGGTTCCTGAATAAACTGCCTGGAGAAGAACGTTCGGGTCGTGTCCTTATTTTCCGCTGGCCGGAAGGATCGCGACAAATACACCTTGCAAATTCCTTTTCAGCTATTATATGACACTGACTCAGAAGGGTTAAGACACCTCTAGCATGAAATCAATCAAAAGTGATAGCTATGTATAGACATTGGATGAAAGTGAGTGGAAAAAGAGAAGCCTATTATTTAACCTTGCTATTCCAATCAAGCTATCTGGTTAAAAATAACAGAAGACAAATGAATGAGAAGCTACACACACTTCTTTTAAGATACATTAGCAAGTTCACTAACTTGAAAGTGTGAATCCAGAGTACATTTGATAAAAACAATAGCTAGGAGTAAGCTTAAAACTTTTCAGTAATTTAAGCAATTTCATTGGAGGATAAGGAAAGACCTGGTGCCCAAAACATCATTTGAAAATAGACCAGATAGTGGTCTATTTTAAAGCTTACTCCTACACTTTCAATTTCTGCATATTTTACATAGTTCCTAATTTTGATAAATTTTTAGTTTTATTAAATTATTTTATTTTTGTACATATACATTTATATTATTACACATATATACAATAGATTACCTACGGCAAGAAGAGCCATGACACAATCAGGAATTATATAAATGTTACATTCTTAGGGCTTTGGCTATTTGTATTTGACAGCCTTGAAGAAGACATCTTTCCTATCTTGGTGCATAAATTTCTGAATGTAAATCAATCATCATCACTTATTGTCATTATCAACTTAGAACACCTATCTAGACATAAAAACATCTTAACCCTAAGCAATTAAGCTTCATTGTAAAACTAAGCTACCTTATCTTCAACTCCCTCAGAGACCTGAGAAGGAGTAAACTTGATTATCTGAGTATGCTGGGAGTTACTATACCAGAATCCTGCCTTCCAGACAAAGGGTACCAAATGACTAATGAAGTGAATAGGAGATCATGAGAGGAAACACCAGGATTTATGCCCAACAGAACTTTGCTCTGCTCTGTGGTGCCTGAAGGGCTAGGGGAGAGAATATATGAAAGATTCAGGGCCTGAGAGTCCCCTGAGAGAGGCCAAGGGCTAGAACTCACACACATCAGGTCATGCCTGTGAAGGAAGACACTTTGCTCAGACTGTGGTCTATAACTTGGTAGACCATGGAGCCAAGAGGTTAACTGACTGGAGAATCTGTTGGCTGCTACATCAAAATGGCAATTTAAAAAAATAAAATAAAACTCAGAGTACTTAGATAGATCCAAATGACTGAGCAGAAGCCAGGCAGCCATGCTGACATCAGTTTCTAAGAATGTAGAGTGAGAAGGGTAAGTTTAATTCTGGACTCAGGCAGGTGGTGACAATATCTACCATGAATCTTTGCAGGCATACTGATTTTTATATTTCCATTACAGATGTCTTTTTCTTAGTTGCACCGTCTTTTAAAACACTACTGATATAAAAATTGATCAAATCTAAACTGATTTTTTGCCCCAGTAGACATTTCTAAGAGCTCTTTTCTCTTCTAAATAAAATGCTTAGCACAGCAAAAAAAAAAGAGAGAGAAAAAGAAACTTTTCAGTATAGGCTGGGAAGCAGAGGACAGCCTGGTCCACAGAGTGAGTGAGTTCCACAACAGTCAGAACCAAAGAAACTCTGTCTCAAAAAAAAAAAAGCCAGTAAAGATTAGTAATGGGCAATCAACACACACACACACACACACACACACACAGAGAGAGAGAGAGAGAGAGAGAGAGAGAGAGAGAGAGAGAGAGAGAAGAGGTGGGGAGGGAGGGTGAGAGAGAGTATCAACATCACAAGCGGTGGCAGACGACAAGAAATCAAAGATCATTCACCTACAGTTCCTAGACAATTTAAAGCTCTATTAATAATTAAGATGGATATGTATCTATTGCTATTCATAGGCTTAATTCTTGATTGGTTATAAAACTAAACGTAATATAAGAAATCATTAGCACTTTAAAATAATTAGTTTGAAGTGTATCTTAATTATCTTGCAAAGACCATTAAGACATAAAAGTGAAGAAACTATAATGTTAATTGCCTATAAATAACATTAAACATCAAGTGTTGCACTTTTATCATCACAGGATATTAAAGCTGAAATAAGAAATAAACAATAAAGTCAGAAAAATATTTTTCTTAAATATTATAAACATGTTTTTATAAAAAGTGGTGTATAAAAGTTCATATAAACCAATATGGAGATATCTTAATATTATGAACATGGAATGTAGAAATATAATTTACATGAAATAAAAGAAGTTAAACAAATGACTAGTAATTGTGAGAACACATCATTATTTCTAGTCACCAGGGAAATGTAGATTAATTATGAAATTTCTACCCTTTACAAAGCACTTGAACTGACAGTGTTCAACAATGATGGAGAAAGTATCCAAACTGGGGAAGTGTCACATCTCCCAGTGCTAAGAATCACCTCAACAATTGCCTCTGTAGGATTACACCCCAAGAAAATATTTTAAAAGGCACTTTATAAAAGCTATTCATCAGAGCATTATTTAGAAGTGTAAAAGATTCAGACATTGACCCCAGTCTCATAAGAGCTTCTCTCATTATAGAGGACTGAGCATTTGACACTTATATATGCTTAAAGCTTTAGAGTACTTTCTGTATTTTAGATTTTTTTTAACATTATTATCTCTCTGCTCCAAAGAAGAAGTGAGAAAATAACATCCCTGAACTCCTTGCAGCTGAGATGTAGGCAGTTGACCTCACAATCACTGAAGAATTGAAGAAGAAATGAGGAGCAATTGGAGCTGTGGTACTTATGAGACAGAATCTCTAAAAAGCTCTGTGATGGATGAACTCAATTCTTCTATAATGGTGACACAGGAGTGCATGGAGGAAGAGAAGTAGATTTGAAAGAAAATGTTTAATTTGGCTAGACTTCCTTCAGTATCAGATTTCAAATAAGGTGATGCCAAGGCAACCATAAGGTCCTTGAATTGATGAGGAGTAATTATAACTATTGAGCATTAATTCCAAAATTGGGCCTCTTATTTCAATCTCTTTGAGCTTACCATGATATTGTTGATTGCAATACATTGGTCCCCATATAAGCAGCTGAAGTATTTCAGGAAACTTGCATTGATAATAACTGACCTTTTTTATTTTATTGATTTATTCATATTACATCTCAATTGTTATCCCATCCCTTGTATCCGCCCATTCCTCCCTCCCTCCCATTTTCCCCTTACTCCCCTCCCCTATGACTGTGACTGAAGGGGACCTCTTTCCCCTGTATCTGCTCATAGGGTATCAAGTCTCTTCTTGGTAGCCTGCTATCCTTCCTCTGAGTGCCACCAGGCCTCCCCATCCTGAGGACGTGGTCACATATTGGGCACCAGAGTTCATGTGAAAGTCAGACCGCACTCTACACTCAACTGTGGAGAATGTCCTGTCCATTGGCTAGATCTGGGTAGGGGTTTGAAGTTTACTGCACATCTTGTCCTTGGCTGGTGCCATAGTTTGAGCGGGACCCCTGGGTCCCGATCTGCCCATCATAATGTTCTTCTTGTGTGTTGATAATGACTGACCTTTAAGATAAGATGGGTGAAAGAGAGAGACAATCAGATATTGAGCACTTCCTATTTGGATAATAATCACTGGGCCTGTCACCTATATGTCCTTATTATTCCCAAATTTTTCACAAAATAAATACTAACATCTTCACATTAAAAAAAACAAAAAAACAAAAAAAAAAACAAAAAAAAAAAAAACGAGTAATTCCTATAGTGCAAATATTTTCCTCTCTCATCTTCCCCATAACAATCACACTCATTTTCCAAATGCGAAAGGGAGCAGAAAAGCCAGGACATAATAAAGACAAAACATCAGTCTTGGTTCAATTGATGATACAAAGGGACTTTTGATATTTATGTTTTCCAGTACCATATATATACAGTGTTGCTGGTCATTATTATTAAGATTTCAGTTAAATTCTGGGTATAAACACATTTGCTTTAGATTCCAAGACTCCATCTTCTCAATTTCATTGAGACTGGTAGAAGTACCACTAACTAATAATAAAAAAAAATTGCTTAGTAGAGTTGATGCCCTTGGGGATTGCTGTAGCCTCAATTCAAGATTCAAGTCATATTTAGTCAGGATTATCTGAAACTGCACAGGAATAGTAAAATAATAGATTGCAGTGAACCTAATCCTGAACTGCTCCACTCTCCATCATCAATGAAATGCAAATGATATCTAGCTGGTAATTTATCATTGTTTATTTGCCTTGCCAATATTTTGTAAATATGTACTCGATAGTTTGACATCAACAATGTGCTGTAAACAAAAGAATGACTGATATACAATGAAGCCATACAACCAATTTTTATTTCCTGACTTGAGCACAGTGTCCCTGAGTGACATGTTGATTTTCATTAACATAAAATATCAGTCATATGAGATTCCACAGAGATGCCTGCAGTGCTCTTCCTGACTGAATGGCTTACACTTCAACACACAGATCATTTCAGCAAAAGAACTGAAAAAGCCAGAGAAGGGTTCTGTTTTGTTTTGTTTTGTTTTGTTCTGTTTTGTTTTTTAAAAAGGACCTCCATTAGCACTTTTGAAAGAAAACTAAACACGATAGTCAAAACAATATTTCCTAAGTTCCAATCTCAGTTCTAGGTCGTTGTTATCTGTGTGACCTTGAACAAGTTGAGTAATCTCTGAACTCTAACATACACTAACAATATTAACTTTTGCAGATGGTTTGTGAGATATTAAAGCTGGAAATGTTGTAAGTACTTAGAAGAGGGCCTGGTAGATAAGAATCACTATGCAAGTATTAACCTAACACAGTTACCATTTGCCATCAAAGGACTTTGGAAGGACAGAGTTTGTGGGGCTATGCATATAGAACTGTCATTATGTTAGAATGCCATTATGTCAGAATATGTTTCAGGATGTTTATTTCAACTGATATGAGCTTTGGGAAATGTAAATATATTACATATATTAAAGTTTGTTATGGCTGACAGGCTGACTATAGCAATTGAGAAAGCAGAGGCAAACCTGCATTGGGATTCCTGTTTCTCTGAAGAGTTGTGAATGGCTTAGTACAAATTCTTGAACTCCCTGGAGTCTCAGTTTTCCAATATGTAAAATATACACAGTAATACTTAACATTAAAGGCATGTATGTGTAGTCAATCAACAAAATTAAGTATGCCTTGAACATACATTAATTTTATTAATTGTTAATTTGTTAATTAAACGTATATATATATATATATAATATTAGGATTAGAAATATAAAACTAATTCTCTCAAGGGTCCTACATACATTGAGAAAGAAAGTGTAAGGGTTATTATGTTACACAAAAGAGTGTGACATTATGAGATCACACTTAAAGGGTACCCAAATCAGCCATAGCCCCTGTAAGGCAAGAGCTGAGAAATTCAGGGAATGTGAAGTTTACAATGAAATTGAATTTTTAAAGACTGTTGTATTGAAAGGGAATGAGGAGAACAAAGTGTTAAGAATTAGCTTGAAAATGTGATCCCACTCAGGCTGGAGGAAAGGGTTGTGTGTGTGCTGATCTCTGCAAGTTTGTGTCATAAAACACCCACCTTGCTACAGGCAGATCATTAGGGAAGAACAGAGCGGTCTGAGAAACATGCTTTTGTCCAAATTAGAAAGACAGGCTCTAACTCAAAACAACTCTGATATTTCATCTTACACCTGTCCGAACGGCTAGGATAAAAAACTCAGGTACAGCACATGCTGGCAAGGATATGGAGAAAGGGAAACACTCCTCCATTGCTGGTGGGAGTGCAAACTTGTACAACCACTTTGGAAATTAATCTTGTGCTTTCTCAGGAAATTGGGAATAACTCTACCTCAGGACCCAGCCATACCACTCCTGGGAATATACCCAAATAATGCTCTACCATACAAAAAGGATATTTGCTCAACAGTGTTCATAGCAGCTTTATTCATAATAGCCAGAATCTGGAAACAATCATCAACCAAAGAATGGATAAAGAAACTGTGGTATATCTACACAATGGCATACTATTCAGCTATTAAAAACAAGGAAATCTTGAAATTTGCAGGCAAATGGATGGAACTGGAAAAGATCATCCTGAGTGAGGTAACTCAGACCCAGAAAGACACACGTGGTATATACTCACTCGTAATCGGACATTAGCCACATAATACAGAATAACTACACTGCAAAACAAAGTCAGAAACATCAACCAAGGACCATGTACGATGTGGATGTTGACCCTCTGCTAAAATGTAGTAGTACAGACTCCTTGTGGATCCCACATGTGGAGAGTAGGGACTACTTCTTACATGCACTCTGGCCAGCGAACTTAGATCACTTCCCCCTGGCATGACAGCCATGCCAGGCTACAGAGGAAAAGGTTACAGCTAATACAGATGAGACTGGATAGGCTGAGGTGAGATATTAAGGGAAGAGGGCTCTCCTCTCTGAGTACTAAGGGAAGGAGGGAGAAGAGAAGAGGGAGGGAGGGGATCAGGAGGGAATGAGGGAGGGGGCTACAATCAGGATGTGAAGAATTTAAACTGCAGAACAAACAGGAAACTTATATTGCTAATCCCACTATATGGGACTAGCTCTGAGACTGGCTGAAATGTGACTGTCTAGGTACAGACAATGCTTTTTGTTGACTACAGAATCTCTATAAATTACTATTAGATGCCATTCTTCATATGACATGAATGAAGATTTACAGAGGTCTTCTTTTCCTGCTCATACAAAGAGCAGAAATCCAGCTTTAAATGTTTTGTGCATCACACACATCTTATGCACTTATAATTTTAGGACTGTACAATGCTTGTGAGAAATTATATGCTTTCAGAACAAAAGAACCAGACACTGACATCGGATCAGACCTGACAGGATGCATTCCTCGCAGCATACTAAACATTGACATCCTGTTTGGAGAAATGGGTTGAAAAGAGAGGTGAATATAGACATACACACAGAAGATAGAACAAAAAGTAGATTAGTTAATCTACTCCTCAACTTAATGCCTCAATGTCACTCACAAGGTATTTTTAATTCATTGGTATAGAATTTTGTATATAGGTGCAAAATAAGTTTAGTTCTAGATACAGTGGTATAGAATTCAAATGTAAGATTATTCTTCATACTATATGTATATATTTCTACTCTAATGTGAGGTATTATACCCATATAACTCAATTATAATACAAAGTTTACTTCCAATGCTTTGAAAGTGCTATAGCAAGCTGTAAGCTGTTTAGGAGAAATAAGCTATACAAATTAAATATTAGTAGATTAAATCATGGTCATGTCAATTGCTAGTCTACTTTTATCACAAGAATATACACCTTAGGTATAGCAGATAGACATGACTCTATGGAAAGATAGGTAGACAAGGTCTTCAAAAACTCGAGAGACATGCAGAATATGGCATTTTGAAAGATTTTTATTACTTTAAAGATTCATTGACAATGAGACAGGTTAACTCCTGGCAACACCCAGCCTACCTCAAAGATGATGATGAGCATCAGAGAAACTCCTTATGGAGATGGCTTCAATTGTAGCAAAGTAGCAACTGGGGAAAAAAGTCCTCATCTCTACCACATTCCGCCTAAAAAGGGGCAAGCTTGGATACAGGCAGAGTCAATGGCCAAACTCTGCCAAGACCCGATAAGCAAGTCCTCAATAGTTCCTGCCTCACAAATACGTTGGTCAGATATATTGGGCCAGATGGCTGAGGAAGATGCTCCAATGTTATAGAGAGTTTTGGGTAGAAAACTGTCTCTGTCATCTTTTCATTTGGAAAGCTACTAACCTGCACTCCCAGCATACTCAGATAATCAATTTTACTCCTTCTCAAGTCTCAGAGGGAGTCGAAAGCTTAGTTTTACAATGAAGCTTAGTTGTTTAGGGGTTGAGATGCTTTTAGGTCTAGATAGGTGTTCTAAGTTGATAATGACAATATGTGATGGAGATTGATTTACATTCAGAAATTTAGATGCGCCAAGATAGAAAAGATATCTTCTTCAAGGCTGTCAAATACAAATAGCCACACCTCCTAATCCTTCCTTTCAAATAATGTCACTCCCTGGTGACTAAGTATTTGGTATTTGAATATATGACCCTATGGGCTCATTCTTATTCAAGCCAGGACATTTTTTTCTATAGCAGACATTTTTTCATTTCATTAAATTCATGTTTAAATGACTAAATTAATATAGTCAGTTGCCCTGACCTTTCATTCTTTCCCAGAGAATCTCTCCATAGATCTTGCATAATAAAAGGAGGCTGCAGTAAACTCTTCTCCAGTTTTTAGAGACATGTGGCACCTGGCTCAAAGCTAAGCAATCCATTGGCTAGCCAGGTGACCACTTATACTTGTCCTACAGAGTACTAGCTGAAGCTGTATCTGATCCAATAGTATGTGATCATGCAAACTCACTATCTCAGGCTTTGTATATGGTTAGCCAGAAATGTATACTTCTCAGTAGAAGCACACAACAAGACAGGTATATAGAGAGAAGCAAACCCTAATAAGCAGGGACACACTAATGGTCATCACGGGTGACTTCTGTAAGGTCTCTCAGAATCGCCCCAATATTTTTATCTACTTCAGGTAAGTTCTGGCTCTGGTAAAGCAGATAGAAAGGTAAGAATGGGGCAGGCTAAGAAGCATATCCTGGTTCCAGTCAGCCAGGACAAGTTTGTCGCTAATTTTGTTGGGGGCCTGCAACAGTTCATTTTACATGTTAGTTGATTATCTCATTTCCCCCTATTTTGCTACACAAACTGTGACCAAAATTTAATTAAGAAACTCTGAGATCATAAGCTTAGCTGACATGTAGGATTCCAGAAAGAAGTTTGAGATGACATGTGCATTAAAGTTTTTGTTAAACTAAAGATTTAAAAAGAGAGAGGTTATGTATGTTAATTTTCAAATTTATTGGAATGTAGTGTTGGCTAGAAAACATGTTAAATGTGATCTTTACCTGCCCAGGAGTAAAATCCCTAGCAAGTCAGTCTTCCAGGCACCAAAGAAGTAATGATGTTCACAAGTACATGAATCTTTGTCTGTGCAAAACATATTTTGAGAGGGTTTTTAAGTATTATTTCATGGGTTTATTCTCTCAACATCAAAATGTTATAACTATTATATGAAAATATTTCTCGGTCATACTTATTTAAAACTGGTTTCTCCTTAAAATACTTTTTATAATCTTTTTTATGAATAAGGAAAAGAGGGAAGAGCAGAGGATGAAGAAGAGAGAACAGAGAAGAGGAGGAGGATGGGGAGGAGGAAAAGGAGACAGCAAAAGGAGGGATTGAGGGAAATTGACCTCAGGGAGAAGTGTTCCCTGTAGGCTCAGGTACTTAAACACTTGGTTCACAGGTGACAGTGCTGTATCAGGTGGCAGCCCAGCCCTACTAGTGAAAGTGTGTCACTAAAAGCAGACTTTAAGAGTTCACAGCCTACTTTCAACGCGCACCATCTGTTTTGTGTCTACAGAATATGTGTAATCTCTCCACTTCCTGTTCCTGCCAGCAGGCATGGCCACTAGCTGCCATACCTCCCTATCTTACTGACTCTTGTCCATCCATCTGCAACTGTAAGGCTAACTACAGCTTTCTTCCCTAAGCTGTCCTTGGTCATGGTGTTTTACCACAGCAACAGAACAATAACTACTGTACCCTTCTCCATTTCCAAACATACAATTAATCTGCCTCTATCATCAGCACCTTAAAAGAACACAAAACATCTATCTTTCAACGCACTTTAGTCATTATCAGGTTCATGTTACTGTGAGTAAAGAAAATACAGCAGAATTTCTTGATTGTGAAAGAACACAAGTACAAGGGAGCAGCTTGCAGTGATATGTGCTTGTATATGGTAAACAACATAACTGTGCTTATGAAAAGGAACAACAAAATATATACTCATGTGTATATACACAAACAAATATTATTTGGCTGTGAAGAAAAGTGAAATTATGTAATTCATGGGTAAATCGATGGAGCTGGAAATAATCATTCTGAAAAATGTAACCCAGGCCCAGAAAGCAAATATCATGTGATAAATTACTGATGCAGGAATGCCTAGTCACTCTGGAGAGTACCATCTCTCAACAGGTGGGACTAGGTTGTATAAGGAAATTAGGTGAGCAAGCCAGTAAACAGTGTTTCTATGTAGTCTGCTTCAATTCCTGTCTCCTAGTTCCTGCCTTGTATTTCTGCCCTGTCTCCTTTCACTAGAGTATGTTTTGTTCACATAAGGTGCATGTACACTTTTGTCATATCATATACCATGAATGTAGTAGAATATGGGTTTTTAAGGTTTTTCAGTTACATTTCTTGGCATTACAGTTTACTATAATTTTTAAATATTTTCTTTATTTTATATAAAGTATTGGGGATCTTTAAAGCAACTATCTTAAATCATAAGGAAAAATAGACAAGCTGGTTTTCATAAATAAAATAAAAAACTAATGGGCTCTGGAAAAATCTCAGCCATACAACACTTGCCTAGCATATGTGGGCTCTAGGTTCAATCCTCAACAACAGAAAAAAAAAGAGAAGGAGAAATACGAAGCAGAAAATAAATATATGTATATATATATATATATACATAATAATTTGGGTAAATAACATCACTACATAAAAAGCTTTATAATGAATATACTAAGGTCATAGTTACTGAAAAACATTGAATGTAAAGGAGGCAAGTTACAAAAGAAGAAAACAACTAACAAATAAATATACAAAATTTTAATATGAAAATTCTAACTATAGCAATATGACACTTTATAGCAGTGGCAAGGCAACATGTGCCATGTTTTATATATCTTAAGCTTTCTATATCTACATATTGTTGTATTCTATATAACAGAGCCTTTTTATATAAGGAACAATGTATATCATTTCTTACCTTTGTGAAATATTGGAAATTATCATCCTATGAAGAATTTTATTGGCAGTTACTAATTCTATCTCTAGGAATTCAAAATACGGAAAAAGTCAAATCCAAGAAGCTAATCACAGTATTGCTATGCTGATGACAAAAATGCAAATAAGCAATTTAATTATCCAACCTTCAGAGCTGATGAAGTAAACCAGCATCTCAATTTAGTGCAATCATTAAAATTTTTGGTTTTAAACACTGTTCAAAATGCAGATCAAACGTTAATTGAACAAAGCTGAATATAAAATATCATGTGGGTTATTAGAACCATGATCTAAAATAAATATAACTGAAATATGCTAATAAGCCAACACAATAATAAAAGCCTATTGAGATCCTTTACATTCAAATTAACGTATACTCACGTCCAAAGAGACTGGGAAGTATTAGCCACTCCTAGCAAAGAGAGTAAGCTATAAATAAATATATCTTTACACATTTAAGACTTCTAAAATATAATTCATGAGAGTTCCATGCTTCCACTGGCCACAAACTCCCTGTGATGGAAATCCAGAAGAATAGAAAAGATCTGTGGAAAAGTTGATGCATCACTAAGAGCATATTTTGGTGAGAGACCTGAGAGAAAATTAAAGAAAAGAAAGGTTTCCTATCCAAGTTGGTGGTAAGAAACTGGAAAAGAAGATAGAATGATATTAAATATTTGTTAGGTCTGCTGAATGAATGGAGAAACTCTACACATGGTGGGCAAACTGAGCTGTGAGAACACCAGGAGAACTGTCCAACTCTTCCTGGAAATTCAAAGGAAATATTTCTAAAGAAGTTTGGTTGAATAAGATGAGATTTCAACAAAGTTTGATTGGCCACAAAACAGCTGAATAAATGAATCTCAACCAGTAAAGTCATGAACTTGGGAGAGTGAAATGGGCTTGGGATTGGGGTGGGGTGGGGATGGATGCTTATTTTATATGGCCCACTTCCAGATTGCATACTAGTGAAAGAATGGGAATAGAAGACATAAGATATGCAGAAATCAAAGTCCTACAAACCAGATATGATACCCTATTCTATGTGATTGGACATTTTGCCACAGAAATGACTATGTATGTGACAAAATGAAGATTTTTATCTCATGTTCAGGACATCATGCTCAGGTAAGTACAAATTACTAAAATAACTTCAGTGACAATTTGGAAGCACACACTTTTGTCTATGCTCCTGAAGAAAACAGCCATTTTATCCTCCTACAGATCACCATTCCATGCTCAGGCTTATGGTCGATTCCAACTCACTCACCTTCAGTGCCAACACAACACACCATACTGAACACTGAATGAGGAGATATCCCTTCCTGCCTGCTGCTTCTACATCAACAGAAGTCAGGTGACCTAGAGGATGAGAGGACATTCCTTTCTACTCATAAAATGATACACTTGCAGTCATTACTGAAATCCTAACACATGAGAGAAAAGATTAAGTAGAATCCTCCAAAAGGGACTGAAATATAAGGAATATACAATAGAAGCTCCAGGCCTTCTGATTGTGCTAGATCTGAGTTATTCACAGTAGACAAGTTATCAAATTAATCTACATGCTCACCCACAGACAAATGGATAAAGAAATGTGCTGAAAACATACAATGGGTTTAGGTATCCATAGTGAGAACAGATGATATTGTTTGCAGAGCGTAAATGGAACTGAATGTCACCATGTTAAGAAAAACACATCAGACTCAGAAAGACAAGAATTGTGTATTTTCTCACATATAGCTAACATTGAAAAGAGAGAAAAATACATCGTTCTGGATAGTTGTATGTCAACTTGACACAACCTGAAATGATCTGGAATGAGGGGACCTTAATTAGGAAAATGCCGCCATAAGATCTTCTATAGAGCATTTTCTTAATTAGTGACTGGTGGGGGATGGCCCAGCTTATTGTAGGTGGTGCTGTTCCTGGGCTGAAGGTCTTGGGTGCTATTTTTTAAAAAGCCGGCTGAGCAAGGCATGGGGAGCAAGCCAGTTAACAACATTCCTCCACGGTCTATGCATCAGCCCCTGCCTCTCAGTTCTTGCCCTGTTTGGGTTCTTATCTGGATTTCCTTTTATAATAAAAAGTAATATGGTAGAGTAGGACAAATAAATTCATCCTTCCCAGCTTCCTTTTTTTGTCACGGTGTTTCATCACAGTGACAGAAACCCAAACTAAGATGTTAAAGGAAATGTGCTTATTAGATATGTGAAAAGCAATAAAGAGGAAGAGTATGGGAATAATTGTGTGATAGACAGGGTGAGTGCAATCAAGGTATATGTTATATATGTATGTGTGCACACGTGTGTGTATGTATGTATGTGTGTACGTATGTATGTATGTATGTATGTATGTATACCCATAGTGTGAATTTTTATGGTGTATAGTGCAATGTGGTAGATACTGAATGCAAAAGTGACATTTACATATATACATATATAACAAATATATTATATATAGCACAGGATATGTAGCTGTATAAAATAACAAACAAGAATTCACATTATGGAATTAAATTTAAGACCTTCCAGTTTATAAGGACTTAACAGGCACCACACTGGGTCTTTTAAGAGAGAGGAGTAAGGAAAGAGGGCATAATTTCTTTAAATATAAGTGTATGATAGATATTTTACTTATTTAATCTTCAAGGCAATAATTTAAGTAAATATTACTACTCCAGTTTCCCAGCAAGCTGAAACTCAATGGGATTAATTTGTTCAAACTCAGAGAAAATAGTCAAAGCTACTTCACACTCAACCAATAATTTTATTTCTCCCACACTATGCTGTGCAGAAATATAAGAGCTTGCACCATGAGACCAAATTCAAATTTCTTTGTGTTTATAGGTTCATAATTTCTCCATGCTTCAATTAATTCATATGCAAAAACATAAATAGTAATGTTCACTTGAATTAACACAATTCATTTGGCACAAGATAAGCAGACAGGAAAAACAACTCAAAAAAAGACAGAAAAAAAATTGCAAGGCAGGACTTTGTTCTCACAAGACTTGTAGGAAATTGTGATCCAGTTAATTTTAGTTCTGGAAACATGTATTACATTTGCGCTATACAAAAGTGATTCTAAAATAAATGGAATATTACTTAGAACTAGTCTATAATTTTAAATTCATTTATTCTTCAAAAATTAATTGAGATATTATCATGGGCTAGATGTAAGAACTGAACATAAAATTAAAACAGGGCTTTTATGATACACTGTAATTTGGGGATCAGCATGTCAATCTACATTTATACACTGAGCCCCTTGAATAGAAATTTTAGTCTGTGGTGTCTAGTCCTTGTGCCCAGAAGTTGCTTAATAAATGTTCCAATGAAACAAGAAGAAGAAAGCAGAAGAGATAGGTAGGAGAGAACAACAGAAGAATAAAAAGGAGATATTCTACAAAAAGGCACAGAATACATTAGTCTTCTATTGCTGTGGTACATGCCTGAAGAAAAACAAATTCAAGGAAGAGGGGCCTATTTTCCTCAAGGTTTCAGAGATTTCTCTATTCGTGTAGCTTTTCAGCCAAGGCAAGGCAGAGGATCATAGCAATGGAAGCATGGGTACAGCAAAGCTTTTCAGCTCAGAGAGTTGGAGAAACAGGAAGGGGATCAGGGCAGAGGTATCCTTCAAAGCATGCCACATGTGACCTCCTTCCTCCAGGAGGTCTTACCTCTAAATTGTCCCTTCAATTACAAACCCATTAATGAACTTATCCATTGGTGAAGTTAGCATCCTCATCACTAAGTCGCCTCTTAACCTCAGCAGCTGGGGACCAAGCCTTCAGTATGAGAAACTGTCTGAGAAATCCTCATTGTCACAGAAAAAAACAGACTGTTCTGAAATTTCAAAGGAAGGAAAACACCAAAAGTTAACTGAATGGGAACACCATGGCACTGGAGCTGTATAAGGCATTTTTAGGAAAAGTTAGGACTTGCTCTTATTTATTGCCTGTGTTGAGTGTATGCCTGCATGGATGAATAGCTGTAGGGATGAGTCTTCACATCACTGTGGGAATTTGGACACATCATTTACCTTACCTATTCTCAGGCTGCTCTCTACAAAACAGTATGTAAAATAAAATAAGAGATAAGACCATGCCTGTAAATGTCTCCTGCTAACATTTTCATTTCCAAATTAATTTTGTGAGTTTATTATCCAAAACATATAAAACAGAGCAATTTTATACTTTGCTAACCCACACATTATAATCCATGCTACCTTCGGGCTCCATATGGATAATTTGCAATACTGGAAGCACCACAGTTGTAGGCCTCACAACTTTTTACAATATCTGAGACTTGTTAACCATGTTCTACTGGGGAAAGAAATGTATCTAATATCTTTTAAATGACATATTTTTATGTCCCAGAAAACTAGAAAGGACTGTACAGTAAAAACCAAGAGGATGACAAGTTACATAAGTAACTTTCTTTAATACCATTTCTGAGCTAGCAGCTTAGATGTTCTGCCTCATTTCTGCCTTATTAGGAAAAACTACCTTTCATTCTTTGTCCTGTTGAAGAGACAGGTCATAATACCTTTGACCCTAATAACATTCAGAAAGCATTCTCTCCTCTATACTGGTTCACCAGTGAGAGCATCATCTAAAATAACAATGATCAAGAGGAGAAAACTTGATTTAAATTCACCCATGACAGGGTATTAAGATAATAAATTGATGAGTTTGGAGGAGGGGGATTAGAGGGCGGGAAAGTAGGAATTAGAAGTCAGTGGAGGAGGAAATATGTGTAAAGATATAATAGGGTAGAAACAGCTACAATTTTTAAAGGAAACTCTTTAATTTACCGAGATGTTTTCTGTTCGAAACACTAGGTCAGACAATGAAGATGTAGGGGAATTGAGCCACTGAACCTGTCTGAGTGGCATACAGTGTTTTATGCAGATAAGTCTATAAGCAGATAATGTCCTCAGTGGGACAAAAGGCCGTATTAGTGACAGAGGCACCACGTGTCAAGATTCTCTAAAGTCCATATGTCGATTTTCAATGTGTTCTCTATAGTTTTGATTTTCAGATATTTCAAATTCTGTGCCTGAAATTTTGCCTTTTATTAAATATTGTCACCTCACTATTATCATATTCTCTAATACAAGTTAAGTGAAAGGAAGATGGTTTTGTGAAACTCTTGGCTCTGACTGTAGAGCCTCACTTGCTAATGCAAAGGCAGTTTCTTGTAAGGTCTTCAGGATTTTTTCTTTGTATTTCCTATACACTATAATGCAAGTATGTCCTTTTGGTGGGCAGCACAGCACATTACAGGGAGGCTTAGATGTGTGCAATGACAAAGATTTGTAAAATGTTAACAAAACTTAGTGTCCGTGGAAACTGAATTTTTATTTTTAACAGAAATTTTTAAAATTATTGACAGAAATTTCTCTAAGAAATCAACTATGATTTAGTATTTTGTTATTTAGTAGCAGCTATTAATATAAAAAGAGACCAAAATATTTCTGGAAAAATATAAATGTCTAAAGAGAGATTAAATAAACTCCCTTGAAGCTTTCTGTGTGTTGGTAACATGAAAAACGAACAAATTTATTCATGTAATTCCAGTACTACCATTTACTGCTTCATGATTTTTACACAAATTGTATGATTTTTCTTACGTTCTGCTTACTGCGTGGTAGTTATATCTACCTCTAAGAACTAATGGGGGTGTCAAATATGTGAAGGTTTTATCTCAGTCCATGTACCATAGGGGATATATGTTTATTATTTGATACTATTTAGTTGTTTTCCAGAAGACAAGTATAATAAAGAGAAGTGATGATACCCATTAAAAATGTTAAGGGTATTCTAGGACTCATCAAGCAGTTTCTAAAATATAGGCAGAATCCACAAGATAAATATCACTAGTAAGTAACTCATCAACTATATTCAAGGCCAAGATGACATAAATAAAACAGAACGCATCATAGAATAAACAATATTATCATTGACAAATGAAAGATACAAAAATTAATAAACTATGTTGCACCTGGACTTAGAGATAGTAATCCAAACTTCAGGAATACACTATGGTTCCTTCTCACCCCATAATGTCCTCTGCCCAAGAAACATATATAAAATCTAAACTTCCCATTAGATTAATTAATGAGCTATAATTATCATGTATGAATTTGCTCATGCATCTCTGTGACAGACTGTGTGTTTGAGATCCAGGTGCCTTCTGTCCTTAGATATCATGGACTGTTTGCTCAAATATCACTGATATATTTATGAGATATTTCTTATGGATTCTCTTTTTCTTTCTTCTCTCTATATGTTTTACACTGATTTGACAATCTGTATCATTCAAGCCTTTCCACATGGTTAATGAACTGTTCTGTTCCTTGACATCTGAGAAAGTGTACCTAGGAGTAAAACTGGGCAATGGCATTGACTCAGTGTAATTTTTCAGATGTCAACAATTATGCAACTTAGCCCCTTTATTTCCTCTTATTGAACAATAATAGAAGAATGAAGCACAGGAAGTTTTAGAACTGCTTTGGGTTGATAATACTTGTCTCAACTCACACACGCAGGCCTATCCTCACATGTATCCTCACGTCTCCTAATGCATAAGTTCCCCAACCTGCCCTCCACACACACCCAGTGCCAACCCTCTTTGCTATAGTGCATGGACCAGAGGCGTATTTATCCCACACAACCAACCCTGGCTGATGGTGAATTGAAACATGGGGAATCTCTCTCAGAAGGAATACTATATCATTCATGTAATAGCAGCAAGATTACAGACATGAAAAACTGGTGTGAGCTTTGCAGAGGAACGTGTTGACATGAGCAGGCCGCGTTATTGCTAAGAGCTAGTGTAAGATGCAGGTGAAGAAATGAGACACTTAGATGTGAGATGTTGGAAAGAAATTTCTGTAGTAGATGAGCATGGACAGAGGCGATGTGGAAGTGCAGTAATATTGCTAAGCGGTGACAGCAAGTTCCCAAGATCAAAAGAGAAGGGAAGTGTGCCGTCCCTGTACTTTCTCCCCTCCAGCATCAGTAGGACCCCGTCACTCAAAAGTTCCTACTCAGTATCCCCCATTCAAACCATATGTTTTTGTAGCATTTGCCTATTTTGTAGCATCTGTCCATTTACCTTATAGTAGAGGGTTTTTTTTTTTTTTTTTAACAAACGACTAGAATTTTATTTTAAATTTATTTTTTAACATTTTATGTGTATTTATGTTGTATGGTGTGGGAGGGGCACATGTATGGATGTAATGACACATGTGGAGGTTAGTTACTGTTCTAATGCTATGAAGAGACTCCATGACCAAGAAGACTTTTATAAAAGAATGCACTTAATTGAGGGCTTACTTGTAGTTTAGGAAGGACATTCCATGATCACCGTGGCAGGCATCAGACAGGCATGGTGCTAGAAGAGCAGCTGGGAGCTTTTCATCCTGACCCTCAAGCAGCAGGTAGAGGCACTGGGCCTGGTATGAGATCTTTAAACCCTAAAGTCCTCATTCATTAACATACTTCTTCCAACAAGGCCACACTTCCTAATCCTTCCCAAACAGTTCCACTGCCTGATGACTAAGAATTCAAGCATACATTGATATGGGGACCATTTTGTGGGGGCTATTCTCCTTCATTCAAATCAGCACAGAAAGCAACTTTCAGTAATCAGATTTCTTCTTTCACTCTGTGTTTCAGGGGTTGAGCTCAAGTTGTTAGTCTTACACTGAAGCCTTGCGCTGGCCCTTCTTAACGCTCCTGAATAACCTCATTTAGAGGGAACTTGCACATCTTACTTTAAGAACAGGCATTGGTAGAAATGCTTGCTGGTGCCCATGAGGCAGCCCCAAGGACCTTGAAATCTTACATCTCTGACAGGAACAAAACATAAGTTTAGCAACTTTCATAATCACTACAACCTTCATGGTTCAATCTCATAATAATACATAATCTAGTGATAGCACAGAAATATAGTATTTACCCACACCCCTCCAGTTTTATAAAAGCCCACAAAAGAAGAAAGCCATCAGTTAGAAAAACAATGTGAGCAATAGTAACACTAAGACAATGTTTCATCCCTAACCAAGAAACTATCTGCAGTTGATGTACAGTGGAAAATGGAAAATAGGTTTTCTGTAGTGGGGTCTCACGGGTATATCAACCACACTCAGGGTAGACCCCATGCCTGGGGTGGTTGGCCAACACAATACAAACACAATGATACTTTGGTGTATCTTTTGTTTTATTTTGCTTTATTTCAACATCTTTTGTCTTATTGGTTTTTTTGGTTTTAATTTTCATTTTATGGGGATTTTAGAGAGAGAGAGAGAATAAGTTTGGGTGAGTAGAGATGGAGAGAATCTGAAAGGAATTGAGGAAGGGGAAACATGGTTGAAATATAGTGTGTGTGTGTGTGTACATATATACATATATGTGTGTGTGTATATATATATACACACATGTTGTAACTGCTCTTTTTAAATTTTATTATAATTTATTCAAATTGTATCCCAATTGTTATCCCCTCAATTGTATTTTCTCATTCTCTCCCTCTTCCTCCCAATTCCCCTCCCTTAGACCTCTGACAAAAGGCGACCTCCTCCCCCACCATATGACCACAGCCTATCAAGTCTCAACTGGATAGCCTGCTTTCCCTTCCTCTGTGTGCTTCTGGACCTCCCCAGCAAAGAGGAAGTGACTTCAAGAAACTGAAAAGCTTCTGTAAGGCAAAGGACACTGTCAACAGAATAAAACAACAGCCTGGGTACTGGGAAAAGATCTTCACAAACTTTTCATCCAACAAAGGACTAATATCCTAAATATATAAAGAACTCAATAAATTAAACACCACCAAGCCAAATTATCCAATTAAAATATGGGGTTCAGAGCTAAACAGAGAATTCTCAAAAGAAGAATATCAAATAGCTGTGAAACACTTAAAGAAATGCTCAACATCCTTAGTTATCAGGGAAATGCAAATCAAAACTACTCTGAGATTCTATTTTAACACCTATCAGAATGGCTAAGATCAAAAATTCAAGTGACAGCACATGCTAGTGAGGATGTTGAGAAAGGGGAACATTGCTCCTTTACTGGTGGGAGTACAAACTTGTGCAACCACTTTGGAAATCAAACTGGTCCTTTCTCAGAAGATTTGGAATAGTGCTACTGCAAGACTCAGCTTTTCCACTCTTGGTGATATACCTAAAAGATGCTCCACCATACAACAAGGACATTTGCTCAGCTATATTCGTAGCAGCATTATTCATAATAGCAGAATCTGAAAATAACCTAGGTGTCCCTCAACCAAAGAATGGATAAAGAAACTGTGGTACATTTACACAATGAAATACTACTTAGCTATTAAAAAACAAGGAAATCTTAAAACCTGCTGGCAAATGGATGGAAATAGAAATGATCGTGCTGAGCGAGGTAACCCAGACCAAGAAAGACAGGCACAGTATATACTCACTTAAAAGTGGGTATTAGCCCAACATAGATGTGTTCTGAGAGATTCCACCCAGTAGGGGAACAGGACAAATGCTGGGACTCAATGCTGGACTCTGGGCAGAGTGCTGAGAGTGATATAAAAGAATGGGGCGACGAAAGGACCCAAAGGGTTCAGGAGCGCCATAAGGAGACCATCAAGGCCAGCAAATCTGGAGCCAGGTGGGCCTGCACAAACTATTGCGTCAACCAAGGATGATGCATGGGATGAACCTAAACTCAGTGGACAGCTCCCTCTCCACAGTTGTGGGGGAAATGGGCACTACCTCTGACATGAACCTTGGTGCCCCCATTATATTGTGTATTTTTAATTTAAAAAAAGGTGAATTTGATACTATGAATGTCACTACAAAAGAAAACAATCCACTTGATAGTGGAAACACATTTGGGCAAGCTGTAACTGTTTCATGTGGAAAAACTAACAAAATCATAATCTATTTGCCCTATGTGTTATGGGAAATTTTAATTTGACACTTAACAAAGTCATATAAAATGTATGTAACCCTGTTGAAGCAGAAGCTTCTAGTGTCTTTGAAGGCTCAGTTGTGTCATGTGGTGTTTTGCTGAAAGCTGTCTTGTGAGAGGACACATGATGTTTTTCAGGAAGATGTCTTGTGGGAGGGCATGTGATGTGTTGCTGGGAGTAGACATGTGGGGGGGTGGTGATTGATGGTTGGAAGGAGTATAAAAAGAACCACAGGCAGTGGGACAGGGCTTTTTGCATTGCTACGCCATGAAACACTTCACTAGTCTTCGCTTCACAGAGAGAATGTTCTAGAGAACTTCTTATGATGCTCTGCTGAGTCTGGCTGCCTCCACTGGCTCATTCCGATTAGGTAGAGCCTGGCAGTTTTTGCTGGATGGTGCCATCACTACAGATTTGTGTTGCTGTTGGGTGTTGGCTATTGGACTGGACTGCTGGTATCCAGACAATGCAGAGTGGAATTGGCCAAAAAAAGTTACATCTGAACATGTCAACAACCCCTTTTTCTTATTTACATTCTTTCTTCCCTTCCTCTAGTCAGTGGATAGAAGTGAATTTGAAGTGTTTCAGAAGCCTAAATAAAGTAATTTATTCAGGTTATATCCCGATTGTTATCCCCTCATTTGTATCTTCCCGTTCTCCTCTCCCTCCCTCTTTCACTCTATTCTCTCCCCTAGACCTGTGACAGAAGGGATCTCCTTCCCCACCATATGATTACAGCCTATCAGGTCTCATCCTGGTAGCCGGTTTACCCTTCCTCTGAGTACCACCAGGCCTCCCCACCAAAGGGAAATGGTCAAATAGGAGGCCCTAGAGTTCATGTGAGAGTCAGCCCCCACTCTTCACACAACTGTGGAGAATGCCATGTCCACTGGCTAGATCTGAATAGGAGTTCTAGGTTTACTACATGCATTGTCCTTGCTAAGTACAGTAGTTTGTGTAGCACCCTGCAGTCCATATCCACCAGCCTTGATTGTCTTCTTGTAGGGTTCCTGAACCCTCTGGGTCCTTCTGTCTCCCCATTCTCCCATACCTCTCACCTGGATTCCCAATAGCAAGTCCAAGCATCTGTTTTAAAGGTTCAGTTGCCTAAAATTCTGAATGTAAATCAATATCTATCATATCTCATCATTATCAACTTGAAACATCTATCTAGACCTAAAAACATCTTATCCCCTAACTAAGCTTAATTGTAAAACTAAACTATCTGGTCTTCAACCTCATCAGAGACTTGAGAAGGAATAAAATTAATTACCTGAGTATACAGGGAGTGCAGATTAGCAGCTTCCCAAATGAGATATGATAGATATTGATTCACATTCAGAATTTTAGACTCACCAAGATAGGAAAAATTTTTTTTCTTCTAGGCTGCCAAATACAAATAGCCAAAACACTATGAATGTAACATTTATATAACTCCTGATTGTTTCATGGTTCTTCTTGCTGTAGGTAGTTTATTGTATATATGTATAATAATATAAATGTACATGTAAAAAGAAAAGAAACAGAAGAAAAAAGTTCAATTGTCAGTACCACAGGGGTGAAAATCCTTCTTAGTGTTTCTTTAACGTAACTCCACCTGCACTCTATCCCTAGTGTTGTGCCAGAGGCTTTGGGCATATAAAGCATCAAATCCATGAATAAAACAGTAAACTAAGATTCAGAGAAATAATATTCTTGTGTTATTTTCCCGAAGATACACAGAAAGTAAATGACAGACTTTACACTGTAATTAAATTATGTCTGCCTCCAAGCTTAACTTCTTTGCATTTTATCATGCTACTTCGACTCAATCTGATGTGTCAAACTGATGGCTTTTTAAGCAATAAACTGTACTTTAATCGTCATTATGGAAACATGTAGCTCTAGCTTTATTTAAGGTACAATAAACATTTTGGATTTTTCCATTGGCTTCAAGAGACCTTCAAGATCACTGGTACTATCTAAAATGAAAAAAAAAATGAGACAAAATGTTTTCCCCTTAAACTATGCAGTTCATGACGATTGCCCATGATAGGTTTACTAAAGGAAGGAGTAAATATCCCTCAAGCACCTAAAACACAACACCTCCAAAACCAATCTCACTTTTTACAAGCTCCTTGCAGTAGGCTGGTTTGACCTGAGTTTCTCTATATCAATAAATGAGATTACCCTCTTCCCAGAAGTCACCTGTCATGCTGCTTACCCCATGAATCCAAAGGTTCCTGTGCTGGGTCCGCCCTACCCCCAACCCCATTTCCCTATTCAGACCACTCTCTTCCCTTAACCTTGCTTTATGTTCCCAAAGCAGACTCCAAATGGCAGGCAACAGTGAGCTTACAGGCAGTTTCAGGACGGCATCAAATAGAGGTCAGTCATCCCCATGGCCTCATCTTCACAGGATGTTGTCACCGAGACTGTCATAAACCCTGTCAGCCTTTCTCTACAGCACTTCCCCAGCTTCTGACAACCACTCTTCTTAGTCCATAAACACAGACAGGCAGACACGTCCTCTCTGTGTTTGTCTCCTAACAGCCCTCTCTTATCTTATTAATAATCATTTCAAAATAACTAGTGTTAACATGTCTTTTGTCTTATATTTGATTGCATAAGCCAATTTCAACTAGTTCATATCTGAATGGTCCCTTTTCTTTCTTCCCAGTGATTTTAATTTTGAAGTTCTTTCATTTCCTAGATTGCAGCAATAGTCTTTTGACCAGTCTTTAATCCATTTTCTATATTCTAATAACATCCTGCAAAAAAAAATCTAATTGAATCAGCTGATAAATTAATGGTCTGGTTTAAAATGTCCAATGACTAGATGACTTCGCATAATGCCAGGGTAACTCTAAGCTTCTTAAGATGCCTTATAAATTTCGTTTATCATCTGAACCACATTGGCTCATCTGACTCATTGCTCAACATTAGCCAATGACACACACACACACACACACACACACACACACACACACACACACACACACACACACATGCCCTTGAAATCCATGTTCTACTTATGTTTGTTCAGTAGTCCAGCAGGTTCGTGCTTACCTCCACCAACTCCAGTTGCATCTCTCACACGTGATTTCTTCTATTCAAATCAATCTTCCCACTCAACCTCAATTGGCTAATCCCTTCCTCCACTTCTGGATAATCGGCTCTGGTTTCCACATTTGGCAGATCTTTGCTGAGACTGCCTTTCAATCTGCACTGGCGTTTTTTTTTTTTTTTTCTTTGTAGTCCCAAGAATATATGTTCATCATTATACTGATGGTATCTTTTGCCTACTGCAGACAGCAGCTTCCCTAAAGGCAACAATCAAGTCTGCAATGCCCAAATCCATAGTATTTGACATAGAGTAGATAGCCAGTAAAGGTTTGTTGAATTAACTAAATTACATCTCTGAATATTCTTGCCCCCACCCCCCCAAAAAAAACACAAGGCGTACATAATGCTGTTTTTCTCCTGTGTTCTTCTTATACAGATGTCTTTGGCACAACTGTTTTGTGGTACACATGTTTGATGTTGGGTTGATGTTGACACATATGTATATTTCTATTTCAGGCAGCCATGTTATGCCATGTTTGGTAATGACCACATAATTCTCCCACGGTCAGAGCAGTTTCTCTATAGCCATGTTTGGTAATGACCACATAATTCTCCCACGGTCAGAGCAGTGTCTCTATAATCACGGTTGATGGTTTCCTTTTATGGACTTTATATTTTACGTGCTGTTTCTTCTATTATCAGAAATCAAATTAAGAAAAAGAATTCATCTGAAATGAGGATTCTGGGCCTGACAACTATAAACCCAAAGGTGGAAACACATCTGTCTGAGTATAAATGGCAATCAGATTTCAAACTGCCCAAGAAAATGAAGTTCTCAGTTCGCCAGCATAGAATGTGCTATAAAGTCACAACAGAGATGAAATAGAAAGGAATTCTTACAGAAGCCAGAATCTTAAACCGTGTGTATTTAACATATGAGATACTGCCAGAAATGTCACTGTCATCTGTTATAGCTGCCAATACCACAGCTGATGTTTTCTGTCTCTTATCTCATTTTTTCTATTGGAAGACACTGTTTCAGTAGCATATAAGAAGCGTAGTTCAAGATTTTGTCTTTGTTCATAGTCGAGGACTATAAAGAATTTCTGACATATTCACATTACCCCTCTCCCATATAAGTCACACACTTCCTATTATGTGTAAAGGCAGATTCCCCACTTATCAGTTATCTACCACTGCCTAACGCACAGTCATGGCAAAGCAACTGAAAACAACATCACTTCTATTAGAGTCTAAAGGTCTGTAAAGCATGCAAGACTCAACCGTACAGCTCTTTTTCCGGATTTGCTCTTGTGGTCTCTAGTCAACTTAGGTCTCATCCAAAGCAGATAGAATGACTTGGGCTTCTCCTTCAAGAGTAAGAGGAAGTACTACTTACTGTCCTTCATGCCACCTGCTTTTTTTTGATGGGAGCACAACTGTCATAAGCAGGGAGGGAAGGCAAGCCCAAAGGGAAGACACTTTTCAAGTCACTGCTTGGACATTTATTGTTTTGCCATTAGCCAAAATAAGAAGCCACAGCAAAGCCCAGAGTGAACATGAAAAGACAAAAATAAATGTTGTGGATGTGGGAGACATGAACAAATAGGACGCCACTGCTGTGATGATCAACCATACCCTTTCTGATATTCCCTTCCATGGAGTGTAAGTTCAGTTTGTCATACTCCCATCTGCTGTGTCTCCTGCTTGCTCATGCTCAGAAAAGCAGGAGTCATTTTTCCTCTTGGAAAATTGGGGTACAAAGATGCAAAAATCTTCAGCTACTTTTTTGTTTGTTTGCTTGCTTGCTTGTTTGGAGTAGGTCTGCCTACAGAGCATGGTCAATCTGTACCCTCAGAGATGCCTGTTTACACTGACTGAATACAAGTGCTTGATGATAGAAACTACCCTTTTTTTTTTTTTTTTCAAAAAAAAAAAAGCCACCTTTGCCAACACTCAGGGTGACAGTTTCAGTATGAACTGTTCCCCACAGACTTCATGAGGAGTACTTGGTGCTCGACTTTGGTAAGATTTTGGCAAGTTCGGAAACCATTAGGAGCTGGAACCTAGTTGGAGGAAGGAGCTCCTGGGGAAGTGGCTGGCAAAGTTATGCCTGATCACCAGCCCCTTCTGTTTCTGTGTTTTCAGTGAGCCATCATTCCAGCTGCTCTTCCAATCATGGTGGACTGAAGCCCCTGAAGCCGTGAGCTAAAACCAAATCCTTCTTGTTGTAAAATTACTCTATTGGGTACACACACCAATACAAAATTGTCTGACTAACAAATCTTGGGGGTCTTGCTTGCTTACTCTTCCATTTTGTATCTTAGCTTGTTCATAATTCAAAGAAGATGCTAGAATACATTCCGAATCCTTGCCAGGCTAAAAAAAAAAAAAAAAGATGTCTAATAGCATTTTAATGAGAAACTGCCAGTATTGCCAAAATGACAAATCTCTTTTTTTTTTTCAATTACTTTGTTCTTTAAACATTCCATGTATGGGGATAAAGAGATGTTTCAGCTGCTAAAGACACTGGTTGTTCTTCCATAGGACCTAGGCTTAGTCCATAGAACCCACATGTTGTCTTATGTCGTTGTTTGTAACTTCAGTTCCATGGAATTCAACACCCTCTTCTTGATTATGCAGGCACCAGGCATGCTCAAGGTGCACAGACATATATGCAGCCAAAAACACCCAAACACATAATAATAAAATAAAATGAAAACAATAATGATGATGATGATAATTTCATGCATGTATATAATACACTCATGATATCTCTTTGTTCTGTTACTCACATAGTTTAGGACCATCTGAATGACAATGTGGCTAGATCGATCTGATGGGGCCTAGTGGGATCACCAATGGTCACATATCTGAAGATAATAGCTATTTTAACCACAGGATCTATTAGTATCCAATATCTCAACAGGAAGAGAGCAGTCCATAAGCCTCTCTTCCACCCATGGCTGGATGTTAACAGTCTTGTGCAAACCAGGGACAGACAACTGTGAGTTCATTACTGTAGTGGCTGTGTCAATGCATAAGGGTGCAATTTCATAGCCCTTCTCCTTATTTTCTATCTCTTACATTCTTTCACCTCCTCCACCATAATATTCCATATTTCTTATTCTCAGCACCTTGGCAAGAGTCTCTGCAGTCACCACAAAGTGGCAGATTTCTTGATTTTAAAAAATGATTGCATTCCATGGAGTGACAGCAGAATCTCCTCCATTTGAATAATAGGGAACTTACTGAGGCAAAACTTAGAAAAAATACAGCCTCAAGCATAGGGACAATAAAAGAAATCTTGAAGAGGTTTAAAGTCATTACAGGACACATATTAAGATAATAAACCAGAGCATCAAGATAGAGGGGAGCTAAAGATAAAAATCCAGGATGAGGGTGACTAGGGCTATGAATATCAAAGATTGATGGTTGATCCATGTGGCTCAAGAAACAGTTAGCCTAACTTAATCTAATGAATGGGTTCTATGTCCAAGTGAGAACCCCCTATCTCATAAACAACAACCCAACAAATACTTATGATTAATGACAACATAAAGTTGAACTCTACATGCACATATATGTACACTGGCACACATACACTCACATCCACACAGATACATGCCCATACACCTAAAAATGCCCAAATACACACAAAAAAGGAAAGAAGAGGAAGACATAAAATCTATTTGCATTATCTCTTCTTTTGAGAAATCTTAATTAATCTCATAAATCACTGAGTATAATAGATTTCAGTGAATTGCCTGAATCCTTCTAGCAATTATATAGCTTTAGAGTAGTTTACAGAACCCCTCCTCCAAATCTGTGGTAGGTATTTGAAGTGAAAAAGATCTTGTAGAGAGCTGTGTGCCCTATAATCTTGTAACTGACTGGGCTTAATATCTTATACCATGGTAACATTTGTAACCAGATTTGGTTCCATAACTTGCACACTGCAAAGCTCTAATGCTCTAGAGTAATGGCTCTCAGTCTGTGGGTCACCAACCTTTTGGGGTCACATATCAAATATCCTGCATATCAAATATTTACAATTCATAACAGTAGTAAAATTACAGTTATGTGTAGCAACAAATAATGTTATGACTGGGGTAGGCAAAACAAGGTGAATTATATTAAAAAGTCACAGCATGAGGAAAGTTTAGAACCACTGCTCTAGCTTGTGATGTTTACACAGAGTATAATTTATATCACTAAGTAAAGTTTTTATTAAAAATATTACTCTATTGCACTATTAATTAATACCTGTCTAAGGTCTACAGTGAATAAATGGGACCTCATGAGGCTGAGAAGCTTCTGTAAGGCAGGAGACACTGTCAACAGAACAAAGCGACAGCCTACAGACTGGGAAGAGATCTTCACCAACCTACATCTGACAAAGGTCTAATATCCAAAATATATAAAGAAATCAAGAAATTAAACACCACCAGACCAAATAACCCAATTGAGAAAGAAGGCTCAGAACTAAACAGAGAATTCTCAACAGAGGAATATCGAATGGCTGAGAAACACTTAAAGAAATAGTCAACATCCTTAGTCATCAGGGAAATACAAATCAAAACAACTCTGAGATTCCATCTTATTTTGGTTCTATGTCTTTTCCAGTTTGTAATAACAAGTGAAAAGTGAAAAAATCTGTGAGATATAGAAGAATAGTATTTAAATCCTTGTTGTTTTCATTATGGATGGTACATAACCAACCATAGAATATTAGTTTAAAATACTTTAACATGTACAATATTAAAATCCAAAATTAACCATAAAATGGTTTTATTGGTGGTAGGCACTAAGTTAAATTTAATCCAGAGCAAAGTAAAGCAGAATTTTGTACTCCATGATGAAGTCTCTTGATGTGCATGCTCAAAATTTGACATTTAATTTAAAAACCATGGAAGCATAACGGGAAAGCTCTCTCTATGTGGAGAGTGGAGAGCAATGGTGCATCTTATTTGACATGGTGAATTTGCTTTCCTTTATTTTCATATTTTAATAAGTTCAACTCATGAAAGCATAATGAAAATAGAAAGATCAGCTATAATCAGGATGCATGGACATTTGAGGATCATGATTTTAAAAGCAGTTGCCTTCTTAAGTCTTTCAACAAAATGTAAATTAAATAGATGAAATTACCTAAAACATCACTGATTCCCAAGGGAATGTAATCATGCGTAAATGCCAACACTAAATTAATCTGAGGAACAGAATCTGGAGATGAGAAATTTCATTTTAGGCAGCTTCATGTTTCATTAAAGTAAGTGGGCATGGCGGATCAGGTTAAGACTTTGCAAAGAATGATTTGAAAACAAAAGGCAAAGGTTTCTATCTCACAAGGATGCAGTGACAAAGTCTATTCAAGCAGAGCTGAAAGGCAATCTTTGTGCTGAGCAAGCTCCAATGGTGATCACTTTCCCTAGATACTTCTTTTTCTCTGTGCAGAATTCTGGAAAAAAATGTGCTAATATTTATATTATCGTGTCCCTTTTTTCCAAAGAGTTCAGCTTTATTTTACATATTGTACTTATATTGTTTATAAGCAATTATGCTCTTCTACACTAACAAATATTTTTAAAAACTTTGAATTGCTAATCAAAGTAGGGTATTTAGTTTTAGAAAGAACTTGCACGGAACAGTGAAGAGACAAAAATCTTCATAATTCATTTATTTGTTCAACAAATATTTTGACTGTCTATTTGTGCCACATAGATTCAAGATGTGTGGCATGTTGAACACACATATACACACTTACTCACACATGCACACACACACACATGTGTATATGCATGCAGGCATGAAAAAAACTTTAAAATTAAAAGCTAAATTAGGTAGAAAAGCACAATATAATGGGAAGAAAACTGGCCTGCATACAAGGAAAAAGAAATACATAATTGAAAAAAAAAAGGAGACAAACTGACGTAGCAGGTATCCATAGCAGACCTTCCATGGAATCAGACTTGAAAGAGTTGCTCAGGTATATACCTATCCCTTACACAGAGTGATGGCATTATAAACAGAAAGAAATGTCAGTTCTTAGACAGGACTGTCCTTTGTAGGCTCATGAAGAAAATGAAGACCAATGTGTCAAAACAGAGAAGAGGCCAGAGTAGCACAAGATGCAACCAGAGAAGTTAGGTAAGATCACATGGAATCTCCTAGGTTGTTTTAAGGATTTTGATTTTTAATCTAGTTACAAGGAACATGTAGTCTGTGGTTGAGCAGAAAAGTAAACATAACCCAGTTTCTCTGCTTACTGTCCTGGGAATCAGTCAAAGGTGGATAAGACAAAGACAGAAGCAGAGCCCCTAGTTAGAAATATTGGAGTAATTCAAGTGCAAGCTGCTGGTAGCGAATAGCATTGATAATGACTGGACATTTATGTTGAATGTAGCTCTCTCGTTTAGTTGATCATGGAACGTAAGAAGAGGGGGGAGTCAAAGATGACTTGAAGGTATTTAGAAGAGCAGCTTAAAAGATACGTCATCAACTAAATAGCGGAGGAATTCTATCCGAAGTCTGAGGGGACAGAGAAGATAAAGTGTACCTTTTACAAGTTGAGTTTGAAATGCGTTTGAGGAAACAGTTTGATGCGCCATTTTACAGTAGGTCTGGAGACACAAATTTGGCAGCTCAACATAGATGTGATCATGGAAAATCTCTCCAAAATCAAAACTCTCTCAGACATCCCAAGAAATACACACTGTATTAGTTTTTATCCTTCATTTTTGGCCTTCTTCCCGAGCACACAGCCCAGCTATTAGAGCCAGCTACTTTATTCATCCCTCTATTGTCACTTGCACCATAATCTAACATTCTGTTCTGAGAATGATCCAAAGTAGCCATACTTCCATGGGTTTTTTATTTTATTTTGTTTGGAGTTTTACATGGATGCTACATATTTAAACTCAGGTCCTTGTGTTTGCATAGGAAGTGCTTTGTCCTCTACGCCATTTTCTCAGCTCCTCAGAGTATCTTTTCATTGGTTAAAATACAACCAATAAAACCTCTGAAGTCATTTTTAAACACTAACACTTTTACTGAATTCTGGCATAAAATAAAATCATGATTCAGACTTAATAAAGAGTGGCAGGAGGATGGCTACGTTCACTTGGCACTTGTGCCATGTTAAGATCACCTTAGGTCCATGAAGGAGACACTGTATATGCTCCACTTTGCTTCTCTTGAAAAAACAGGCATAGATAAGTTAAGCAGTTGGCTCAAGATTTGTCTGAACTAAGAACTGTGTAGCAAGCAGAAGTAAACGAACAAATAACAAGCAGCAAATAGATAGCAGAACATGAAGTCAGGTTCTTTTTTTTTTTTTAACACATTTTTATTGAAAGATAAAATAATTCATATTACATCTCATTTTCTATCCCATCCCATACATCCTCCCATTCCTCCCTCCCTCCCACTTTCACCCCAATCCCCCTTCCCTATGACTGTGACCAAGGGGGACCTCCTCCCCCTGAATATGGTGCTAGGGTATCAAGTCTCTTCTTGGTAGTCTGCTATCCTTCCTCCGAGTGCCATTGGGCCTCCCCAACAAAGGGACATGGCCAAATATGGGGCACCAGAGATCCTGTGAAAGTCAGTCCCCAGTCTTCACTTAACTGTGGAGAATGTTCTGTCCCTTGGTTAGATCTGGGTAGGGGTTTGATGATGGTTGCATGTTTTGTCCTTGGTTGGTGCCTTTGATCAAGCAGAACCCCTGGGCTCAGATCCACCCATCATAATGTTCCTCTTGTAGGTTTCTAGGACCCTCTGGATCCACTTACTTCCCTATCCCCTATATTTTTCTCACCTAGAGTCTCAATAGGATGTTCTCACCTCTATCCCACTTTCCTGGTAGGTGCAGATTTTGATGGGACCTGCCCCTTGGGCTAGTGTCCAGTTATAAGTGAGTATATACCATTTGAGTCTTTCTGCTTCTGGGTTAGCTCACTCATTATGATCATTTCTAGTTCAATCCATTTGTCCACAAATTTCGGGAATTCCTTGTTTTTAATAGCTGAGTAGTATTCCATAGTGTATATGTACCACAGTTTCTTTATCCATTCTTCTACTGATGGACACTTAGGCTGTTTCCATGTTCTGGCTATTATGAATAAGGCTGCTATGAACTGTAAGGCAGGAGACATTGTCAAAAGAACAAAGCGACCGCCTACAGACTGGGAAATAATCTTCACCAACCCTGCATCTGACAAAGGTCTAATATCCAAACTTTATAAAGAACTCAAGAAATTAAATGCCACCAAACCAAATAACCCAATTGAGAAATGGGGCTCAGAATTAAACAGAGAATTCTCAATAGAGGAATATCAAATGGCTGAGAAACACTTAAAGAAATGCTCAACATCTCTAGTCATCAGAGAAATGCAAATCAAAACAACTCTGAGATTCCATCTTACACCCATCAGAATGGCTAAAATCAAACATTCACATGACAACACATGCTGGCGAGGATGTGGAGAGAGAGGAACACTCCTTCATTGCTGGTGGGAATGCAAACTAGTACAGCCACTTTGGAAATCTATCTGGTGCTACCTTAGAAAACTGGGAATAGGGCTTCCTCAAGACCCAGCTATTGCTCTCCTTGGAATATACCCAGAAGATGCTCCAGTGCACAACATGAAGTCAGGTTCTTAAGCAAGCCAATAGAAGTGACTGAGAAAGCCCCCATGGAAACAGCCAGGCTACAGTTCCCAGCTGACTGGTCCAGGCTGAGTATTCTCCCCATATATGAGGCTTCCTGATTTCCATTTCCACCGCAGGCAATTTTAAACCCTGGAATAAACAATAGTGGGCTCTGTCAGAAGAAAATTGCCTGTCACGTGTTCTCAAGGATGCAATATTTGCCTCCCTAGAACCCTTCCTGTGCCTCCCCAGTGTCAAGTTAATAGCTTCTATTTCTTTGATTATTATTGTCACATTCATATTGTATGTGTGCATGGACATAAATACATATAAACAATTACTGTCTCTATTTTTGTTGGTGGTATGTATTTGATTTCAAGGTTGACCACTCTGCATTGGATAAATTAGGTACCATAACCCTGGGAGAGGCTAATTCTTCTTCACCCAGATGTATGCCATTTGCTCCTCTCTCTCTTTGGTGCACCACCTGGAGACAACTTGTCCCAGGACTACTGAGCTAAATATCCTTAGGAATAAGACAAGGAGTCCCACCTTGCTCCCAAAGTCCACCCTAACAAAGCACAAACAGCTTGTGAAATTTTACAAATATAATTTATATTACATCTATTGTATAATGTGCTGCATTTACTACATCACCCTTATTTAATTATTAGAAGCCTTGGGATAAAGATTAATTTTTAATCATTTTTTATGTTTTATATTAGGGACTTTATAGGCAAAGTCCCTAATGCCTAAGACAATGTCTAAATAGTAGTTGCATTAATTTAATATGTTAAGTCAATCTGGATTTATTAGAACAGAAGGTCTTTTAAGTGAAAAAAAGGTGTAAACTATATTTCCATTGTTCTAATATAGTTTAGGTTAGAATTAGCAAATGATAGAGAAAATTTTATCATGTAGGATTGCATTCTTACTTGGGGAGCATACAAAATTACCTACCATTTATTGTGGGACAAGCACTTTAAATGTGCTATCTTATTTTCTTTATTTAATGTTGAATTAAGTCAACCAACTCCATTATATAAATAAGTATATTGAACAAACAGGGAAATCAGAAATTGAGCCAATATGTATCTGACCCAAGAGCTCATCCCTCCAATGTCATTCAGAACTCTGAACATAATAGAATAAATCTAGTAAGTACCAAATAGCATCTTTAAATGTCTATCAGGAAGCCCCAGAGCCTTTAATATAAGATATCAACAATATCCCCAACCCACTCTATTTATTCATTCAAAATCTTCATAGTGCATGAGAACAAAGGAAAGTTAAAGTCAGAGAAAAGATGAAGGGGACAAGGAAAGGACTGAGCCAGCCTTTCGATATCCCTATATTTTACTGTCTCTTGTTCAATATTCTGTGGCAAGACTGCTACTGTCCCTTGTGACCCGGAGCCAAAAATTCTAATACTAGAAACACAATCAGGTGTTGTGTCAGCTTTTTTAAAAGCTAGGCAGCCAGAGACAATGTGCACAGTAGATTGGGATGTGGATTTACAGTCAGATAGGCTGGACTCAAATCCCAGGTCAACCTCTTCGGTAGTCATGAGACTCCCAGCAATCATCTAAACACTCTGAGCCTCAGGTACTGCATCAAGAAAAAGAAGAAAATAACATCTTCCCTGTCATATCACAGAGTTGTTGTGAGGATAAAAGAGACAATAAAGGGCAAAGTGATCTGAATCTAGGGATACACTCCTAGATTATTTTATCTACATATGTTTACAGTGGCTTTCCTGCAGTCTGATTTGTGTGTGTTCTCTTCCTGGTGTGGGAAAAGACGAAAAAGGACTGCGAGTTCGCGCCAAGGCATCTATGTGTATAAAACCCAGGAATGAACAAGATATTTAATGTAACAAATCTATTGAATGATCCCTTAAAGCACAAAATAGTCTTCTAGACTTCAAATGAGGGGAAGAAAATTCTTAAAGTGAATGAAACTACAAAAAAAGCACTTAAAATGGGTTATACACATTGCAACAATTATTTGTAGGTTCTTTCATCAAGTGGTAGGATATATTTTTTTCCACCCTTAATCTTTCTGGGCTAGTGGTTTGCTTTAAGCAACTACAGCATAATCATTATATTATGCATTTCTCAGTCAAAGCCATAAGAGGCTTTGTATACACCCTTCTATTCTTGTGAATCCTTGCCACAAATCAACAGACAGTAAAATAAGAGTTTCTGATGAAAATAGGGCATAAGGAGCTAAAACAATCTTCCCAACAACTTCATCTTACAACACTCACCCTCCAGCCAAACCTACTGACTACATATGTATAAGAGCATGCAGCCAAGATCAACAAAACGTGGTCCCATCTGATCAACCCCAGACCTAATTGCTGACCAGCAATCATGGGGTCAACACATTGTTATTGTTGTTGTTGTTGTTGCTTAAAATAAAGCTAATTTTGTAAATAATGTGTTATGTACCAAGTATTGACTGGTAACAACTAAGAATGAGAAGGAAAATTTCAGTGGGATGCCTGTTGTCACTGGACCTATCCCATCCTGCCTGTAGAAACTTTAGATTTGCTAAACATGGAAACTGGCTTGAGAAGGACAATCAAGCAGAATCTTCTTTCACCTCTGAATGCATAAATGTGGCACAGTCACATGAGAAAATCTGAAATTTTCCATTGTACTTGCTCACTACTCAACCTCTAAAGAGGAGAAGAAAAAAAACAGTGGGGCAAGACCCTGGAAGGAGCAGCAGACTGCATATGAGCTGAAAGCTTCCTGGGAAGAAATTTGATGCTTCATCCTTCAGTGACTCACTCCATCCACTTGGATGGAGACTCAGCACAAACACTAATCTCACAATATAATGAAGCAGAGCCCATTTTCTGCCTACCCAGTGGAAAGTGAAATTGCAATCCGCCTGCACTGTAAATCAAAATGCCTTTCTAACCTCGGTTGTTAACAACAAATGTATAATTTCCATTTTGCCACGATCTCTTTAGAGTTCATGCATTAAGAAACTTACTTATATAATATTCTGATTTATTCAAATTCATTATCAACACACCTCAAAGCCTGCTGAGGTTCTTTGTCTAAATAGATTTTTATAAGTTATGCAGTTTAAATTATTTTTTTAAAATTCTGAAATCTAAACATTGAGGTACCTTGAAAATGCACTTTAGTTCTTAAATGTACAACATCAGTTTTAAAACCTTATTTTCAAGTAACTCTGATTCTAGGACTAATGCTTGCTTGTGAGCAATAACAATAAAACAATAATACAAAAGAAAATCAAGATAACACCTGAAACTGTCTACAGGATGGTGTCATATATTCATAAGTGAAGACATATGAGCATGCTGACTACGGCATATTTGTTCACCTTAAGGCTTAACATAATGGACCTCAGAAAATTATCATCACCTTCTGCCCCCCAAATTTGTCAGAAGTAACTTATCCTGTCAGCACTTACTTATTTCTACTACAAGGGAATGCCCTAGGATTTTCTGTAGAACTGAAGAGAAAGCTCAGCAGTTAAGTGTATTTGCTGTTCTCGTGGAGGACACAGTTTGAGTCCTCATACCACCTCAGCAGGCTTTGGGGTGTATTAATAATGAATTTGAACAAATCAGAATATTATATAAGTAAGTTTCTTAATGCATAAACTCTAAAGAAAGGGTGAGTGGCTTGAGCTGCTATCTGAGGCCAAGTTTATGTCCATGGTCCAGAATGCCTCTGAGGGCCTTGTCTGGGTCAATGGTCCTACTGCAGCCAGAGGCCATGTTCATAGCTTATGCTGTAACCAGAAAAAAATGCAGAAGTTCAGGGTCCATGATTCTACTGGCTGTACGGAGCAAAGAAGCTACTTTTGCACTGGTATCAATGATTGCAGACACAAAGTTGAGAAAGAAGGACCTGGAAGGCTTCTGTGACTATAGCCATTCCCCCTCCAATCTCCCATGCAAAGAAGTCACAGCCTAAAGAGGAAGCCATCAAAAAGAACTCTTTTCAAAAATGTGACAAGGATGCTGAAATTAGCTCTCCACAACTAATAACTTCCAGTCGGGGTTCAGGACGAGAATGCTCAGTTCTATTTCAGGGGCAGGCCACTGAAAGTTTGATCATACTCCAATGAATATAAAGGTAACACAGATTGGACTTTTTACATTATTTTTATTTTTATTTGGGGGATATCACAAAAGTAGGAAGTGGACGTGGAAAGACTAGGAAAGAAGTATGAAAGGGTCCATGATATGAAACCCCAAGGAATCAACAAAAAAATATTATGTTAAAAAAAGGCATGATAGCTAAAAATGCTACTATAAATATGATTATTATTGTTGGAGAAATCACATCAGGAAAGTTGCCTGATGTAGTATTGTCATAAACATTAAATTTGAAAAGAGACATGCACTCTCTCAATACAGCAAAGTACAACAAAAAAAGAAATGAAGCTACATTAATCAAATGTCTAAAATAAAAACATGTGCAAGATTCTGTTCCTTATTCCACTGATAGAAACAAAAAGACCTTAATGCAAAGCAATAGTATATCAATAATAAGAATATGAATCTGGACCATGCCAGCCAGGAAACCAGACAAGCTGCTCCCAGACCTTCTCTTCTCTCACTGTTCCCCCAAATCCAATTCCCCAGTCTCATCCTCAGTACTACAGTATAACACCTGTGACAACCTCCTATGCTCCTCTGCTCCAATCTCCTGTGGATTCTACAGCTCTTCCCCTTCTTTCCACCTCCCCCATTCCTTTGTCCCAGCCCCCAACCCCAGAAGACACTCCCTGCTAACTCAAGGGCTAACTGCTCCAGTCAGGACAACAAGCAGGTTGACAGTGGGTCCACATTCCTCCTTCCCTCTCTGATCTAATCCCTCAGTTTTATGACCAGCAGGAAACCTGCTGTGGTCAAGCCAACTGAGCAGACCAGGCAACACACAACCATCATACTCTCCAAAATCCAGAAAGAAAACCAAAATCAAAGAACAAAACACCTACCTAACCAATACAAATCCAGAAATCAGCACCTAGGCCTATAACCACCCCAAACCCAGATGCCTAGATACCAGCATAAAAACACAGTGAACTAGGAGTCCGTGTAAAATATCCCTGCTAGACTCCAGTTATTGTTAGGAGCCATAGGACCCTGCCTGACCTGCCCCAGCTGGCTGAGAGGCCCCGCTGGCTGAAAGCCACAGCTCTCTGCATGCTTGAGATAATTATTCTGCCTAGCAACCACAGAAGATCCAGCCTGACCTTGAGAAAGAGAACATTCGGTGTATCGTGACTTCTGAGTAATCACCCATTCCCCATCTGCTGCCCTTGGGGCCTGGCCCAAAGGATTCCGTAACTTTCCACTGCATTCCTTCCTGCCCCCGCCCTCCCTGAAGCTTACTTTAAATTTGAATACCCCCTTACAATAAACGGCTCTTGACAAGCAATGTTTTCTTGAGCCCTGTCGTCTCTCTCGCCCGTTCTTTATTCACAGGCCGCGACCCTCCTCGCTCGCCCTCCGAATAACTGGACCCGCGGGTCGGGAAAAGTTATCTTACCCACAACAGGCCATGAATATTCCAATAAAGCCAAAACACAAGAAAACAACCTTATAATCAACTATATAAGGATAAAAGAAAAAAAGCTAGTAAATCCCTTAACAAAATCCAAGAAAACCCAAACAGTTGATGGAAATGAATAAAAGTGTTCAAGACCTTAAAATGGAAATTGAATCAAACTGAGGGAATTCTGGAAGCAAACTTTTGAAAATTTAAACAGGAAATACAGAGGAAAACTTTACCAACAAAATACAAGAGATGGAAGAAAGAATTTTGGGCACTGAAGATTCAATAAAAGAAATGGATATATTGGTCAAAAAAATAATGTTAAATCTAAGAAACTCCTGACACAAAACATGCAGGAAATCTAGGACACTAGGAAAAGACCAAACCTAAGAAAAAAAGGAATAGAGGAAATAAGAATCCCAGCTCAAATGTACAGAAAATATTTTCCACAAACTCATAGAAGAAAATTTTCCTAACTTAAAGAAATAGATGCCTATAACTGTTTTTTTAAAAAATGCCGAAAACCAAATAGAGTGGACCAGAAAAGAATATCCCTCTGCTACATAATAAACAACACACTAAACATACAGAAAAAAAGAAAATATATTAGAAGCTACAAGAAAAAAGAAGACCAAGTAACAAATACAGACAGATCTTTTATAATTACACCAGTCTTCTCAACAGAGGCTCTAAAAGCTAAAAGGGCCTGAATAGATGTGCTGCAGTCTCTAAGAGACCACAGATACCAACCCAGACTACAATACCCAACAAAACTTTCAATCACTACAGATGAAGAAAATAAGATATTCCATGATAAAGTCAAATTTAAATAATATCAATCTACAAATCCAGCCCTACAGAAGATGCTAGAAAGAAAACTTAAACCTACGGAGGTTAACTACATTTACAAAATTACAGGAAATAAATAATTTCATACCAGCAAGATCAAAAGAAGGGAAACAAACACATACAAACACCAGCAGAAGCACTATGACCTGCAACAACAACAAGAACAAAACAACAGAAATCAAAATTTCACTCATCATTGGTATCTCTCAGTATCAATGGTCTTAATTCCCTGATAAAAAAGACACGCACTAACAAAATACAGCAAAAACTGGATCCACACCTCAACATCAAGGATAGACATTGTTTCAGAGATAAGGGTGCAAAAAAAATATTCCAAGCAAAAGGACCTAAGAAGCAAATTGGTATAGCCATTTAATACCTAACAAAATAAACTTCAGACCAAAACTAACTTAAAGAGATAGGAATGACACACATATCACCAAAGGAAAAAATTGAAAGGTGATCTTGATATCTACACCCAAAAACAAGGTTACCCATCTTTTTCAAGAGAGCACCATACAACTTAAATCACATATTTACTCTCATATACAGATAGTAGGAGATTTCAGTGCTCCACTCTCACCAATAGATAGGCATCTAGACAAAACTAAAGGAAGAAATGAGGGAGCTAACTGACATTATAAACCAAATGAGTCTAACAGATACTTACCAACCAATCCATTCAATCTCAAACGTGTATGCTTTATATTCAGCACCTCACAGAACTTTCTCCAAAATGAGCCACATACTCAGAAATAAAGCAAGTCTCAGTAGATACAAAATAATTAAAATGAGTGCCTATATCCTATCAGATCTCCACAGATTAAAGATGGACATCAACAACAGAAATCTTACAATCTCATGAAAACTAAACAACCCTCTACTGACTCAAGCATGGGTCAAGATAGAAAAAAAGAAAGAAATTAAAGACTTTCTAGAATTCATTAAAAATGAATATACAACATATCAAACCTTATGGGACACAAAGCAATGCTAACTAAAGCTCACAGCACTAAGTGCCTTCATAAAGAAATTGGAGAGATCTCATACTAACAGAAAGTTCTAGAACAAAAGAAAGCAAAAACACTCAAGAGAAGTACCTGGCAGGAAATAATCACACTTAGGACTGAAATAACTAGAATAGAAACAAAGAGAGCTATACAAAGAATCAACAAAACGAAGAGCTGGTTCCTTGAGAAAATCAGTATGTTAGGCCAACCCTTAGCTAAACTAATTAAAAGACAAAGAAAGAATAACCAAATTAATAAAATCAGAATTGAAAGAAAAGGACATAAGTACAAACATCTAGAAAATCCAAAGAATCGTTAGGTCATACTTCAAAATACTGTACATAACAATGTTAGAAAATCTTTTAGAAAGGACAATTTTCTTGATGGATACTACTTACCAAAGTTAAACCAAGATCAGGTAAACAATCTAGGTAGACATATATCACCTAAGGAAATAGAAGCAAAAATTAAAAGTTTCACAATAACAACAAAAAGCCAGGACCAGATGGTTTCAGCACATAATTCTACCAAGAGTTCAAAGAAGCACTAATACCAATACTCCTCAAATTATTCCACAAAATATAAGCAGAAGAAACATTGCCAAATTTATTTTAAGAGGCCAGGGTCACCCTGATAACCAAACACAACAAAACACTCAACAAAGAAAGAGAATTACAGACCAATTTTCCTCATTAACATTGATGAAAAATACTCAATAAAATACTTACAAACCAAATCCAAGAACACATAAAAAAGATCAGCCACCATGATCTAATAGGTTTCCTCCCAGAGATTCAGGGATGCTTCAACATATGAAAATCTGTCATAGGGGAAGGGAATAAGGGGAAAATGGGAGGGAGGGAAGAATGGGAGGATACAAGGGATGGGATAACCATTGAGATGTAACAAGAATAAATTAATAAAAAATGTTAAAAAAAAAAACAGAAAATCTGTCAATGTAATCTACCATATAAACAAACTGAAAAATTATATGATCATCTCATTAGATGCCAAAAAAGCCTTTGACACGATCAACACCCCTTCATGATAAAATTCTTGGAAAGATCAGTAACACAAGAGACATATCTAAACATAATAAGGCAATATAGAGCAATATGATAGACAACATCAAATTAAATGGAGAGAAATTCAAACAAGTCTAGTAAATCAGAAACAAGAAAAGCTGTCTACTCTCTCCATATCTATTCAATATAGTACTTAAAGTTCTAGCTAGAGCAATAGAACAACTAAAGGAGATGAAGGGAATACAAATTGAAAAGAAAGAAGTCAAAATATCACTATTCACAGATGACATGATACTATACATAAGGGGCCCCAAAAAATTCTACCAAGGAACTCCTATAATTGATAACCACCTTCAGCAAAAGGGCTAAATACAAGATTTACTCTTTTATATACAAATGGCAAATGAACAGAGAAGAAATCAGGGAAATAACACCCTTCACAATAACCACAAATAATATAAATATCCATATCAAACATTTATATAACAAAAACTCAAGTCTCTGAAGGAAGTTGAAAAAGACATCAGAAGATGAAAGTATCTCCCATGCTCATGGATCAGTATGATTAACAGTAAAAATTGCCCTCTTACCAGAAGCATCCTACAGATTCAATGTATACTGCATCACAATTCTTTACATCCCTTGAAGGAACAATGCCAAAATTGTACAGCAGAAAAAATAATCCATCTTCAACAAATGGTGCTGGTCTAATTGAATGTCTGCATGTAGAAGAATAAAAATAGATCCACATTTATCACCCTTCACAAAATTCAAGCCCAAGTATATCAAAGACCTCAACATAAAACGAGATACACTGAACCTGATAGAAGAGAAAGTAGGGAGTAGCCTTGACTGCATTGGCACAGGAGAGAACTTTTTGAACAGAACATCAATAGCATAGACACTAAGATTTACAGTTAGTAAATGGGACTTCATGAAACTGAAAATTTTTAAGGCAAAGGACACCATCAACAGAACAAAATGGCAGCTTACAGAATGGGAAAAGATTTTTACCAACTCCACATCTGATAGAGATATAATATCCAATATATGTATGTATGTATGTGTATGTATAACAAGAAACTAGATATTTTTTAAAAAACATAAACTGATGTAAATATAAGGTATAAATCTAAACAGAAAATTCTCAGTAGAGAAATCTCAAATGGCTGTAAACCACTTGATGAATGCTCAACGTCCTTAGCCATCAGGGAAAGGCAAACCAAAATGACTTTGAGGTTCCATCTTAGACCTGTCAGAATGACTAAAATCAAAAATGCCAGTAACAGCTCATGCTGGTGAGGATGTGGAGCAAGAGGAACACTCTTCCATTGCTTGTGGGAGTGCAGACTTATACCACCACATCATGGAAATCAATACAGGAATTTCTCAAAAAATGTGGTAATTGGTCCACATGAAGATTTAGCTACCACTTCTGGACATATACCCAAAGGACACACCACCTTTCAACAAGGACATTTTCTCAACTATGTCCATTGTGGATTTATTCATAATAACCAGAAACTGGAAACAATGTAGATGTCCCTCAACTGAAGAATAAATAGATAAAACATGGCACAATTATACAATGTAATAATACTCAGTAATTTTTAAAATGAGATTATGAAATTTGCAAGCTATTGGATGCAACTAAAAAAAAAAACTTATCCTAAGTGAGGTAACCCAGCCTAGAAAGACAAATATGGCATATATTTACTAAGAAGTAGATATTAAGTAAATGAAAATCAAACTATAATCCACAGACCCAAGATGTTAGGTAAAGAGGAGCACTCTAGGAGAATGCATCGATCTCATTGGAAGAGAAATTAGAAAAGATTCTGTGGCTGAACTAGGGGAGAGGAGGGAGGAGAGCAGGGGTATCAGGTGGGATGGGGAGGGATGTAGTTAGTAGTGCAGGGAAAAATGGCTGGAATTGGAAGGCCTTTGGTGGAAGGTATGGAGACCTAGTAGAATGGAAATTTCCTTGAATCTATCAATGTGATCCTAATGAGAACTCTTAGTAATGAAAATATAGAGTCTCAACAAGCCAGTTTTTGTCAAAGGCTAGGCGTCCAGTGGTGGGACTGAGTTGCACTAAATCGAATTGTTGGCCAATGGGGCCCCATGGAAAAATGCAAACAACTGAGGTTGTTGTTAAGACAAAAGGCGGGGCCCCATGCCATAGACAACACCCACACAACTCATTGAACATGGAAAAGTCAACCTGGTGCCTACAGAGGACCGTCATGCCTAGATCCTATTTTCTTTGATACAGCAAGGTACTCTCAAGCTACAGAAAGAAATGTGGAAACCAATTCAGCCACAAAACTTTTGACCTATCCTGCCTGCAAAATATGCTAGGGCAACAGTAGCACAGACCTTGTGAGAGTAACCAATCAATGATTGACTTGACTTAAGGCCCACTCCACAAGAAGCAAGCCAACCAAACCCAACACTTCTTGGATAACCAAGAACCAGAGGCTAAATAGCCCAGAGAAGTAGGGGTAAAAAACTAAACATTACTGGTCTAAGAAAAATATCAATAAAATGACTCTTATCCAGCCATCATCAGAAAGGCTTCCTCTTGTAGCAGATGGGAATTGATGCAGAAACCCACAGCCAGACATTTGGGGGAGAGAAAGTCTAACTGGGAGGTCCCCATAAAATCCCTCCCATTTGAGCTCAGAGAATTCTGCAGAGAAGGAGGTGGAAAGACTGTAAAAGCCAGGGGGGGGGTTGGGGGTGAGGAGGGGGGACACCAGGAGAACAAGGCCATCTAAATTAACTAAGCAGACATACTGAAGCACCAGACACAGGGCCTATGTGGGTCTGTACCAGGTCCTCTGCATATATAACTATTAGCTTAGTAGTTTTATGGGACTCTTGACTGTGAGAATAAGTGGGTCTCTGACTCTAGTACCTGCTCTTGCAAGTTTTTTTCTTCTGTGGGGTTGCTTTTGCTTCATCTTATCATATTTTTTTATGTTTTATTGTCTCCTAGAAGCTTTTTCTTTTCTAATTACAGACAGAAATGGAGTGGAGGGGGAAGTTGGAAGAAACTAGTAGGGTTGATGGGAGGAGAAACTATAATCAGGTTATATTGTATAAGAAAATGTCTACTTTCAACAAAAGGGGAAAAAGAGTATCTGGAAAACACTGTCCAATTGAAGACCATATCTTAAGAGGTTTAAAATAATAATAATAATAATAATAATAATAATAATAATAATAATAATAATAATAATAAGAAGAAGAAGAAGAAGAAGAAGAAGAAGAAGAAGAAGAAGAAGAAGAAGAAGAAGAAGACAAAGTTGTGAGAATGGAGAAGATATGGATCTGGGAAGAATTAAAAGGGGTGATTATGATCAAAACATACTGTTCTAAAATTATCAAAGTACTAAAAGCATCTTTTTCTAAAGATTAAGGACCTGGAAGTGAGAAAACCCTATATTCAAATCACAACTATTCCACTTATGAAATGAGTGGTGTTCTATGTTAATTTCTCTTTCCTTCCTTATTTCTTTTGTTTTATTTTGTTTTTTTAAATCCATCGTGTGTGTGTGTGTGTGTGTGTGTGTGTGTGTGTGTGTGTGTGTGTGTGTGTGTTCTCTTGTATGTGGAGGCCAAAATTTGACATCAGTTGCCCTTATTAATTAGTTTCACATTTCTCACTCAACCTGGAGCTCACCAAATATCTACACAGGCTGATCACCATGCCCTAGGAATCTACTTGTGTCTACCTTCCACTTGGGACTCACAGGTGCACTTCATCCTGTCCAATTTCTTACATGAATGCTGACGATATTAACTCAGGTCTTCACAACTTACTGAACCATATCACCAACCCCTGTGCCTTCTTCATTAGTCTGTTTCCACAAGTGCCTACTGGATGTGAATGAATTGTAAATGCATATGTGTGTGTGGCATAGTCCTTGCTGCATCATAAATTCTCAGTAAATAATCTTCTGGATGTGGTCTAAGGAGAGGGTCCAAGAGGAATGAAGAAAATTAGTCCGTTTGCTCAACTTTAAAAGGTATTTAAGCACATGTCTTATCAAAATCAATGAAAATGAAAGAACTTTTTCTATCAAGTTGTTTATCTTAACCCCCAACTGGAGATGCCAACAATATTGCCAATAGCAACAACCCTTCTCCACACTAATATCTAGTAACAGCTGATGTCAGTATTCTCGTTATGACTGCTTACAATTCAAAGGGGCTTGGAGTCACCTGCTCAGACTATTCAAATAAATGAGGAACTGAAGCTTTTTGAAGATGCAGCCTCCAAGTTATTGAGAAATCCTAAATCACAAGTACAGGTGGGACAAGTCAGGACTCGAGTTCTTGAACACCATAATTACCTTTCCATAAAATGCCCCAGGTATTAGATGGCTCCATGAACCAGAACTATCAAAATAAAAATCCTTGTTCCTTTTATTATCATTAGAAATATGTTCTAGACATTTTGGTAGCTAATGAAGAAGGCTAGAGAGAAGGTTTGATGCTTAAGAGTACTGTTGCTCTATAAACCCTGCTTTGATTCACCAGACGGCTCACAACATCTATAATTCCCATCCCATAGGATTTGCTGACTCTTCTGACCTCTACAGGTTCCTGTATGCTTTCGAGCACACAAAGACACATAAAATACTTAAATAAATAAATGAACAAATGAACAAAAAGAATCATAGAAGTGGATTGTACAAGCCAACACTCTTCCTCTTCTCTCTATTCTCTACCACACTTGAGAGACATGTGTATATATATATGAAAACACAGGCAGAAGAAAGAGTAAACAATGCCTCCTGCCTTGGAGATAGAAAAAAGAGCTTCTGTTTGCATGCAGCAATATCCATTCACCCAAAGTGGACACTAGCAGAGGCCAGATCCTCTTGCTAACTGTTCATCCCCAACCCTTCTGTTCATGTAGTGTAGCTTTCCAAAGTACTAAGAACTTGGCTATGGAGTTGGCAAAGTATGTGTTGAAGAGAAATATCCACCTCAATCCCCACAGAGTTTAACCAGTTCAGTCTTTACCCTAGATTTGAGGTTGCCAGCCTTGAGTATTGAATTCATGCCCACATTTACCTTGCTTTCACCACAAGATCTGCAGCCTGTGCAGACACGGCTCACCTAAAAGAAAATGCAATAACTTTAACCTATGGGTCTTACAAATAATATCCAGGCTCATGCTGAAATGGGACCTTAAGTAGAAACCTGAGCCAACATACAGGCATAGTTTCACTTATAGCTTTTAGATATTTAGATTGATAGTATGTCGACCTCCATTTGTAGCCTTGCCCTGCAAATGTTAAAGAAAAGTACCTACCAAAGACACCCTTTCTTGTATGTATTGTTAAGAATAGATTCTGGACCATCAGTGATGATATATACTAAAACAAGAAGAAAACAGTATCTGTGAGATGATTACAGTTTTCCCAGGCCAATATGAACCTTCTTCACTTAAAGGACACCCTCCAAAACAGTCATCCTGCTCTTTATAACAATAAACCTTCACTTTGTTACCAGGCACATTAGAGTTGTTGCCTTTGACTTTATCAACCCCATGTGAGCATGTGTAAATTCATACCACCTGTGGAGGTGGCAAGTCAGCTATCAAGAATTAAATCTAATTTGACACAGCCAGGCCACCACTTCATATGTAAACAATTTGGACAGCTATGTTTATGTGACCAAACCTATTTTCTTTCTGAGTATGAGTTAGTTTTAGGAGAAATACGAGGAGGACAAGCTAGAAAAAACAAATGTCAGTTGTCAGTGAAAGAAAGGGGAAACAAATCAATATGTTTAAAATAAAAAGCTGCCTTGAAGCTGCAAATAAGTCTTTGATTATCAGTGTAATTGTTCGGTCAATGTAGCATAATCAAGACAACTCAGCTGGTGAAAATTAGTCTTCAAGAACGTCATGCCTAAAATGAGATCCTGACAGTAGGATGAACAACCCTTCAAGCTGCAGTTATTTTAGTGGATTCCAAACGGAGACCAGGGTGGAACCAGATATGAGAAGGTCACAGAAAATCCACATCCAGTGATGTAATTGGCCAGGACAAAAGGAACACTTGTACAGGGAAAAAATGTGAATCTGAGAACATTGCTCCAAATAATTTACATGAGATTTGTCATAATAAAGGGCTTTTCATGATTATTTTTAATAAGGCTATTTTGCTTTAGTTTTCTTCATTTTGACAGCTTTTTTAATACAAAAAAAAATGGTTAGTGAAGGTGCTGGTTTCTGGTTTCAGACATAAATAACATGAGCCCCTAACTTCAAGGAATCCCTATTCTACTCAGAAATTAAGCTAACCCATCCATAAGCAACTAGACTCTAATTATTAGATAGACAAGAGACTGTTTTACTCCAAAGTAAGGAAGCTTTATCAGTAACTTTACTACTTGCTATAACAAAGCACCAAAAAGACTCAACTGAGGAAAATATGGTTTGTGTTCACTCAGAAAAGATACAGTCCATCAGAGCTGGAATGTCATGCCAGCAGGAGCTTCAGGAAGCTCTCCCTACAGTCATAAAGGAGAATAAGATATAGATAGGTAGATAGATAGATAGATAGATATAGATACACACACACACACACACACACACACACACACACACACACACGCTGACCCTCAGTTCTCTTCCTCCTTTTTATTTTATTTTGTCTAGCATTCCAGCCTGTGGAATGGAGTCACTCATAGTTAAGGTGACTTCTCATTTCAATTAGCCTAATCTAAAAATTCCCTAAGATACATCAAGACTTTCTCCTAGAAGATTCTAGAACATATCAAGGTGACAATCAGTATAAACCACCACAGGGAACTAAACTAGTCTAGATTTTCATCATATGTATTATACCTAATGCCATATTGAATTCAGTATTTTTGTGTTGCAGTGTAATCAACCACACCTCCTCTCTTCATCTCAAACAACAGCTTTTATCAGAGACTGAAAATTAAGAACATGTGGTACATTTACACAGTGGGTGTTATTTGGATAGTAAAAATAATGACATCATGAAATTTGCAGGCAAATGGATGGAACTACAAAAGATCCTCCCGAGTGTTGTAATCCAGACACAGAAAGACAAACATGGTATGTACTCCTTGTAAGTGGATATCAGCCATAAAGTAAAGAATAATCATGCTACAATCCACAGACCAAAGAAGCTAAGTAACAAGGAGTACTCAAGGGGGGAGGGGCTGGGTAGGGGAAGGGATAGCAACAGGAGGAACCAGGTAGGGACTTAGGAGAGAGAGACAGTACTGGGAGAGACAACTAGAATTGAAGTGGGGAGCATCTCTGGAACAAGCTAGAAACCCAGGGCAATGGAAAATCCCAGGAATCCATGAGGTTAAACCTAGATAAGACTCCTAGAAATGGAGTTAAACTGGCCAGCTGCTGTAACCATGCAATGGGACACCAAGCCAGTCACAAGACTTTCAGCCCACAATTTGTCCTGCCTACAAGAGGTGCAGGGGTAAAGATGGAGCAAAAATTGAGGGAATGACTAACCAGTGACTGGTCCAGCTTGAGATGACTATGAGAGATATACTTGCAGACAGGAAGCTAGCATAACATATCATCAGAGAGGCTTCACCCAGCAGCTAATGGAAACAGATACAGAGATCCACCTGCAAACATTACGTAGAGTTTGTGGAATCCTGCTGGAGATTGGGAAGAAGGATTGAAGGAGGCATATGAGTCAAGTCCACCGCAAGAAAAACTACAGAATCAACTAACCTGATCCCATAGGGGCTCTCACAGTCTGAACACTGTATATTAGTGAGAAAGATATCCAGGTACCCCATAATGAGATTCTAGTGTGTTTGTTACTTGTGGGATCTACAAAACACAGGGTCCTGCACAGAGACCTCCCTCGCCTAGTTTAAGGGTGATTCTCTTCCTAAGATAATGTTTGGATGTTAAAGGTATCATTACATTTAATGATTTTCTTCCTGGGGACTCACACTCTTCTTGAAGTCAGGGAAGCATCTGTGCACTGATGTACAATTGAAACCTACATCTGACTCCTCAGGCTTAACTCACGAGAGCCTCCACTACACATACACACATACACGCTTCCATGAAAATTCCAAATTGTGTAAACAGCTCTCTTAAATCAAAGTATATTAATTAGTTTTTCTCCTAATTTAATCAAGATTTTCATTATTTAAAGAGGTTAAAAGGTGACTGCTCTGTTGATCAATGAAGGCCAATTGCAATATTACTTCTAGTGCCACCACTCTGTCATTGGAATCATCCTAATTACAAATAGGGATCAGAAACTCTATGTGACTAGAAAAATAAAATCACATCAGAAACATAAGGCTTGAAAAAAAGATCCATTAGAAAAAAAATGTGCTTTCAAATTGATGATAAATGCCTCACTCATCACTTTTATTGCCAGATTTAAATGATTAACAGATGGTTTTAGCAATTAATTTGCATTCAGCACTTAAGTATGAGCAGTTAACATGCATCCACTGCATCCTCTGGCACTTTCTCAATCAAATAAATGTGGGCTTAAATAATCTACACTGTTATATTCCCAAACAGCTACATCAAATTAACCTTTCTCTTTATAATATGTTCCCATTTCTCCTTCTTCATCACCTCTCTCTGCTCTTCAAACAATGATGTTTTAAATTGTCAAAATCCTTTTGGCCTCATTTCCAGGCCAGAGACATAAGAAGTGAATAATTATGATGTAATGTTTTAGATATAATACATTAAAACCTTTGTGAATGTATATATAGTAGTGTTCCTTGAATGTAGATAGTAAGTGTCAGTGAAGTTCAAAGAGAAATAAAACACTATGGGATGCGCATGTATTTTATATCAAAATAGCTGTGGCCTGATCTTCTACTTAAGCAATAGTTATGTGTCATTAAAGACTCTCATTAAGTTCCTGAAGCTTAGTGCTTCCTTGAAAAGATGTAGAGAATTTATACATGTTTATCAGATTATTTTCAGGAGTAAAGATGGCAAAAAAAAAAAAAATCAAATTACACAGCACAATAGCATTCCCATTTCAAACATCAATTTATGTTTCAACCTGACTGAAAACATAACTGGTAAAATATTACACTTGGCTGTGTCTAGGGGGGTATTTGGGGAAAGACTTGAGTTTAGTTGGTAGTTCAGGTAAAGACTACACCAGTGTGGATGAACATCATCTAATCCATTGAGAGACCAAATAGAACAAAGAGATAAAAGCAAGGAGTTCCCTGCTGTGCATCTATCTTCCTCCTCAATCATCAGAGCTCTGAAAGACACCAGAAATTATTCCATCGGTCCCTCTGTTTTTCTAGTTTTCAGGCCTCAGACTCCAGAGATGATACCACCAACCCCTCCAGTTCTTAGGCCTCTCTTCAGGCTGAATTACACTATTTACCCCCCTGGTTCTCTAGTTTGCATATAAGCCGTTTCCCATAAAAATCTTATCTATTATCTATCTTTTGTATAGAGAACCATGGTTAATACACTGACAGTGAATGTTTCAAGAGTCACTGGATCTTTTACTAAATACTTACTATAGCAAATCACACATTTGGATACACACTGTCATTTGCATAAAGTTTTACACATTTGTATGAAGAAGGTTCTAGAAAGCATCTGATATGGTTATCCACTAAAGTTATAAAAAGCTGATGTGGAGACGGAGCATCTAAGCTCAGTGTCCTGCTTTTTGGTCCTTGGTATGTATTATAGTCAATACTTGGTACTGACACTCATTTCCATTCAACACATTTTTTTAATTTTATTAATTTATTCAGATTACAGCTCAATTGTTATCCCATTACTTGTATCCTCCCATTCCTCCCTCCCTCCCTCTTTCACCCTATTCCCCTCCCCTTAGTCTAAGACTGAGGGGGACCTCCTCCCCCACTATGTTAATGCCCAGAGAGGGTCCAGGGTGGGGTCTCTGGTGCTAGATGCGGATGCCCTTCCAGCTCACTTTATCTCTTGGGTGGCCAGAGCTGATGGCTCAGGCAACCGATCAGGATTGAAAGAAGAAAAAGGAAGGAAAGGGAAAACAAGCCCAAGGTTTCTTCTCTAGGGACTGGCTGTACTGCGGCTGAGGAGAACTTAAACTGACCACAACTTTCCTATGGCTGAGGCTGTAAAGACGGCTTCTGGCTAGAAACTGCGGGGGTGGGGGCGGTGGTCATAAAAGGAGGCTCTTTGATCTGTAGATAGGCCTCTTTGCAGAGATCTCCAATAAGTTGGTGTAAACTTAGGCTTATTAGCCATAGAAGGCTGATGGCCCTGAGTCTGCAACTTATTTGCCAATCTATAGAGAAAAAAGAAGTAAGAGAGTGATAGAAAATAAACCACTCACACACATACATTCAAGAGAAGAAGATAAGGAGAAAAGGTGGATGAAGTCAGGCATCTTAACTTTAACTGAAGTTAAGCTGCTCAATTTTCTCCCCTCCCCCCGACACATTTATTGTAGACCGTACTTAAACTTCTAAGAGTACAATTAATCACAAAAACAGATGAATTCTAAAATATAACAGGTTATATGCTTTACAACTAAACATTTCTTATCTATGCATCCATTACATAAGTTCATGGTGAGTTCAGAGTGATGAACGTTGGCAGGGTCTAAGGTAATAAGGTCTGAAACTTACAAGAGTATACAACTTATCAGTTAGGGTGGACCTGACTATACATTATCCAGCTATCTCTTAGTTCATTATGAGTTCAGGACAATAATTTTATCTGTCATTCATTCTAAGAAACAGTAAATTCCGACATCTCTAGGTAACTTCATTCCACATAGGTTCACATGGAGTTTAAACAAATTTGGCTGTATTTATGGTGAAATACCAGGATTCGTGGTGCCATTGGCAGTGGAGGCTTATGTAAAGTCACAAATCTGCTGGTAGGCTATTCTAGTGAGGCATCTGGAGGTCCACAAAGGTATTTATTGCATCCATAAACTAACTTTAACTTTTAAAACTATTTGAGTCAAATCAGGAATTCCATAATCAGGGATTAATTCATCTAAATAACAAAAAGTACATCTTCAATAAGATCCTGCAGGAAGTTTGCTCAATCAGAGCTGGTCAGTACCCAGAAAATAACAGTTCACACCAGTGCCAGATGTATTTACTTTTGGTTTTACGAGACAGGGTTTCTCTGTGTAATCTTGGCTATCCTGGACTCGCTTTGTAGAGCGGGCTGGACATGAGTGTAGTCCTGGCTGGCCTGGACTCACTTTGTAGAACAAGCTGGTCTTAGATTCACAGTGATTCACCTGCCTCTGCCTCCCTGGGTGCTGAGATTAAAGGCATGCGCCACCATGCCCTGCTCTAATGCCAGATTCCAGAAAGATGCAGTGATGCACAATTGACAGGGTAGTCAGAGGTTGGGAGCAATCCTGGGGTACATCACGATACAGACCTTGCAAATACCAGATCATCTCCAGAGATCTCTCATGCCTCCTGAACTTTCCCAAATCAATGCCTCCTGACAGCATGTCAGAGGTTGGAATCAGTTTGGGGGTACATCATGGTATAAGACTTTACAAACACAAGATCACCTCCTAGACAGCCCACATGCCTAGTGAGCTTCCTTAACAGGGCAGCTCTTGGAACCACTATATGGTCATAGGCTATCAAGTCTCATCTTGGTAGCCTGCTTATTCTTTCTTTGCGCGCCATCAGGCCTCCTCACCAAGGGGAGGTGGTCAGATATGGGGCACCAGAATTCATATCAGAGTCAGTCCCCACTGTCCACATAACTGTGGAGAATGTCCTGTCCATTGGGTAGATCAGAGTAGGGGTTCGATGTTTTCTACTTGTATTGTCCTTGGTTAGTGCAATAGTTTGAGCAGACTCCCCTGGGCCGCGATCCACCCATCAAGATGTTCTTCTTGTAGGTTTCTAGGACCCTCTGGATCCTTTTATTTCCCCATCTCCTATATTTCTCTTACCTAGAGTCTCAGTAGGATGTCCTCCCATCTATCCCAGTCTCCTGGTAAGTGAAGACTTTTGTGGGACATGCCTTTTGGGCTAGTGCTCAATTATAAGTGAGTATATACCATGTGAGTTTTTCTGCTTCTGGGTTAGCTCACTCATAATGATCATTTCTAGTTCAATCCATTTGTCCACAAACTTTGGGACTTCTTGTTTTTAATAGCTGAGTAGTATTCTATAGTGTAAATGTACCACAGTTTCTTTAACCATTCTTCAACTGAGGGATATTTAGGCTGTTTCCAGGTTCTGACTATTATGAATAAGACTGCTATGAACATCTATGAACATGGTTGAGCATATGTCCTTGTTGTGTGGTGGAGCATTTTCAGGGTATATTCCAAGGAGTGGGATAGCTGGGTCTTGAGGTAGCCCTATTCCCATTTCTCTGAGAAAGTGCCAGATAGATTTTTCAAAAGTGGTTGTACAAGTTTGCATTCCCACCATCCTCTCCAGTATGCGATGTCACTTGAAATTTGATCTTAGCCATTCTAATAGGTGTAAGATGGAATCTCAGAGTTGTTTTGATTTGTATTTTTCTGATGACTAAAGATGTTGAGCATTTCTTTAAGTGTTTCTCAGCCATTTGATATTTCTCTGTTGAGAATTCTCTGTTTAGTTCTGAGCCCCATTTCTTAATTGGGTTATTTGGTTTGGTGGTATTTAATTTCTTGAGTTCTTTATATATTTTGGATATTAGACCTTTGTCAGATGTAGGGTTGGTGAAGATCTTTTTCCAGTCTGTAGGCTGTCACTTTATTCTATTGACAGTGCCTCCTACCTTACAGAAGCTTCTCAGCCTCATGAGGTCCCATTTACTAAGTGTTGACATTAAGGCCTGGGCTGTTGGTGTTCTGTTCAGGAAGTTGTCTTCTGTGCCAATGTGTTCCAGGCTCTTCCCCACTTTTACTTCTAACCAATATAGTGTCTCTGGTTTTATGTTGAGGTCTTTAATCCACTTAGACTTGAGTTTTGTGCGTGGTAACAAATATGGGTCCAATTGCATTTTTCTACATGTAGACATCCAATTAGACCAGCACCATTTGTTGAAGATGCTATCCTTTTTCTATTGAATTTATTTGGCTTCTTTCTCAAAAATCAAGTAACTATATGTCTGTGGATTTATTTCTGGGTCTTTGATTTGATTTCATTGATCAACCAGCCTATTGCTGTGCCAGTATGATGCAGTTTTAATTACTGTTGCTCTATATTACAGCTTGAGGTTGGGTATGGAGATTCCTCCTGAGGATCTTTTATTGTATAGGATTATTTTAGCTATTCTGAGTTTTTGTTTTTCCATATGAAGTTGAGAATTGATCTTTCAATGTCTTTAAAGAATTGTATAGGTATTTTGATAGAGATTGCATTGAATATGTAAATTGCTTTTGGTAAGATGGCCATTTTTATTATGTTAATTCTCCTGATCCACGAACAAGGGAGATCCCTCCATCTCCTGATGTCATGTTCAATCTCTTTCTTTAGAGATTTAAAGTTTTTTTCAAGCAAGTCCTTCACTTGCTTGGTTAGAGTTACTCCTGGATATTTTATATTGCTTGTAGCTATTGTGAAGGGTATAGTTTTTGTAATTTCTTCCTCTGCATGTTTGTCATTTGTATATAGGAAGGCTACTGACTTTTTTGAGTTAATTTTTTATCCAGCCAATTTACTAAAGGTGTTTATCAGCTGTAGGAGTTCTCTGGTGGAATTTTGTGGGTCACTTATGTACACTATCATATCATCTGCAAATAGGGATAATTTGACTTCCTCCTTTCCCATTTGGATCCCCTTGATCTCCTTTTGATGTCTTATTGCTCTGGCTAGAACTTCAAGAACTGTATTGAATAGATATAGAGAAAGTGTGCAGCCTTGTCTGGTGCCTGATTTTAGAGGAATTTCCTTGAGTATCTCTCCATTTAATTATCCATTAAACACATTTTCATGTATCTTTTAATTTTATGTTTATGGGTATTTGGCCCGCATGTATGTCTGTGCATCTCTTGCATATAAAAGGAGGCTAGATTAGAAATCAAATCCACTGGAACTAGAATTATAGATGGGTTTGAGCTACCAGCTGGCTGTTGGGGATCTAACTTGAACCTTCTCCAAGAGCAGCCAGAGCTCTTAACCACTGAGCCATGCCTCAAACTCCTTAAAGCATTCTTTTATTTTCCTTAATCTTGGAATCTGTACTCATAGAAAGTCTTGTGATTACTCGGTCTGTTTCCCCTTTGGGTCTTCAGAATATGAGAAGCCAGGCTCTTAACACTCATTGCTTGATGTCTAGAGCCAGCACTTCCTTCTTTGGGTCTAAAGAACTTTCCCCCAAGTGTTAGAGGTCTATTGTCAGCCTTCAAGTATCAGTCCTGTTCAAGAGATTCCTGTGATGAGTCCCTACTATAAAGCCCTTATCCAACCAATAGCAGTATCCCTATAAGACACAGAAGGATTCAAGGACCTCCTATGATGCCACTAAATATTAGTGGTGGTTGCACAGGTCCCTTATATAAAATGTTTTACTACATGCATTCTCCTAATTTAAATAGACTCTAGATTACAAACCTACTTAACACAATATAGTGGTTTGTAAGCACTTGTCTTATTTAAGCAACAGTGACAATTAAAAGAGTCAATGTGACTGTAGTTTTTAAAATATTTTAATATGCAGTTCGATGGATCCACAACTTAGATACAGATATTGTGCACACCGAGCAGTGTCTGATAGTTTGAAGATAAAAGATCAGCATCCTTCATTCCAAGGCAGAAAATTTAGAAGTCCATCTCAACATCATACTTCCTGCAGGCCCTGCTGAGACCTTCATTAAGTGTGCTTCACAGTCAAAGTTCTCTTTCTATAATCTCGTTTATTTCTGTTCCATTCTAGGAATGACCCACAGGGCACTCCTTAATGACCTAGCCTGCTGGCATCTGGTACAGCAGATGGGAAGACTCTTTAATGAGCATCTCATGGACTAAAGAGAGAAGCCTAAAGTCAGAGATGGCAAGGACCCCTTGATGAAAGTTTAACTAGACCTTTTTTCTAATAAAGTTCAAAGGAATCTCTACACAAATGTACAGAGGTTGTAATCAGGGGTTGTTTTTAATTGCTCACTCTTATATATAAATTATCAACAATTTCCAAACATATGAAACAAAAATGAAGGACATAGGCTAAGGTTTATAGAAATTAACAACTTAATACAGGAATGAACCATGCCAGAAGCTGAACCAGAATAAAAAGCAATCATTATATTTGAAAAGATAAAAGAAGGCACTGCATCCATTTAAAAAATATTAAAAATAAAGGAGGTGGACATGGTGGAACATGCCTTTAATACCAGCACTTGGGAGTCAGAGGCAGGAGGATCTTTGTGAGTTTGAGGCCAGCTTGGTCTACAAAGCAAAGTCCAGTACAGTAAGAACTACACAGAGAAACTTTGTCTACAAAAAATAAAAAAGACAATGGCAAATAAACTTGCTTTAAAAATACATGTATAATAAAAATGAAAATAATGAGAAGGCCAAAGCAATGACTCAGTGTGTAACAGTACTGGCTTCTTTTCTAGAGGGCCCAGGTTCAATCGCCACCATCCACATGGAAGCTCACAACTGTCTATATCTTCAGTTCAAATGATCACTTCTTCTTATGGATCTGCAGGCACTTCACAAAATGAGGAAACACATACACACTAAATAATATAATAATTTTTCAAAATAAAAATAAAGTAAAATGGTTAAACATTATAACCATTAGAAATTTTGAAAGACGGTAATAGTAATAAAAAAAATTCACACGGAGTTGAAACACAAAGTTGAGGATCTACCTCAAAAGGCAGGAGAGAAAGAGAATATCAAAAAATTGAAAGACTTTTTGAGTTATCACACACAAAATATTAGGAGTTCTGAAGTAAGTAAGAGAACGATATGCATGAAGGACACTCTAAGAACAGAGAACATTTTGAAGAAATAGGCTTTTTATATTTTAATGACTCATTAAAATGATGGTTAAAAAAATAGACCAATACTAAATAAATCATCAAGAGATCTCAGAGCTCTGAGAATAAAGAAAAAATAAAGGTTCTACACAAGTTTTCTATATGAATACCCTAACAGGAATGTATAGGTTTCTTTCAAGGAAAAACTGTGTGTTGGATAGTGTTATGTCATCTTGACACAGCTAAAGTCATCTGAGAGGAGGGAACCTCAATTAAGAAAATGCTTCCATAAGCTTGGGCTGTGGGTAAGCCTGTGGGGTACATCATTGCTTACTGATTATTGGGAAAGGGCCTAGCCTGTTGTGAATGGCGTCATTCCTGGGCTGCTGGTGCTAGGTTCTATAAGAAAGCAGACAGAGCAAGCCATAATGAGCAAGCCAGTACATGCCTCTGCATCAGCTCCTGCCTCCAGGTTCTTGACCTGCATGAACCAAATAAACCCTTTCCTCCCCAAGTTGCTTTGGTCACGGTGTTTCATCACAGCAATAGTAACCCTAAGTCAAAAAGAATGCTCAGGGAAGTAAGAAGACAGCATCAGTTTTAAAGCCTATAGGAAACGTTATTTCCCATGGAGAATTCTACACCCTACCTACTGGCCAGACCCTGACCAAGGAAATTTCGGTTCCCCTAAGGCATGCTGAAATCCTATGTAAGTCTTCTGGAACTCTAGTCTCTTTCCCCCCTCACTGTCATTGTCACTAAGTCATCCGTAATCATCCAAGTCCTGATATCCAAGGCAAGGCAGTTTCTAAAGATAAAAGCATCCTTGCCTGCAAAAATAACTCCAAGAAGTAGCATCATTTAACTTCCCCCATTCTCCAAACCCTATATATAAGCTCCAAGTATTTCCATCCCTTTTCCCATGGTAGTGTCTGCCTCTCACTACTTGAAATAAACAGTCTCTTCTGCTGAAGCCAGACTGGTCTCTTTCCGCCTTTTGTCTCTTTGTACAGCCTTGGGAGTCCAACACCTACTGTATCCCCTCTACCACAGAGTGAAATTAACAATAATCTATTTTCATCTATTATGTGTGAAGATAGAATAAAGATGTTTTGTATGCAATGCTTCAAAAGATTTCCTTCTGATACACCTTTCCTTATAGGAGCTTTAGAGAACATTTGTTTTGAATAATACAATAACAAGAAAGGAAAGCAATGTATGATTATACCTCACATGTCTACAAACAAAGGAGATTTCCATGGTGATAGGAAATCCCAGATGACCACTCACAACAAGCATAGGCTTCATAAAGCAAGAGTCTGAGATGAACATCTCTAAGAAGATAAAATTGATACAAATACCTGATTTGTTTTCATGTGTCAGGATATTTACTCAGTCTGGTGTTATTTGGGAGGCTTAAGATATAAATATTTAAAATCTAAACAAATGAAAACCACGACCTTTACTAACTACACACAAAACAACCACTAGTTTGGCAAGAAAAGATTTATTTTGTTATCTCTGAAAATAAGTTGGTATAGCAATACTAAAATAAAATTTGAAGGGCTGAAGGGTGTGTGTATCTGAAAAGAAAGTAAAAGGCATCTAAATTCTCATGTTATAAGAAGCCTCAGAAGTTTTCTTCCAGAAGGAGACCCAGGGATGTTCACAGCGTGGTTCATGCCAATATCAAAGGCCTGGAGTGCAAAAGCTCTTCAATCATGCAGGAAGCCTTAGAGACTCAAGCCATTGAATCCAAAAGCTGGAAAGCCTATAGTTCTAAACTGAAGACAGGAAATTAGTGTGCCCCCATTTCCAGAGGGAGCTACAAGTTGCATTCTGGATTTGTTCTTTCTGAGTCACTAGCAATGGGATGGTGCCCACTCACAGAAGAGATGAATCTTTCCCATACAGGCTGCTCAAAAGCAAATGTTGCCTAGTCTATAGACACCTTTGAAGACACAGCCAAAGCAGTGCATTTGTGTTTCTAGATATGCCTTATTCCAGTCAACCTGGTACTTACAATGACCCATTGCAAACCTAGCGTGTTTTCAGCATCAATAACTCAATCTATGTCATTGTCATGCACCCAACTAGTGAAATCAGAAATCTGTGACTCATCCTCAGGACTTCCCACTCTTTTCCTTCCCATATACTGCCAATCACTTAGTCTTCTGAATTATCCTTCTGTATTTCTAGAAAGTATTTCTCTCCATTCATACTAGTATAATTCACAGAGCCTTTTGCAGGATGGTGTGCTCTTTTCTCTTTCCTTATCTCTTTTGCTGATTCCTAATCACCATTCAGATCTGTTTATTCATCCCTTCTACAAACACACCTTGTTTGGTGAAGAAAATGCAAATCAAAAGCACACGATAGCATATTGCCTCGCATCTGCTACAAGGGCTACTCTCAGAAATGCAGTGCATAGATGCTCGTGAGAACGTGAAGAAATGAGAACTTTTTACAGTGCTGGTGGTTATTGGTACACCTATATGGCTCAAAAAAACAAAACTAAACTACCATAATGATCCAGCAGTGTCACTACAGATTGTAAATGAAGAGGTAATAAAATTGAGTCTATAAAAGAGACACCCACTCTACCATGTTCATTGAAACTTTACTCATGGAAGCTAAGGTCTCGAAACAACATAAATGCCCATTGATGTGTGAAAGGATAAAGAAATGTGGTGTTATTACATAACTTAGCCTTAAAAAGGAAACCCTGCCATTTGTGACAAGACAGATAAACCTGAAATAGTTTATGTTAAATACAATAGGCTTGGCATAAAAAACAAAACAAAACAAATGCTTTATGGTCGTTCTCATATGTAGACTCTTTAAAAGTTGATTTCCTGGAAGTACACAGCAGAATGGTGGTTACTGGGAATTGGGTAGCTGGTGATGGGTGTTCTAGAGGTGTTAATCAAAAGACAAATTTTCCATTAGGAGAAATAAGTTCTATGCAGTTATTATACATTGTGATCTATGATTAGCAGCTAGTAATTATATTGTATTCTGAAAAATGCTAAGACAGTGGATGTAAAACATTCTTACCACAAAAAATGGTAACTATTTAAGATAATGCACACATTAATTGTATACATGTTTCAGAACATCCTGTTGTGTACATTGAACACACATAATTTTATCTATAAATTTTTTAACAAAAATAAAATGAAATATGAACTGATGATGAAAAGAAATATTAGCAAATCATCTCTAGAGCTTATCAACAAAAAGCCTGTTTTGGTCCATTCCAGTCTAGGTTTAGAATACTGTAGGATATTTTTATTGCTGCAATTGCCACCATTATGATTAAATATTAATTGTCGTATTATTAGCTATGTAATGACTAGCTCCTAAATGCAAATATGAGCCTCTCAAGGACATGAATAAAATATTTTATTTAACACTATAGATACACTTCCTAACAAAACAAATATTTACTTAATGAATAAATAAACAAATTAATAAGGGAATATGGCATTCTTATTTCTCATCATCTAATTTCGTTAATTTTTGTTGAGGAGAGAAACGGCCTTTTACCATAATAATACAACAAAACTAGTCATGACATAGTGACAACATTAGCAAGAAAAAACTTCAGTTTGTCTCTGGTGGGGAGTGAAAGCCTAAAACCAGAGGTAGTACATTTTAGCAATCTCAAAATTTTAGTATCCTAAAAGCGTAAAACTATGATGTGTAATTAAGAGATTTCTGGGAAACCATGGAAGACTGAGATGAAGCCAAAGAGAAACAAAAGGAGACTGTTTGACACCGTGTACCAGACTGAGACAGGGATTATGATGAGCCACAGATAAGACTGAACTACACAAAGCAAGACTTTCCAACTTGTATGTGCATCATCCCAGAAATATATATTATTTTTGTAGCCTCCTTAGTCAGGAGAAATTTCAGTCTGCACCTAGCTTCCCCATCCCATAGCTCCAGAAACATTAAATAATTCATTGTTTCCCCTAGATGAACAGTATAGGCTTTGTTGCCTCCAAACTGAGTAGAGTAGCCTTTGGGCAGCAATGCTTGCTCTCTCTAAGTCTAAATCCAAAATATCCTTCAAAGACAGCTCAAATTTTGGACGTGTCCTGAGGATTTCCCCCTAGGTCTTCTGGTCAAAGGCCACTTCTCTCTGGTTCCGAGACCACGTAGTCTTTACGCTGTTTTCATCATCCTCATCAGAATGTCAGTTTGATCATTTGCTCCTACAAGTCCAGAACCAGCTCCACTGGGCGAGTGATGAGGTGTGGACAGAGGTGTATATTGTGGGACACAGTGTGACACACTACAGCTTCTGAGCTTTTGACACAAAGCTTCTATGCTTTGTTTTGTTTTGTTTAGTTTTTGTGTATTTTTTTACTTGAGGAAGGAGGTTGCAAGGGCAGAGGGTAGATATAAGAGGATGGGGAAGTGAGTGGAACTGGGATGCATGATGTAAAACTCACAAAGAATCAAGAAAAAGTTTTTAAAAAGAAAATGCTATAATAAAATCTATTGCTTTGTCTGTTAACTAAATTGATTTAAAGAAAAACTTTCAAATGGCACAAGTTTGGATGATTAATTACAGAGCCATTCTAGTTATACATATTGAAAGGAAATTTACTTGAGAAGACAGTTTCTGTTGGATGCTCCCCTGATTCTCCAAGGTGCAGCTTCCTTCACAGAATATAAAATCCCGCTGGTTAACGGAACCAAATCAAACAGACTTTCAATATTTTTATTTTGTAAAATCAAAATATGATTAAACCACTTTCCCTTTCCTCCCTCCAATCCTCCCCATGTATCCTCACCTCCCTACTCTCCCTCCTGTTCAAAATCCGTGGCTTCTTTTTATTTATTTATGTTACACACACACACACACACACACACACACACAGCCTTTTTATCCCATATGATGTATGTCAATGTATCATTTCAGTGCTTACTACTTGGTATTTACTGTCCAACTGGAAGCTCTTCGCTGGGGAACACTATTTGTCCTGCTCTCGCCAGTCTTCAGTTAGTTCTTTGTCAAGGGTTGAGCCCTGTGATATTTCCCCCTTCCATGTTAGTATGTCTGTTAACGAAGCTGACTTCCTTTTTAAGATGTGTTTTTTACTAATTTTATTTACTTATCTGTATGTGTGCTTTTCTGAATGAGTTTGTGTGCATGCATGTAGGAGTCCAAGGAGGCCCAAAGAGGGAATCAGATGGCCTAGAAGTGTGATTACAGCTGTTTATGAGCCACCACATAGGATCTGGAATCTGAACCTGGGTCCTCTGCAAGACCAGCAAGTGCTGTTAAGAGCTGGGCTATCTCTGAAGCCCCTAAATTTAATTCACAATGCAACTAATTCTAAAACATTCAGACAACCCTAGTAAAGATAACAGTGAGACAGGTAGGTGATAGTGGCATAGAAATAAAGGAAAACTAACACTCTTTCTTTCTACAAATATTTATTAAACATACACATCGAGCTGGGAGCTATGGAGATTATATTATTAGTTTCCTCCCTCAGACAGCATCTAATAGAAACACAGAATTCTCCAATCACGGCAATGCATGCAGTGATAAGCCACATGGGCTTAGACTTAGTCTTTGCTTTCATTTACTCCTTCACACATCTACCCACCTGCTGAGCTACCAATTATCTTTTGAAATTCACTAAAACTCCAAGGAGTGATACCAGCACTATATTAAATTTCTACCAGATCCTTACACTTAAAAAAAATCAATATAAGCAACAATCGACATATAAGATACCTTTGCACACATATAAGGATCCTGCTGACAAATTTTGCCACACCATTAGAAAATAGAGTTAGAGAATAAATGAATGGAAATGGGCACGAATTGCTTCACTTTTTATATATGACACCTCCTCTAAGACAGAATAGCTAACTGCCAATGAAGATCTAGCCTGTGAGTTTTCCTAAAGGGGAAAAAATAGCTTAGTGTGTGAGTAATTAGCTGCCCCGTCCAGTGTGGACAATGCCAAAGGACTCCATTCTTTTTTATTCCACCAAGAATGATCACAGATGAATGACTGAGAAAGATTAGAAACAGGGAAGAGAATGTGCACACACTCCATAGAGTGCATCAGGAATCTCAGCTCATGTCCTTTAGAATAGCTTTTCTGCAGAATCCTTGCCTGCCTCTGGATACTCCACAGCTCCATGTGCCTCTGGCTAACTGTGTTTCACAATAAACTCAACAATCTCTCTCTCTCACTGGAATGTAAGTCCCGTGATAATAAGGACTGTAACTTGCTGTTGATGTATCTCAATGCAAGAATGCTACTAAGAATGTGAAAAGCCAAAGTTTTGATTCTCGACAAGAAGGAAGGAAAGAAGAAAAGGAGGAAGGGAGGGAGGGAAAAAGGGAGGGAGGGAGAGAAGGAGGGGAAGGGAGGGAGGGAAAGAGAGAGGGAGGGAGGGAAGGAGGGAAAGAGAGAGGGAGGGAGGGAAGGAGGGAAAGAGAGAGGGAGGGAGGGAAGAAGGGAGAGAGGGAGGGAGGGAGGGAGGGAGGGAGGAATAGTCCTGTATTGAAGTACAAGGTATAATATTCATCAGCAGTGGCCAGGAGAGACTGACTCCAACACCCAGAGTAAATAGCTTCCTGTGAGAGTGTTTAGCTCCTTTTAATAGGAAAAATGTAGAACTCTGTCTAATGACATCAAGCTTTCACATTATATGCCAGATCTGATTAGACAGGCTAGTTGGTGTGCCATCTTGGAACGATTCTGCAGCTGGAAACCAAGTCTTTGTGGATTTTCTACATCTGGCAAGCCAGCAAAGGAATAAAGAAATGTGTGCTTGCATTTTTCATGCCTCACACTGTGTTCTCTCCTGTTATAACAGTGGGAAAGTATCTACATGCCCCCACTAATATAAAAATGCATATACACATGTGCCTACATATGCACATGGAAACAGAGAGAAAGTGGACAGTTTTCCCAACATCCTCAAATCAAAACTCAGAAATTTACCAAATAGCACTCAGGAATCCTCAAGCATGAGAAAAGTAATTTTTTTTTTCAGTTTTATTTACTGTTGTATCACCCTGCTAGTATACAGCTGGCACACTACCAAGCAATCAATAAATGCTTCTCTAGTGAAATAATGCAGTTGACACTGCCGTTCTATAGATATTTTGTGCATAGGGTATAAATTTAGATGTTTTTGGTGCATAAATTTGGGCAACTCTAGAAACATAAGCAACATTCGTCATACTGGCTGGGGGTTGGGGGTGGGGAAGAGTATCTACAAAAATATAAAATTACACAGGAAATTCTGAGAACACTTTTGTGCCTTGGTCCATGTTTCCTCCCTAAATTGGGAAACCATTGCATTTCACCTTCATGGAGAAAGCTCAAATCCACACCCTTTCAGGATGGAATCCTTCTCACTTGCAATCAGAGCATGCTATGTCCCCCATAGCTTGGTAGTTAGGTGAGGATTTGTGAACTTCACAAGGAGCTTGTGTCTCCAACTCCAGGTCAGATAAAATCTGTTTAAATGCAGGCAATTCCCTTCTAAAATGGCTATTTTTTTTTCCTTTCAAAGGTATAAGATGCATTAGATATGTTCCCTAACATGGTTAGGACAAAGGAAAAGCCAACTAAAAGCTTTTACAAGATGCCTTTTCATCACAGCGTGGCAGGGAATAAAACCATCTCTTACTATTCCTCAGACAGGCAGAGCTTCTCTGCCTCTCAGTTCTGTAACAGGTTCCTCCTGTTGTTATAAACCATGACACAGCATGTTACTCACAAAAGAAAGTTACTTTTTCAAAGGAGACACTGAAGCTGCCCCTGGGAAGGCGGTGCCTCCCATTTGTGAAGGTCAGGCTGCTGAGGGCAGAGTCGTAAGGCCATCTTCTCAAGCATCCAGGAAGCATCTGTGACCTATGTGTTCAGGCTGTGCATAAAACCCCTCATTATCACAGCTGCATCCAACCAGAGCCCATCAATGACAAGGAACGAGGAGAGGAAGTAGCTATGTTCTAATTAGAGCCATTCCAGTCAGTGAGCAGTTCTGAGTTCTACAATCCCCATAAGAACACAGGAACCTGTGGCTGCCCGAAGGAAGAGTGAGAAATGCTGACTTATTTGGGAAAAGTGTGCCTTCATTTCCTGACGGGCTTGATTTCTTTGCGAGTATGTTGACACCTCTATCTCCCTAGAGCTGTCAGTTTATAAGTTGATGAATGTAAGAAACTTAAAGATTTACTTTCGCAGCAGTTCAAGTAACTGCATGAGAAATAATACCTAGCAAAATTTCCATAGTATGGACACATAAATGCCAAGTATACATACATGGTAGTGAGGAAGACTCAAATGATCAGCAGGCCCAGCCTAGTAACATAGATGTGGATGGGGACACTAAAGTCAAATTTAAGAAGACTTTGTATTTAGTCAGGGGAGGTTCAACACTCCATCAAATGTGCTGCTCCTGACTTCACGCCCAAGAAGGATTAAGTCTATAAACTGAAGGCATTCAGTACATGAATCCTACAGACTGAGTCCCTCAATCTCCTCTTGCCGGTGAGCTTATTAATTCCACCTGATGAGCCTATCAAAATGATAGCATCAGGGACTAGGAAAATGGACCAGGAGTTAAGAGAACTTGCTGATCTCACAGAGAACCCAAATTCAGTTCCCAGCACCCACATAGCAACTCACAACTGTCTTTAATTCCACTTCCAGGGCTCTCTTCTGTCTTCCATGGGCGCTAGCCATACCTCACAGTGCACATACATCCATACAGGCAAACATCTATATACACAAAAAAATTTTTCTAAAAGAGTATCATAAATGGATTTAAGTAGGTACTTAGGGTCATCTCACACTCATGAGTACTCAGAGTCCCTACAATTGTAAGACATTCTGCTAATCTCTCAAGTTCTAAAGACATTATCTTCCTTGAAAGAATTCACAAGTTAATTGAAAACACAGAAAGCAAAGAAGTGCTTAAGATGGGTGACGAATGCAATCTTAGGGTATGTAGAGCATTAGTAATTTGTCAGCGTTCCTTAACCCAACTTGTGGATTTAAAGGAACTGTCATGAATGAATTAGTTCAAAGATTCTCTTTTTTATTTGAATTCTACATTTGAGCATGTTACCTGGATACTAAGCAATGGGAATGAATTGGTGAGAAGTTCAGGGAGTGCCTGAGAGAGACCATTAGCATGAGAAAGGGCAAAGATGAGAAAAGGGCTCTGAGAATGACAGATCTGTGTTGTTAGAAAACAATGGATTAAAAAGGGAAGGACATACAGCAAGAGAGGGAGGTGTGGCTCAGAACACAGAAGGCCTTGCCTTCCCATATTTTTTTTCCTTGAAATGACTTTATTTTTTTTATTATTAATTTATTCTTGTTACATCTCAATGTTTATCCCATCCCTTGTATCCTCCCATTCCCCCCCCCCATTTTCCCATTATTCCCCTCCCCTATGACTGTTCCTGAGGGGGATTACCTCCCCCTGTATATGCTCATAGGGTATCAAGTCTCTTCTTGGCTACCTGCTGTCCTTCCTCTGAGTGCCACCAGGTCTCTTCATTTCCCATAAAGTGAAGTTTAATATCATTAATATGGGAAGGCATCAGAAAATGCCAAATCAGATGCCTTCCCATATTAATGATATTAAACTTCACTTTATGGGAAATGAAGAACAATTTGATCACCAATGGTTAGTGCACAATTAGTTAGTAAAACAGTTCTCATCGCTTTTGAGCCACACCACACCACATTGTGTATTACTTTAGAAAATGTATTGACTTTTCTCTTCCTTAGCGAGGGAATCATAATATATTATGAAAATTTGTGACCATTAAACAAGATAAAACATTGAAATATGGCGTGACCTTAGTTCAAATTTAGTACAATACAGGAATCTTAACAATTGTAACTGCTACCTACTCTATTACATTTATTACATAATAAAGCAATATTGAGAGGAAGAATTATTCATGAAGGACCTCTTTCATATCATCTTGTGAAATTGGATGAAAATACAAAGTGAGAGCATTCTTTCCCACAGTCTAATCTGTAGGTCATCTTTATATGGTAATGCAGGGTATCAAATACTTGTTGCGTATGTGCTGTGTGCTGGTTAGTTTTATGTCAACCTGACACAAGCTAGAGGGTCATTTAGAAAGAGAAGACCACAACTAAGAATCCTCCAAACAGACCAGCTTATACAAGAGTCTGTGATAGGTTTTCAGAGTCGATTATTAATGTGAGAGAGCCCAGTTCAGTGTGAACAGTACCACACCTGGGTTAGTGGTCCTGGATGCTATCAGTAAACAGACTGAATAAGCCATTATAACCAAGCCAGTATGAAGCATCCCTCCATGGCCTCTGCATCAGCTCATGCCTCCAGGTCTCTGTCTTGGGTTCCTGATTTTGGCTTCCTTTAATGATGGACTGTGGTGTGGAAGTGTCAGCCAAATAAACCTTTTATTCCCCAAGTTGTTTATAGTCCTGGTGTTTTATCACAACAACAAAGCCCTAGGACCATATAAAAACTGAATGAATGAAACACTTTATTTGACTGGAAAAACAATGGAAAGAAGGGCCACCAAGGTCAAAAAGACAGTACCATCCAGATCATTTTTTATCTCTTGCCCTTTCTCCATGTCCTCCATCATCATATCACAGTTGTCAATTCCTTAGCAGTCTTGATTATAGGCATAGACATTTGTCTTCAAATATCACAGCTCTGTGAAATATCTACATCAATAAACACTGCCATACTGGCAGAGAGTTAATTGCTTCTCTGGTTAAATCAAATGTGCTCACTGTTTACTTATAAGGGGGAAAAAGTCTCAAGGTCCCCAACTGTCTAGAGTCTTTCTATAAAGTCAAAATTAAGACACTAGAGTTTGGGGGCTTGGAGTCATGCCCTAAAATTCCCACACTTTGATTAGCTCTCAGTGTCCAGAAAGGAGAGAATCAAATTTCCAAGGTGAGACAGAAAATCAATTCTACATTTCAAAAGAGATATTTTCTTTGTGTCAATGTCATTCTTTTATCTATTTCTCTTTTCAGAAAACACTCTTGGGATTTGATATATGGTCAGATATTTGATCAGAGGAGGAATGGAATGGAAGGAAATAGAAGGAAAGAAAAAGAAATAGCATCTACTCTCAAGAATAACAGAGGAAGCAAATAACGTGAAAGACTCAATGCATGAGTAAGAGCATTGTGACAAAAATGTGGTTCTGTACATAAGGTCTTAAAGAATGGAGGATTCATTACAATACAAAAGAGGGTCAGAAGTCCCCTGGATGGGGAGGCCTGGTGGCACTCAGAGGAAGGACAGCAGGCTACCAAGAAGAGACTTGATACCCTATGAGCATATACAGGGGGAGGAGGTCCCCCTCAGTCACAGTCATAGGGGAGGGAAGTAAGGGGAAAATGGGAGGGAGGGAGGAATGGGAGGATACAAGGGAGGGGATAACCATTGAGATGTAATATGAATAAATTAATAAAATTAAAAAAACAAAAGAGGGTCAGGAGATGCACAAGGAGGTGAAACTGGAGCTGAATCTTAAGGGGTAAATATATGTGTCTGGCAGTCACGAACGGGGGTTAAAGGGGAGAGATCTTGTCACACAAATTCAGCAGAAAAAAATAAATGGACAGAAGCAAGATGGAAGAACAGACCAATGGAGAGAGCGTTAGGCATTAAATAAGAATAGTGAATGAGGTCAAGACATAGACAGAGGAAGAACGATGTCTGGGAAGGCCGGGAGGAGTCAGTCACATCCACAGAATATTTTGCATAGGAATCACTAGCAATCTTCATACAGGAAAATACCAATCTCAAGCCATTTTTTGGAAAAAGTCATCTCGTATGTGAGCATGGATAATTTGAAGGGAAAGACGCTTAGGGAAGGAAGACTCACTAGGGGAAAGGCTTGATTAGAAGCAGAAGTAGAGAGTGGGTGGCACAAACGAGACCAGCAATTCCAAGAGCATCTCTGTGGGACAATAATAAGGTTGTTAGTCACTTTACCAATTAACACAGGTCAGGCATGGTGGCACACACCTTTAATCCCAGTACTCAGGGAAGCAGAAGCAGAAGGGTTGCTGTGAGTTCAAGGTCAGTCTGGTCTACAAAGCAAGTGCAGGACAGCCGAGGCTACACAAAGAACCTTGTATTGAAAACAAACAAACAAAGACAACTTACACAATCTTAAACAGTTGTAATTAAAGATGGGTCATGAATTTGAGAGGAGGATCTGACTTCCACTGGCCAGCCATATTGTGTCTGGAATTATAATACCTCACAGCATTTCCTGAATGGAAAGAAACAGGCTTGACAAATCTGAGCCTGATGATCTGGTTTCTGTTCTGACCAGTGCTCTCCTCCTGGCTGTACGTTGAGCTGGAGTATTAGCATGCACCTTTAGAGACATTTAGCCTTTTCATTATGTGAAATAGTTTTACTCAGCTCTTTAAGAAATGGTCAGATTACGAGGCTGATGCGCTGCCTACAGCAGGTGGGCTCGGGGTGGGTGGTGATGAAACAGGAGGTATCCAATGGGGGAGGGAAAATGAAGGGACAAAATATGGGAAGACACCAGACATAAAACCTTCAACCTACAACCTGCCCTTCATGCAAGATGTGCAGGAGCAGTGGTGGCTCAGAACTTGTGGGAGTGACCAACAGGTCTAACTTGTGGCCTGTGACTCAAGAGGGAGCCGAAGCCAGACACTGTCTGGATGGCTAGGAACTGGAAGCTGAATAGCCCAGAGACATAGGGTAGAATAAAATACAAATGACAAAAAAAAAAATCAATGAAATTATTCCTAATGATGTTCTGTTACAATGATATATCAATGCCTAGCATAATTGTTAGCAGAGAGGCTTCCTCAAGCAGCTGATGGGAGGAGATGCAGAGACCCAAAGTCAGACATTAGACAGAGCTCAAGGAACCCTGGAGAAGAATAAGAGGGAGAATTGTAGAAGCCAGAGGGGTCAAGAACACCAAGAGAACACATCCCACAGATTCAAGAAAGCAGGGCTCATAAGGACTAACAGAGACTGAAGCTGCAATCACAAAGCCTGCATGGTTCTGTCCTAGGTCCTCTGCTCTGGTTTTGGGGCTTGGGGATTTTGTAGGGCTCCTGACAGATGGAGCAAGTTTGTCTCTGACTCTTTGGCCTGATCTTGGGACCCTTTTCCTCCTACTGCATTGCCTCATCCAGCCTTGAAATCAGGGTTTGTGCTGTGTCTTATTGCATCTTGTTCTGCCTTGCTTGGTTGATATCCCTGTGTGGCTGCTCTTTTTGAAGGGGAACCCAAGAGCAGTGGGTCTGGAGGAGAGGGGAGGGTTGGAGGAAAGAACTGAATGGAGTCAGGGGAGGGGAAACTGCAGTCAGGATGTATCGTATGAGAGAAAAATAAAGGAAAAAGAAAAAAAGAAATATCCCTAAGAACATACATACAAGTAACATTATGTGGACTGAGTAGGTTATATTTAGTAATATATATGATATACATATATGCATCAAATATCAATTAATGAAAAAAAGAGGCCTTAAATCTGAAAGAGACTGGGGAGGGATGGATGAAGATTTGGAGGGAAGAAAGGAAGAAATATAATTATAATATGAAATTCATTTTTTAATGTTTAATCTTCTTTAATTTGTTAAAAGATTTTCATTTGAATAAAAAATGTTTAATAAAATTCTTCAATCAAACTATCTGGTCTTGGGCTTTTCTCCCACCTTCTTTTTTGTTTTGTTTTGTTTTGTTTTTCACTTTACATCCTGATTGTAGGCCCATTTCTTCTCTCCTCCCAGTACCACCTTCTCTTTCTCTCCCCCTTGTCCCTCTCCTATTCCTCAGAAAAGGGGAAACGCCCCCCTTCCCATCTGCTCCAGTTCATCAGGTTGTGTCAGGAATGATTGTGTCCTCTTCCCCTGTGTCCAGGCAAGGCAGTACCACCAGGGGGAAGTGATCAAAAAGCTGGCAACAGAGTCCATGTCAGAGACAGGCCCCAACTCCCTCACTAGAGGAGGCACAGGAAGTCTGAGCTGCCTATCAGCTACATCTGCGTATGGGGCCTCCGTCCAGTCTATGCATTGACCTTCGTTGGTGCTTCAGTCTCTGCAAGGCCCTCTGGACTCTGGTTAATTGGTTCTGTTGGCCTTCTTGAGAAGCTTTGGGGTTTTTTGTTTTGTTTTGTTTGTTTGTTTGTTTTTTTAAGAAAGTGCTTTTGTTATTAGCTTTTATTTTTTTAATATTTAATTTAGTTTTAATCTATGTGCATTGGTGGGAAAGTGTCAGATCTTGGAGTTACAGACAGTTGTGAGCTGCCATGTGGATGCTCGGAATTGAACCCGGGTCCTTTGGAAGAGCAAGCAGTGCTCTTAACCACTGAGCCATCTCTCCAGCCCCGAAGCTTTTGTTTTTAAATGTCAAAAATTAACAGAAAACTGGTGCTCCCTTCGGCAGCACATACCCTAAAATTGGAACTATACAGAGAAGATTAGCATTCCCCCTAGGCAAGGATGATACGCAAATTCATGAAGTGTTCCATACTTTTCTATTGCATGTTGTTTAGGATAATGAAGTAATACAAGTTAATTATTAGTTGATCAAATCATGGTCATGTCAACTACTAGTCTATTTTTATCATAAGAATATACATCCTAGGGTTAACAGATAGATATGATTCTACAGGTAGATAAGGTAAAATAGTTAGATAAGGTCTTGAAAAACCCTCAGAGACCTACAGAATGTGGCATTTAAGGGTGTTTTTCTTCTTCTAAAGATACTTTGAAAATAAGACAAGCTAACTCCTGGCAACACCCAGCCTACTTCAAAGAAGATAATGAGCATCAATGAACTTCTTTATGGAGATGGCTTCAAATGTGGCAAACAAGCCACTGGATAAAAGCTCCTCATTTCTGCCATAGGCAGAATTCTGCCTAAAAATAGGCAATCTTGGATGCAAGCAGATTTCACAGCCAAACTCTGCCAAGACAGGGTAAGCAAGTCCTCAATAGTTCCTGCCTCAAAAAAATGTTGGTCAGGTACACTGAGCCAGAAGGCTGAAGATGATGCTCCAACGTTATAGAGTCTTGAGTGACTGTTCAGGCAGCAAATCATCTCTGTCATTTTCTCATTTTGGAAGCTGCTAACCTGCACTTCCTGTCTACTCAGGTAATTAATTTTATTCCTTTTCAAGTCTCTGATGGGGTTGAAGACCAGAAAGTTTAGTTTTATAATTAAGCTTAGATGTATAGGGGTTAAGATGTTTTTAGGTGTAGATAGATGTTTTAAGTTGATAATGATGAGATATGATAGATATTGATTTATGTAAAGAATTTTAGACGCACCAAGATAGGAGAGATGTTTTCTTCAACGTTGCCAAATACAAATAGCCAAACCACTACCAATTGAATGTAACATATATATAACTCCTGATTGTTTCAAGGTTCTTCTTGCTGTAAGTAGTTTATTGTATATATGTAATAATATAAATGTATATATAAAAAAAGAAAAAGAAAGAATAGAAAATTGTGGGTTCCAACAGTCTTGTTAGAATACTGGGATTCAGCAACATATCACTGTGTAATTGTCTAAAGAAAAATAAGGTGCAATAAGCACAGAAAAGGTGACCAATGGTCCAGTAGTGGAAATACTTCCCCTATGTCTTTCTTTACTATTTTGTTGTGACTTTTTGTCTATCCATATTTTCAACTTGGTATGAACTCTCTGTGGTCAAAATGTCATTAAATTGAATTGGTTCAACATCTACAATAGTATTGGGTGTGCAGTAATTTATATATATATATATATATATATATATATATATATATATATGAATTATTTATCTAAATATAGCTATGTATATATATAAGTTTATGTAGATAGATTCATATAGATAGATGGTATATACATAGATACATAGATTATTTAAATTTATCTATTTATCCATCCATCCATCCTGATCATAATCTATGCACCATCTCATTCTATAGATTCTGTATTTAACTTTGAAAAATGATCAGTTATTATTTTTTCTAAATTGCCTCTACCCTATTCTGTCACTGTCATTTGTTTGATTACGTTTGAGTCTTTTGTTTTCATTTTTCCCCAGCTCTGTCTTGAAAATTATTTTTTTTTCTGTCAACCAAATATCTTTTTTTCAAAATTTTTCAATCTCTAGATATTTACTTTGATTCTCTTTCAAATCTACCAGAATTATCAGATTTCCTCTTCAGTCTTTCTTACTTTGATCTTTTTAACTATCTATTTTAGCATCTCTTTCATATTTTTCTGATTTTTATTTCTAGAGGTAATATGTAGTTAATTTGTTAATGTTTATTTCCCTTTCTGTTTTCTGTCTTGGCAGTATCATTTTTTAAATGATGTCTCACTCAAAAACCCAAACTGCCTGGAATTCACTAGGTATCCCAAGATAACTATAAATTCATGGTGACCCTGCTACCTCACCCAGAGTCCCAAGAATAAGAATTATGGATGGAAGTCACTATCTCTGGCACCTTTGTGGGGCTTTTAAATGTGTGGTTGTGAGACCACCTTCTATCACAGTTTTGGAGTTCAACTGCACCTGAACCATCTCTGTAGCATGTTACATTTGCCTCTCTTAGCCTCAAAGGCACTGGCTCTAGACTCTCCACTGTTTTAACTCTTTAGTTCTATCTGTCTGTCTGTCTGAATCCAGGCCATTTGTTTTATGACTAATGATAAAGCTCTTAAGATAAACTGGATGCTGCAATAGCTGTCCTTTTGGGTTTAGGTGTTGTTTCTTCATGAAATCTGTATTTGATTCTGTGTTAGCCATGGCACGCCAGTTGTAATTCCTCTTGGAGCATGATAAAGTGTCTGGACACTGCAACAATGAAAATGCTTAGATGATGAAATGATGCTTAGTTTAAAGAAGAGAATATTCCAAGCACCACCATCAAATCCCTGAAAGAACTGTAATATGTAAAGGAAATTAATTTTACTTACTCATGTAGTTCAGAGAACAGACCCAAGACTGTGCTCCCACCAGCTGGGATTCATCTATCAACCTTAAATTTTAAAAAGAGCCTCATCCACCCCAAAATTCTTATCTGTCAAGTGAGGAAGTCAAATTGCATGCATGGTTCCCAGAGACTTCTGTTCTTTTCTTACAAAGGATAAGGAGGAAGGCTTTTCAAGCAACCGACCCACGGGCACACTTAGATAATGCTCACCTCCCTCATCTCATCTTTACTCAATGCACTGCTTCGTTTCCTCCACTAAGGAAACAGATTTCATACCAAGCATCCAATATCCAATTTTAAGTCAGAAATTATATGACAGAAATGTCTATCTAAATGACAGAACAAGATTTTTTTTTTTTTAAAGATAATAGCTTGGGAGTCCCAACAAGCCCAACTTTTACCTTCCTGGCTATCTTCGCACATAATTTAAGCAGCATAAACAACAGTTTCCCTATCTATGAAATGAAATGGTAATCCATGCCTGCCTATGTCATTATTAATCCCTTTTAAAGCTGATATAAACATATCTGGCATATGGTAGGTATTCAAGAAGTTACTTAAATCCAAAATTAAGCAAATATCCTCTGCTGACAAAGGATGAAATGGTGTGTATGACAACAGGATATATTTTAATCCTTCCAACATGTTATACTGTTATGCCTTAACACTGAAAAATGTTTTCTAATCCTATTACAATTTGCATGCATTCCAAAGTCTGGTGATGAATTATTTCTATGCAAGATACAGTTAGAGGAATGACTCCAACATCTTGGACACATCTATCAAAGACCTTTTCCCCTGAATTGTTAAAATCATGGGTAATCAACTCCCAGATTCAACAACAACAAAATGCTATCCCTTTTGGTAACCAGTGTTTTTTCCAACTTATCCCTGTCCTGCCTCATTATCTCTTAGCACAGAGGGATCTCAGACCCTTATATTTCTGCTATCACACCAAAGATGTGTTTTACAAGCTGACATCTAGGCATCTGTCTCCTGACATCTAAGATGATCTTGAGTTGGTAAACAATACAATGAGATTCATTAAAAAGTTTGACTCACAGCCACTCCAAGAAAACTTCCTCTATTTTTCTGGCAAGTTTTATTTCCTGGGTTCTTTTGTCTTGTGGTTTTTCAATCTGGTAACATTGGTTTTGTTCTGAATAAAAGAAAATTAAAAACTAATATCATCTATACTCTTCAGGTAACAGGACGACTGTTAAAATAATATGGAGGGATAGAACAGAAGTGTTAAAAAGAAACAAACCATCCCAATATAGAATAGAATAGTTATCTGAAAGTGAGTCTGAACTATGTTTTTGAATCAGACTCAGTTCAATTCCAGAATCTATCACTCTCGAGTATAATGAATTGAAACTGTCTGAGTGTGAAACTAACCTTCAATTTCACACTTCAAATGAACATGAAACACAGTCTTCCTATATACATCCAGGAGGGATAAAGGAAACACTAGAACCCCTTTCAATGATAGAAAGTACATTAAAGTCTGTCTCTAGAGACATCAAAAACAGCCTAGGGAAAAACAGAAGGGGTAAACCAATGTGTTCCTTCATCATGTATAGAGGAGTTGCAGAGGACTATGTGTTCTTATTTTTGTAACTTATGCTGAACTAGCCTGGAAAACAAAAGCATGTTTATTACATTAAAATATTTCACAGCTGAGATGCATGATGTATACCACAGAACAATGATGTAAGCCCGCGAACAGGCAAAGCAGTCATGGGATAATACACAATGCTACATAAGCACTGACTTTGGGCTAGGGACTATGATATACTTTGCACTTGAACATGTGTGTCCCTGTCTCATTTCATCTTTATTATGCTATGCACATGTATAGCTCATTTAAAACCCACACGAAAGACTCTATAACATAATGACCACTTACTAAATAACAACTTAGGCTGAAAGCATAAACTGAAGCAGGGGATTATGAAACCATCCACAATACTTATAGGTAAAATAATGAAGTGGCCAGGATAGGAAGCAATAAATATATAAAAGATATCTCATAGATGTGAGGTCAGTGCTCACATTATTACAAAGATTGTCTTGCCAAAATGGCACACATTGAAAAGCGAAGATGGCAACAAGACAAATATTGGTTCCATGCCAAATGATTTTTTTCCTCAAAAATGAAGGAAGTCAAAGATAAAACGGGCTAATTATACGCATTCATAAGTACAGACTCCTCAGTGACCTATGTCTTTCTGGCCTCTCCAGTCTCTTCTATTAACACTTTCCTCATCCCTTATGCTTGCTTTCTTCTGGGCCTTTATGGAGCATGTTTAAGTTCCCAAACCAATTTTTCCAAGACCCCTCCTGTTAAAGGAGCTCATTAAGCACGTGGGCTTTCTCAGAGGTGTTCCAGTATTTTGCAAGGTCTATACCGTGATGCACCTCCAGAACTGCTTCCAGCCTCTGACACAATGTCAAGAGCCACTGAGTTGGGAAAATTCAGTAGGCATGAGAGATCTCTGGAAGGGATCTGGTATCTTGCAAGGTCTATACCGTGATGCACCCCACAATTGCTTCCAACCTCTGACAACCCTGTCAATTGTGCACTGCTGCATCTCTCTAAAAATCTGGCATTAGAGTTGGGCGTGGTGGTGCATGAGCATACTGAGTGAGTTAACCCAGGAGCAGAAAGACTCACATGGTATATACTCACTTATAATTGGGCACTAGCCCAAAAGGCATGTCCCATCAAAGTCTTCACTTACCAGGAGATTGGGATAGATGCGAGGACATCCTATTGGGACTCTAGGTAAGAGAAATATAGGAGAATGGGGAAATAGAAGGATCCAGAGGGTCCTAGAAACCTACAAGAAGAACATCTTGATGGGTGGATATGGGTCCAGGGGGCATCTGCTCAAACTACTGCACTAACCAAGGACAATACAAGTAGAAAACATCGAACCCCTACTCTGATCTACCCAATGGACAGGACACTCTCCACAGTTATGCGGAGAGCGGGAACTGACTCTGACATGAATTCTGGTGCCTGATATTTGACTACTTCCAAGTGATGGAATAGCAATTGAAATGTAATCTGAATAAATTAATAAAAATAAAGTATTAATAAAAAAACAAAAAGAAAAAGCATCTGGCATTGGTGTGAACTGTCACTTTCTGGATATTGACCAGCTCTGATTGAGCAAACTTCCTACAGGACCTTGTCAAGCACATACTGTTGTTCAGATGAATTAACCCCTGGTTATGGAATTCCTGATTTGATTCAAATAGTTTTAAAAGTTTGATTGTTATAGATCTCCTAAAACAATTTTAGAGAGTTTATGGCTGCAATAAATACCCTTGTGGACCTCCAGATGCCTCACTAGATAAGCCTTCACTCCAGATGGCACCACGAATCCTGGTATTCGCCATAAATGTAGGCAAGTTAGTTTAAACTTTCAATTAACCCAAGATATAATGAGACTACCTAGAAATGTCAAAATGAAGTACAAACCTTAATGTCTAAATATACAAACTGTTCTGTTACAGTTCCTTGTACCTTGCCTTTTTGTGGCATCATATGCTTTCATTTTAAATGTACTCTGTTTTCTTAGAATGAAAGACAGATAAAATTATTTTCCTGAACTCATTATAAACTAAGAGATAGCTAGATAATATATAGTTAGGTCAGTCCTAATTGAAAAGTCACATATTCTTGTAAGTTTTAGACCCTGTTAACCTTTAGGCCTTGTCAACCTTTGTCACTCTGAACTCACTGTGAACTTATGAAATGGATACATAGATAAGAAATGTTTAGCTTTAAAACATATAACGTGTTGTATGTTAGAATTCATCTGTCTTGTGATTAATTGCCCTTTCTTGACTATGAGTTAATTCCCTTTTCTCAGAAGTATAAGTACAGTGACCAACAAGAAATGGCATGGAAATTGGGAAGCTTAACCAGTTAAAGTTAAGATGCCTGACTTCATCCATCTTTTCTCTTGAGTGTGTGTGTGTGTGTGTGTGTGTGTGTGTGTGTGTGTGTGTGTGTGTGTGTGTGGTTTATTTTCTATCTCTCTCTTATTTCTTATTTCCCTGTAGAGTCTCAAATAAGTTAGCAGACTCGGGGCTTTACCATGAGCCTTCTAGGGCTAGCGGATCTAAGTTTACATTAGCTTACTGGAGAGCTCCACAAAGAGGCCTATACAGAGATCAAGGAACCTACTTTTACGACCTCCCTGCAGTGTCTAGCTAGAAGCCACTTTTACAGCCTCAGCTATAGGAAAATTGTGGTCAGTTTAAGTTTTCCTCCTCTGCCACAGTACAGCCAATCTCTAGAGAAGATTGGGAAAGGGCTCCCTTTCCTCTTTCTTCTTTCAGTTCTGATCAGTTGCCTGAGCCGTCAACTCTGGTGACCCAAGACTTGAAGTGAACTGAATGGGATTCTGCATCCAGCCCCAGAGACCCTACCCTGGACCTTCTCAGAGCAGCAGCCAGGCATTAACAAATAATCCCAGCAAAAGCAACTTCAAATCCCAAGTTCTCCACAGTGTTCCACACTATGTTTCTGCTGCTTGCATTCAAGAAAGCTAAGAATGCATATGTGAACTCACGGTGCAATGACTATGTACCCTCTTGTTGGCAGGAATCCAAGAAGAAGCATTTCAATGTTTGCACTTGTAGGTAGTAAATATACTCGGCCTGGGACCCAAGAAGCCTGGATTCTAGTCTTAATCTCTAATTCTCTGTGAAGTTGAAGATGTCATGCACCCCTTTGCTCCAGGATTTAATTTCCTAGTATTTTTGATAGGTAATTGAAACTAATCTTTTCTAATGTCCTTTCCAATATGTAACAACCTACTCATTTGAGATTATCATGTTTTAAAAAACAGACTACACTTGCTTTTCCATTTTCTTTCTGTATTATCCTTTGAGTGAATTGCCTTTTGTAACAAAATACTCAGTAAATCAACTTACAAGGTGAATGATTTATTTTGCCTACAGGTTCACAGATTTGAACCCATGGTCATCATCTGGCCCCATTGCTTTCATGCCTGTTAAAGCAGGAGCATCATAGCAGAAGGGCACATTGCTAATCTCATGACTAGACACCACCACTTCCAACTACCTTCCCACAGTTCTAAAACTCAATACTGAATCCATCAATGGGTTTAACTATTAATTAGGTTAGCTTCATCATGAACCAATTGTTAAGTCCATCAGCAGCAACCAAAGCAGTTAAGACCTGAGACTTTGGTGGGAGGGGCACTTAATGCCTGAACTATAAATTTTTTTTACTATGGACAGGTAGAATCTAAACAGAAAAGCATGAGACAAGGCAACAATTTTCCAATTTGTCCTGCTCAGACTGTCTGTGTTCATTAAAAATGAAGACTGTTGGTATGAGGCCAATATATCCCAGTAATTAGAACAATCCAAATCTGAAACTAATACCATAAGTTCATTTCCAAATGTGGACAGCTATCCAGGTGGATTGTAAAAGCAAAGAAAATCATGTCTAATTTCCTCATCTTACAATGAGATCCATGAAGCTCAAAGGAAGACTACTCCAAGCTTTCACCATGAGCTTTTACTGAAATTTGAATCCCTATTCCGGGTCACTGGCTAGTGATTTTTCTATATTATATTATTTCATTGAAGAACAAGATTGTTGGGGGAAAAGACACTCACTAAACTTGGAACTAAGACTTGAGATCTGGTTATTATATTTTGAAATTACTTATCCTTTGTCACATGTAAAATAATACATGGAATACTTGCAGGGAAGTACAGATAATTAAAATGTACACATAGTGAACTCAATGATAAACGCTTTCAAATCTCACTTCTTGGGAGAGTGAATTAGATTTGTTTAAAGTGACTCATGTGAACATATTATGTAAAATGAGTGATATGAAAATAGAATTGTTTTGTCTTTCAATATAAAAATAAAGACATTTTCAGCTAAGATTGCAATGGACAAGAGACATTATTACTCTCCGTCTCATGGACAATTTATGGCAATATTTATGTTCTTAAACTAAATGTACCTCTCCATCCAGAATGTAAGCCCTGGATATAAACATTCACTGAGGCTTGAAAATAAATCCATTCTACCTAGAGTAGCAGAAAATTCACTACGTGTATGGTAAATATTCTGAAACAAATAGCCTACATAGTAGCTATTGCCTCTGAATATCCAATCAAGCCAACCTATCTCCCAAAAATGTCCTAGAAATCAGAAAGCTGACTAAAATACTGTTAAATACTTCATAGAAATAAAACTAAAATCCATTGATTCTATCATAAAGCCATCCTCTATAAATGCTGCTTTTAGCCTCCATGCAATCTACTCTTCTGCAAACCCGGACATTGAAGGCTTCAGCTTCCAGCCTCTGTCTGCTAACCTAGGCCTAGAATGTTCTCACCCTTTCTAATTCTTTCTGAACTCTGGCTGGCTGGTTCATCTCAGTTCTGGCTCAAAACTCCTCTCCAAAATGACTATAAAACTGGCTTATTCTCCCAGCTCTTGACTGAATTGCTCTGATCGGAAAAATTGCCCCTGAACTCCACAAACTGAACTGCACTGACTGCACTAACTCAACAGCTTTCAACCAAACTACATTAAACTCAACTCTCCTCTCTCTCCCTGCACTGCTCCTTAGTAGACTCTTTCCTGTCTGCTCACGTGAGAGTTGGGTGTATCCTATCTCTGACTCATTCTGTCAAATCTTTCTCTGATCATCACTTTGTCTGCCCCTCAATTACACATCATTGTTCAGGCTTAAAGGTGTGTCATGAGGGCATGTCTGTACTCCAGCCAGATTGCACACACTTACGTCTTTAGATGTAATACCTTGCCAGAGTAACCATGTTGCCGGATTAAAATTCCTCTACAATACTTCCTTAAAGTTTCTGAAAAACAAATATGAAAATAACCTAACATGGGATATTGAATTAGGGAAAATAAACACTGCTAATGCCTGAGTGCTAAACATTGGGAGAAATCTGATAGGCATTACTTTGTCCCATTCGTTCAATCATTCCAAGTCTGAAACAGGTCCCATAAATTCATTTCCAAATCTGGACCATTGTCCAAGGATAGCACTTCCTCATATAATCCTCCATTTAACCCTCCTATTATCCCCATTTCAAAGGAAAACACAAAGTATCCTCTCAGTAATAGCTTACAAGATTTTAGAGTCAAGTTCAGTTTTGTCTTACTATTACAGATAATAGACCCATTAGAAAACCCACAATTTTACATGCCCTGGAGGAAGTACCTTGCTAATGAATCCAGTCTAAAAGCCAAAGTGTAGATGCAAAGCCTCAGAACCGCGTCTGGGAATTTAGGAGTCAATGTAGGGTAATTGCATTGTTTTTTGTTTTGTTTTGTTTTTCTCCTTTTTCTACAATAAAAACTTAATCACATCTTGGTGTTTAAAGAACACTTTTTTAAACACTTTTTTTTTGGCAAATGGTGTATCTAAGATTAACAACCCAAGTTTTCTGAGCCATTATACTCAGCAAATCCTGTCTCAAGAGAATCTAAACCAGAATTCAGGTATCTGGGTAGTAACAACAGCATTTTTTAAAATCTCTTACAGCAAAATATCATAGACTGGATAGCTTACATATAAAAAAGTTATTTCTTACTTTTGGGGGCAAGGAAGCCCAATAACAAGCCACTGATTAATGTCTGATGAGAGCCATTTTCTACTTAATGGATCAGAGATGGTCTCACTCTCTCACTCCATCCCATGTGGCAGAAGAAGCTAGCTAGCTCTCATGGGGTTTCTTTTATGAAGACGCTGTATGAAGATGCAGACCTCTCAGACGCTGCATCAAAAGAACCGACGTAAAGCAAATTAAGGGAGGGTTGTATTTTACTTTACAGTTCCAGAGAGGGACACAGCCCATAGCAGAAGGGAAGGCATGAGAACAGTCAGGAAAGTCATCACAAAGAACAGGAATCTATCTAATCACATTTTATTTCATCCATGTACAGGAAAACGAGATACAGAGAGAACAAGCAGTGGGGCCAGGCTACAAAACCTGGCTCTGATGACACGCCTCCTCCAACAAGCTCCAACTCAAGCTTCCATAACAGTTTAAAACAGCGCCACCAACTGGGGACCAAGCGTCCAACCACATCAGCTTCATTCAACCCAGCATAGATACCGATTCCATTCGTGAGGGCTCCCCCTGCGCAATCTAATTACCCCCCAGGGGTCCCAAAGCCTAAATGAGGCACCTTGGAGTTAGGATTTCAATGTGTGAACTTTTGTGGGCCACAAATACTACCTTCGAAAAAAAAAACCTTGTTTACTGAGCATGATTAAAATATTTCCTATGCATCAAACCTAGAATGGAATCTTAATAGAAGCCACTCACAACGTGATAAGAAGAAAGAAATAATTAGCTACTGTTTTCTAATTTTCCATCTATAAATATGTATTAGTCATTTAACGTAAACACCTTAGACCACAAACAGAAAGTCACAGTATTCACTGGACCACTAAAGGTTGTATTTTATTTTGGTTTTGTTTTTTGTTTTTAATCTAGTGGTGACACTTGGGGAGTTTATTTTCTTTTTAAAAAGACAGAAAGTCCCTAAAGAAAAAGTTGCAAGTGCAAAGATATTCGCTGTAATACAATTTAATCAGTGAAACACTGAAAATAACCTATAAATCCAACAGTATGGAAATTGCTAAATAAACTGTGATATACTAATCAGACAGTATTCATGTATTTTTAAAGTAAAATAATTTTAATCACTAGATATATTAACCTATAAAGCTGATTGTAATTTTTTAAAGTTCTATGCCTTTCAAAAATAATATATGAATATAAAAAATTCTGGAAAGAACATTAAGGTGATGATTATTGATGTAACAGGTAGCAGAATCATAGACAGGCTTTTGTCCTCAATTTTTTATTTCTAGGATGTTTGTTATAAATTATTTTAAGAAGATCTTTTCAGTGCTCACTATCGCTGCATATATTCAACAATTGTGTTGATATAGAAAAGATAGTCAGGAAAATAGGGGAAAGAAGGAGGGAGAATGGTACTGGGAGGAGGGGAAGGGGGGCACTACAGTCAGCATATAAAATAAAATAAATTAAATAAAAGAATAGATCAGCATGGTCATGCACAATAATGACCTCAAAATTTGTGAAGTGTTCTGTATTTTTATAAAACAATTCAAGACCTCTATATGTTGTGGGTTTTTTAACTTGGGTTTTCTGTGGCCCTTCTAACAGTGGAAGGGGGGTGAGGTATCTGACTCTTTTGCCTGTTCTTGGTTCCTTTTGCCTCCTACTGGGTTGTCTCATCCAGCCTTGAAATGAGGGTTTGTACTTAGTCTTATTGCATCCTGTTATGGCATGTTCAGTTGCTATCCCTGGGAGGCCTGCTCTTTTCTGAAGGGGAAGACAGGAGCAGTGGAACCGGGGTGGGGTGGGGGGGGGCAGGGGGTAGGAGAACTGGGAGTAACAGAGGGAGAGAGGGCTATGATTGGAAAGTGTTGTATGAGAATTTTTTTAAGAAAGAAGAAAAAGAAAAGAAAATACCTTATAGCCAGATCTTAGGGAGGCATTTTTTCAATTGAGATTCCCTTCTTTCTAGTGACTTTAGCTTGTTTCAAACTGACATAAAACTAGCTAGTATACTATCAAGGTATAAGAAGTATTAAAAAAAAAAAAAAAAAAAAAAACCACATAGGCTGGACCAGAAAAGAAATTCCTCTCAAAAAGTCATAATAAGAAAGGAAGGAAGGAAGGAAGGAAGGAAGGAAGGAAGGATATTTAAAGCTGCAAGGGGGGAAAAACAAGTGACATATAAAAACAGACTTATTAGAATTACTCTTGACTCAATAGAGACCCTAAAATCCAGAAGAGCCTGTACAGATGTTCTGAAGACTCTAAGAGACCACAGGTACCACCCTATAATACTCAACAAAATCTCAATCACAATAAATGGAGATAATAAGACATGCTGTGATAAATCCAAATTTAAGCAGTATCTATCTACAAATCCAGCCCTACAAAAGGTCCTAGAAGGAAAACTGCAACCTGACGAAGTTAACCATGTCCAAGAAAACATAAGGAATAAATAATACCAGACCAGAAAATCCAGAAAAAGGGAAAAATACAAAAATAACAAGAATCAGCAAACATGGCTCATTGATATCTCTTAATACCAATGGCCTCAATTGTGTCCCTCCCCCATAAAAACACACAGACTAAGGACGGATGCAAAATAAGACCCATCCTTCTGATGCATCCAGGAAACACACCTTAACATCAAGTATAGACATCACTTCTGGATAAAAGAATGGAAAAAATATATTCTAAGCAAATGGGCCTAAGAAGCAAGCCAGTGTGGTCATTTTAATAGCTGCTAAAACAGACCCCAAACCAGAACTAATCAGAGGAGACAGGGAAGAACACTACACACTGATCAAAGGAAATATCCACCAAGAGCACATTGCAATTTTTAAACTCCATAAACAAAACATAAAGGTACCCAAGCTCATAAAAAAACACTACTACAACATAAATCACATATTGCGCCTACACAGTTATAGTGGGTGACGTCAATACCTGGCTCTCACCAACAGAGAGACCACCCACACAAAAACCAAAAAGAAGATTGTGGAGCTAACAGACACTATAAACCAAATGGACATAACAGATATTTACAGAACATTTCATCCAAACACAAAAGAACATACCTTCTTCTCAGCATCTCATGGAACTTTCTCCAAAATTGTCCACATCCTCAGGCACAAAGCAACTCTTTTTTTTTTTTTTAGGAAATAATAATTTTTAATATCTAGTAAAAGGCTCAGCTTCCATTTCCTCAGTATATTTGGAACTGCTTTTTTTTATTAATTTATTCTTGTTACATCTCAATATACTTTCAGGGATCATTTCTACAGTTCATCACAAAGCAACCCTTAACAGATACAAGAAAACTAAAATTACATCCTGCATCCTATCTTCCCAACACAAACTAAAGTTGGATATTAACAACAACCGAAACCACAAAAATCATGGAGACTAAACAGCTCTCTACTGAATGAAAAAAAAGTGCCAAGAAATAAATAAAAGACTTTCCAGAATTCAATGAAAGTGAAAACCCAACATACTCACATTTAGGGGACATAAGGAAGGCAGTTCTAAGCGACAAGTTCATAGCACTAAATGCCTACATTAAAAAAAAAAAAAATTGAGAGTTCCTATACTAGTGACTTAACAATACAACTGAAAGCTCTAGAGCAAAAAGAATAAATCACACTCAACAGAAATAGATGGCAAGAAATAATAAAACCTGGGCTTAATCCAATAAAATAAAAACAAAAAATATAAAGAATCAGTGAAACAGAGTTGGTTCATTGAGAAAATAATACTGACAAACCCTTATCCAAATTAACTAAAAGGCAGAGAGAAAGGATTAAAATGAACAAAATTAGAAATAGAAAGAGAGAGACAATGACAACAGACACCAAGGTTATACAGAGAATAACAATGACATGCTTTAAAACCCTGAACTCCAGCAAATTGGAAAATCTAATGAAATGGATAATATTCCCTATGCATACCATCTCCCAGGGTTAAATCAAGATTTAAATAAGCAATTTAAGCAGACCTATAACTCTCCCAATCCAAAAATAATAAAAAAATTTAAAAGCCCAATGCCAGGGGATCTTTGAATGTTCTTTGTCTCATAATACCATGCCAAGGCTCCTCTTCCTCCTCACCCGCCTCCTTTAATTTTATCTTCTGTATTTTTTGTCTCTTTATTTTTACACTACAGGTCTTTGACACATATATTATGGCTTCTGGTTTTGTGTTTTTTGTGGGACCCCTTAGTGTGCAGACCAGAACCAGTGTGTTTCTGTGTCTATACTGTTTCTTGTAATTTTTCTTGGGATCTTTTTCCTCCTATTAGTTTTGTCATATTCCAATGACTTTGCTTTTGTTTCATATCTTTTATTATTATTATTATTATTATTATTATTATTATCATCATCATTATCATTATTATTATTCCTTAGGGGCCTGTTTGTTTCCTAATGAGAAACAGAAAGGGGTTGATCTGGATGGGAGGTAACATGGGAAAAAACTGGGAGGAGCAGAAGTGGAAAAAATAATCAGGTTGTATTGTATGAAAAAAATCTATTGTTCAAGAAAAGAAAAGAAAAAAAAGACGAGCTTTGCTATACTCTAAACTGTATTCTTTCATCCACATAACAGAAAAAGACAAGACATTTACAATCTCCTTGGAAGACCATGATCCTTTTTAATCCACTGTGTGAAAGTTCTTGTGCTTGGTCTTTGTCATTCAGTTCAGTGTCCCTACATTTACAGATCTGCTTTCATCCATGGTAACGTAGATCAATGAGGCATGAGCTAAACTATTGACACTGTCCTGACACCTGTGCACAGCAGCACTTTGGTGTTTGATTAACACGTAAGCTGGGTTTGAGAAAACTAAGAACGTGCTTTTAAAAGTGATTTGCCTGCCAGGCTACCAAGAAGAGACTTGATACCCTATGAGCATATACAGGGGGAGGAAGTCCCCCTCAGTCACAGTCATAGGGGAGGGGAGTAAGGGGAAAATGGGAGGGAGGGAGGAATGGGAGGATACAAGGGATGGGATAACCATTGAGATGTAATATGAATAAATTAATAAAATATATTTTTAAAGTGATTTGCCTTTCTAATTTCTACAGAAATACAGAACCATAGGCTCAGAATTGAGAGACAAGAAGCCATTCACCCCAAGCCATTCACCCAGCCATATCCTACTAGCTGTACAAATCATTTGGTCACTATGATCCTGCTTGTCCTCAGCAAAGTGGAAAGGTCAGACTCACATGCCTCATGCAACTGAGGCATGGATTTTCTGCCTTGCAGTTCTGCCTTTTGCCTTGGACTCTTTTTTTCTCCTATTTGTTTTGTTCTACTCCAATGACTTTGCTTTTGTTTTATTTTCTTAATTATTATTATCCCTTAGGTGCCTGTTTAGTAAATGTTTAGTAAAGTGTTATTTACTAAGCATTGCCTGTGTACCAAGCACTGTAGTTAGCATTTCACATATATCAGTCATCTACCTAAAAATTATATAGAGAGCTGGAACATACTGCTACAAATGCTGGGGCATACAAAGCCTAGAGAATGCATAAGAGACAAAATAGTTATCTGGCCTTGGAGGGAAAACATCAATGTGAGCCAAGACCAACAAGAATCAGACATTTTTACGAGACGTATATTAAATATGAAATAGAAATATTCTTTACAGGCTCCTGCTTTGTCTACTAGTTCTGCAGCTAGCGGTGCTATTTTGGGAGGCTGTAGGACATTTAGTAGGTAAGGCCTAGGTGAGGGAGTAGTCATGGGTTCCAGCCTTGCTCCTGGCTTCCTGGTCCTCTATGATATGAACAGACCCGCCCACATCCTCATGTTGCCATGCCTTTCCTGCCATGGTGGACTAAAACTCTGTGAGTTCAAAGAATGTCTCTTTCCTTCAATTGTTTCTATCAGATACTTTAGTCACAGTGATGCAATAACTAGCTAATCCAGAAAAATGACTCAAAGAGTAGGGTCACTGTTTTGCCAAAACCTGATCAAGTGATTCTTAAGCCTTTGACATTTTTTGACAGGAGAAATTTGGCAAAGTCTATCAACACTACAAAATCTCTAAAATTCTATAGGCAGAGCTTAATGGGTGAGTGCTGTAGAGGTTTGGAAGACAATACCAAGTGGGGACAATAAGTACTGTATGAAAGGTTAAGTATTGGCTCAGGATCCCCAAGACTATGGTCTCAGCACAATGGAGATTTATTTGCCCCTAGGGACAAAGGTCAGGGAATAGCATCCAAAGACAGGAGATAGAGGACAGGGGAGAATAGGTAGGGAATAGGAAAGTGGGGGAAGGGGTATTTGTCCCCAAGTGGGGGCAAAGGACTACCTCTGGATAGAGAAAATACAGAGGTGGCCCATAGGTTTATATGGTTTAATAACAGTTTATAAAGGTAACAGGTAAAAGCCAAAAAGTTAGGATGAGGTGTTTAATAAGGTGAGCCCAAAGGGGCTTTGATTGCCTGACTTCAAGACTTTGATAGCTAAACCTTGGTCGTCAGCCTCAGGAGTAAGAAGTGACCAAATAAGGACATAGACTTTGGTAGCTAGCTTTAAGAGTGTAATCTAATGGTTTTATAGCAAGGCAGGGGGGATGGGAAGAGGAGGAGGACCTGTCAGAGGCTTGCTTGCCCTGCTCAGGCTGGCTTAGGTCCCTTAACTGTACTCACTATAGTCATGAGTATAGTCATAGATGGGGGCCAGGACACTATTAAGAATTAAACTAGGGGACAGTCATGTTACTCTTGGGGGAAAAAAAGTCTAGCCGGGCGGTGGTGGCGCATGCCTTTAATCCCAGCACTTGGGAGGCAGAGGCAGGTGGATCACTGTGAGTTCGAGGCCAGCCTGGTCTACAAAGTGAGTCCAACACAGCCAAGGCTACACAGAGAAACTCTGTCTTGAAAACCAAAGAAAAAAGACTATGTTTAGCACTTTGCATGTGTCTTGAAAATTGAGTAAAGCTGAGTTTAAAAGTAATGGACTAATGAATTTGGTAAAGGAAATTTCAAGACAGCCCATAACACTCGGGGTTGGCATGGTTATTTCTAGGTGCTTTTAGTCAACTTCCGATGTGAGGACAGAGGACATGCACAAGACAACTTGAAAATGTGCCGTTATCCTGGTAAAAAGAGCATGGACACATTTCAAACTGCAGGGAAAGGGGTTACATGTGCTAAACAGTTATCATCATTACAAGCAATCAGACTACAGAAAGGGAGTCATGGGGACTTTTCATGAATTATCAAGACTACACCCGTCATAGACTCCCAGATGTACAATTGCAAATGTATTTGGGTCACCTTCCTTTAATAAAGGAACACAGAGGCCTGATCAAATAGTGTCACCTGGAGGAGTGGCTTCCCCAGTCATTGACCTCTGGCATTCAGAAGCTACTGCAGCCATTGTAGAGTTGACAGTCCACTACTACTCCTAGCTGAACAACTTGGTGCTATCCACATTGTTGTGTGGCAAAATTTTCTCAAGAAATATAACACACTCTTGTACTCACAGACAGACCAAAGTATGGATACCATCAAAATCCAACATGGTGAGCCAATGAGTTTTATTGGGGTTACTTACAGGAATATTGGGGGCCTATTCATAAAGCAGAAATGGCTCAATGATAGCTACATCACCAAAGCCCACCCCAGCATGGGTGACACCTCACAAAAGTTGGGAACTTGGAGCACACTGCATGGCCTGCTGGCAGCTTAACAGGTTGGAGAGTGTCCTTTCAGCTACCTGTTGGTCTAAACCTCTTTCAGACAGCTCTGTGGGTTTCTGCTTCTTCCAGGAGGCTGGTCTGGTCTCAAGAGTCTTTGCTGCAGCTTTGCTTGTCTAAGTCTCTTCTTTGTCATTTGCCTTTTTCTGAGGGGAACTCTCAGATTTTATGGCTTTACTCAGGCAGGGAGGGGTCTAGTGAACTTGGTTCGTGTGAGGAACTTCCTAAAGCTCTTTTGAGTTGGGTTTTTTTTTGGGGGGGGTAGGGGATTTTTATAGCTTTTCTGCAGGATAGACTGTTAACAATCTCAGAGGAAACTATTAGACAACACACATTGTGCTGGTTTTGCAGCCATGTATAAAGAAAAACTTATGGAGTCATGAGAGCTTGAACCAAGATTTTCATGGAAATCCTGTGAGGCCAGGCAATATGTATACACATATATATATTTCTAAATGTAACCTAGTCGGTACCTATGAGGTTACATATATGTATGTTTTTAAGGCTGACAGTTTGGCACAACGCACTCAGTTGGTATGTTTCTCCTCGGGGAAGACGACCTTTCTGGCTCCCAGGCTTCTTCAGCTGCCGATAGTTCTCTGTGTGAGGTTGAGACCTTGTGGTCCACCTTTCTTTGCTAATTTTCTTTTGCTTCCTTTTACTGTTGGAACATTTATCCAATGTCATTGCATATGGAAATATTGGATCACAGCTTGAGTCATTTTTTTTTTTTTTTTTTTTTTTTTTTGGTTTTTCGAGACAGGGTTTCTCTGTGTAGCCTTGGCTGTCCTGGACTCGCTCTGTAGACCAGGCTGACCTCGAACTCACAGAGATCTTAAAAGAGATGCTAGACTTGAAATTTTGAACAATGCTAAAACTGCTAAGGTTCTGGAGACTCTTGAAATTGGACTTAATCTATTTTCCAGTAAAAGATGGCAGTGAGCCATTGGGGAACAAAAGCAGAATGTTTGAATCCGAAATGTCCATCAAAGACTCAAGTTTTGAGCACTTCATGTAACTATTTTGAGAGGTTGGGAGATTCAGGAGGTGGGTCCTCATTTTCAAAGTAAGTCATTGACAGTGGATTTTGAAAGTGGTTCTCAGTCTTCCTAATGCTGTGAATATTTAACACAGTTTCTAATGTTGTGGTGACCCCCAACTATAGAATTATTTTCATTGCTACTTCATAACTGTTTCAATTTGCTACTGTTATGAATCATAATGTAAGTATCTGATATGCAGATCTTAGGTGACCCCTGTGAAAGGGTCATTTGACCTCCATAGGGTCCATGACCCACAGGTTAAGAACCACTGGTTTTGAAGGTTATAACCCAGATCCTGGATCTTGCCTAGTTTTCTCTTCTTGGTACAACATGATGTAAACAGAACTACCACACATTGTCATGCCTAACCCACCATGATAGACAGAAATCCTGTAAAAGAGATGAGTCAAAATAAATATTTCCTCTCTTAAATTGCTTCGGTCAGGTATTGTAGGCAGAGGAACGATATGCTAATTAATACAGCCTATTTAAAATGATGGGCAATGTAAAAGTAAGGATTAGATAAAGAGGTTCCGGAGGTATAGTGGGTGCAAAAGAGAGTTTACACTATGTGCTTTTGGCTGGGCATCACAATGATGTTTGAGCAAAATCTTGGAGAATGGGTTATACAGATATTTGGGAGAAGAACATTTTAGAGAAAGGAAAGACCTAGAATACAAGGGGGTGTTGTTTGCCTATTTCGGATTTGCTTGGTTTTGTTTGTTGTTCTCCTTATTCTTTTGTTCATTTTGTATGTGCATATAGTATATTCTGATAACTTTCCCCCAACATCCTCTCTGTCTCATTCACCACTTAACCATCCACAATCTCTACCTGTCTCTTTCTCAGAGTTGTGGCCTTTGGTTTTGTTTTCTGGCCCATTTAGTTTAACCACTACTGTCTGTGTGACTGTTGGATTGAAACTATCCACTGGAGCTTTGTGGGGACACCAGTGGATACAACAGAAGGCAGTGATTCCCACTGTAGGTCCATCAGAAACAAATAGCTCAGCAGTGAGGGCTGGGACCCCAGCTCACCCTCCCACACATGCCTTACTGTAGACTGAATGCAGGCATGAAGAACTGCTGTGGGTTTGTGATTTCGATGGCTGTGTCTTGCCCAGAAGAAGGCATTCCACAGCCCTTCTCCATGTCTTCCTGTCCTTACATCTTTTCTGCGCCCTCTTCCACAATGTTCTATGAGGTGATCACTTAAATGGTTGTTTGTAGCTATGCACTCACCCATCACCCATTCTCCACATGCTATATAGCCATAAGTCACTGCATTTACCACTGTTCACCGGAAAGAGCGGCTTCTGTGATTAAAGCTGAGAGCAACATTTGTCTGTGGACATAAGCACAAATGCTTGGAACATAGTTTGGTCCTGTGTCAATTTAGCTAAACAATAGTATTTGGTTTCCCCTTATAGCCTATGATACCCCCCCAATGTAGGTTATTGACCAGGTTTACAGTACCAGGAATAGATTCCTTCCTGTGGCCACAGATCCAATCAGAGAGCAGTTTATTGCCTCCATTAACAGTAATGCCAGTATCTCACAAATGGGCACATCTTGCCTGCCGGATTGCTCTTATAGTTTGTATGGCTCACAGCTGGATAGGTTGCCGGTTTTCAAACATGTTTATAATAGGGTCTCAAAATAGAGTGGTCAGCAATGAGGACACAGAAAGAATCTGATCTTATATGACCATATAAAAGGCTTTGAGAAAACTGGGAATGCTTAGGAGCATTTTTTAAGTAGAAGAATACATAATTTGACTTTTATTTGAACCATTCTGGGTAACATGTGGAAGAGAGACCATATGGGCTAGGAAAACACTAGTGAAGCCAGTGTGGCAGCTGGTGTAAAAGGAGCAACCAAGCTTACATGAGGACTGCAGACAAGATGGTGAGGAGTGGGTGGGTCCTGTAATTATTTCAATAGAATTTTCCAGTGGGCTGGATGTGTGGTATTTTCAAAGTGAATAATCAAGAATCATACTCTATATACACGGAACATTAGTTGGCCACAAAAGAAGTAGTATCCTATAATATGTATCAAAATACATGGAACTGAAAGATATTTGTATTAATTGAAACAGACTAGACAAAGACAAATATGGCATGTTCTTTTTCATATGTGGAGTTATGAAAATGTCCATTTGAATGTAGATTAATGGTCACTAGAAGCTGTGAAGAGGGATGGGAAGTGAGGGACATTAGATAACAAGTATCAAAATATAGGTCAAAGTCCTAAGTTCTAGTGCTCTACAACATTATGTGATGACTATAGTTCATGATAGCCTAGCCTATATTTTTATGAATGACTAGACAAAAGGAACTCTAAGGCTCAAAACACAAAATAATGAATGATGAGAATGTTAATTAATCTGATTCAATCAGTTCATAACATACTGAAATACCACACTGGACCTCTTAAATATGTATGTTATACAACATTTGTTATGTGTAAGGAGATGCAAATGGTAACTGTTTGTTCTAATTTAATGATTATACAAAATACATCACATTATCATGCTATAGTGTACAAATATCTACTATTAAAATAACTAAAAATCAACATTTAGAGGGTAAGAAAATCCAAGGTTTAGAGGGTGATAATAAATAGTAACTCATAATTTATCTATTTTTAAGAAGCAAGGTTGAAGCCCAGTGTTATATCTCCAAAGCATATGTTTACTCCAGTGTACTATATAAGTCTAAATGAAGAACAAATAAAAGGCTGAGCCAAATTTAGGAAATTCAATGAGTAACCAAGTGAAAAACAGAGTCTGCTGTCCAAGAATGTCTGTACAGGGACTCAGAACAACACGTTACTGCATCAGCCTTGCTCACCTGAGCCTTTATCACATTAAGTACCTGCCATTACATTTTTACAAGACAGCAGGCCTGGCTACTCTCTGTTGCACACATAGGTTGGCATCTGGCATTTTGCTGGCTCTTGAGATGATGATGATTGTGTTCTACATTAGATGGGAGGCACCCCCATGGAATCTGCACCAGGCTTGACTGTATTGTAAGCCAGCTATTCCCTTAGAGAGACAACAGTTCACCCATGTGCAGTAAACACTACCAGAACAGCTGCAAAGCATAAACCAAGCAGTGTGGTTTAAGCACTATCAAGCTCCCTAGACTGTAGCAAGTAGAAATAATCATCATAGCAAATTCTTGTAAAGGGCCTTTCATTCTGAAGAGCATTTGCATTTGTTGTTGCATAGAACTCCTGTAGAAGCCTCAAGAGTTAGAGGTTTTACTGGTTCATAAAGATTCATAAAGATTGACAGTTCATCCAAGGTCCATTGCTAGCAAATGATAAAAAATGTACTCAAACCTATAGCTGGTGCCTCACAGTTATTCTTTTTCCTCTTAAAGACAAATTATCATTCTCATGCTTCTAAATGTTAAGTTCCTCTGCATATCCCAAGACAATGAGAGTAATAGTCTGAGTGGATCCACAACACTTCACGAACCAGGGACCATTTGTAACCCAATTGGAAGGGGTAGTTATTATTGATGTGTCAGAATCCAGATGTGATTATTGTGTAATTTTTTATTAGTTCTTTGAAAATTTCATCCATTGTGCTTTGATCATTTCACATCTTTCGCCCAATTCCTCCCAGATCCACCCTGCTTTCCTACCGACCCAACTTGATGTCCTCTTTTTTAAAAAACAAACAAGACAAGAAAAACCCATAATGTCCAATTTGTGCTGCCCATACACTCTTTGATATGTGACCTTACACATATGTGGTCAATTTATCAGGAGCTACGCTCTTAAAGAAAACTGACTCTCCCTGTATTAGCAGTCAATTGCCAATAGCTTCTCTAAAATGGCTGTAGTTTCTTACCCACCTCCCCTCTGTAAGCTGGTATTTGGACTTACTTTGCCTTGCACAGGTTCTGTATGCACAATTCATATGTGCAACTGCCCTGTCATATCCAAAAGGCACCATTCCCCAGTAGTCATCCACAGTCTCTCGTTCATAATATTCTTTCTGTCCTCTCATCCACAGTGATCCCTGACCCTTCCATTTTAAGAAGGGATAAACTTTGATTTCCAGTCATCAGGGAAATCCTTTCCCTTCTCATTTACAGAGGATCTCACAATGAGCTAGCTCAACTAGATAATGAGATGGACTCTCTGGCAGCAGAGATGTTTCACAAGCACTCTACTAAACTTAGGAGTCTTCTACTGAGTTACTTCCTGGGCCATAAGTTCCTTTGCCAAATAGAGTACTGAGTGTTCCAGCTAGTCTTCTGACGTCACCTATAAATGTGTAGAGTAGTTAACAAGTTGTGTCAGAGTATTTTACTGCATTGTGTAGCAGTTACAAACCAATATACTTCTATACAATTGTAGAGACCAAGGAAACTGCACTCTGCTGCTCCTCTGTCTGTATATAAGCCTTAGGAAATCTTTTCAGCTAGCATCGTTGTGTTACAAAATGTATGTTTTTCTGCACCATGCATATAATAGCATCCAAAGTGAGTTCATTCATGCCATTATCTCTTAATTACATTTGCATTTTTATAACAGAATATCTGAGATGAGGTAATTTTATGAAGAACAAGAATTTATTTTGCATCCTCTTGAAGGCTATGAAGTCCACAATCATCGTGTTCTGTATCTGGTGTGAGCCCGTGTCTGTTTCCAAGATGGTGCCTTGAATTCTGCATCCTCACATAGCGTAAGAGATAAGTGAGGCAAAGGGGGGTTATCTTGTTCTTCCAACTTTTTTAAATGGACTGAACTATCTTTTACAAAGGTCCTATCTTTATTATTTACTGATCTCCTAAGTGTCCCACCACTTGATTCTAATATTTACTCATATGGTTCAACATATGTACTCAGAGAGACTCTTTCAGAATATCACAATGATCAAAAAGCTTTCCATGAAACCCCAGATGTCACCTTGAAATACACCAATATTGGGCATGTAGCTTTCTATCAAACCCAGCTACAGGAAGCTTACTGACCACCACATCCTAAGCATGGCCATAAAAAATCATTTGGAATCAAAGAGGAGAACATTATAAGTTAACAAAGGCAGACTATAGACTAGGAAAAGTCACATCCTGATGACCTTTGAGCACACCTCCGTCCTCTGTTGGGTGACTTTATTCCAGCTCAGTGACTTTACAATAGCTCCAAGTTAACTCAATCTATTGTGACCATTCAGGGATCTCCTCTAAAGCCTCCTTTTATATTCTAAATAACTGTTTCCTTAGTGTTTTCAGTTTGCATGGCACATAAGGATTTCCCAAAGATACAGATTTTGAGTTTTAAAACATGGAATTTTTGAATTTGTTCATTTTTAATTTGTTCATTTTTACATCACTGTTGTAGCCCTCTCCCGCATCTCCCCCAAGTCCCACTTTCCTTCCCTCCTCCCCCTTTCCTCCTCTCCTAGTCGTCAGAAAGAGAAAGCCCTATTCCCCTATTCCCCTGCAATCTGGCTCTAGCCTATCAACTCTCAATGGACTGCCTGCATCCTCCTTCTCCGTGGCCTAGCAATACTGCCCCACCAGTAGAAAGTGATCAATGAGTGGGCAACAGAGTCCATGTCAGAGGAAACTGCTACTCCTCATATTATGGGACTCACATGGAGACTGGGATGCCTATCTATCCAATCAGGGGGTCTAAGTCTTCACACATGGCCCTTGGTTGGTATATCAGTTTCTGCAGGTCCCCCTAGACCCAGATTTGCTGGCTTTGTTTTTCTTCTTGTGGAGCTCCTGTTACCTCCAGGTCCTTCTATTCCCAAACTATTCCATAAGTCTCCCTGTGCTCTGCACCAAATTTTGGCTATGAATCTCAGTATAAGCTTCTATCCCCTGTTGGGTGGAGTTTTTCAAAGGACCTCTATATTAGGCTCCAGTCCTGTTCCTTCTCTTCAAGGGGTGTCTGTTCCATTTGCACTTTTAATGAGAATTATGCATCTTCCTAAAGGTCCTTCTTGTTATTTAGCTTCTTTGTCTCTTTGGATTGTAGTATGTATATCCCGAATTATAAAGCTAATATCCACTTATAAGTGAGTATATACCATGCATGTCTATCTAGGTCTGGGTTACATTACTTGTGATGATCATTTCTAGTTCCATCCATTTGCCTGCATGATAACTGAGTGGTATTCCATTGAATAAATGTACCACAGTTTCTTTATCCATTCCTCAGTTGAGGGACATCTAGGTTGTTTCCAGATTCTGGCTATATGAACAAAGTTGCTATGAACATAGTTGAGCAAATGTCTTTATTGTATGGCAGAGCATCTTTCAGGTATATGACTAGGAGTGATATAAACTGGGTCTTGAGGTAGCACTATTCTTAATTTTCTGAAAAGACACCAGAATGATTTCCAAAGTGGTTGTACAAGTTTGGACTGCTAACAGTAATGGAGGAGTGTTTCTCTCTCTCCACATCCTCACCAGAATGGGCTGTCACTTGGGTTTTTTGTCTTAGCCATTCTAAGGGGGGTAAGGTAGAATCTCAGAGTTGTTTTGATTTGCATTTCCCTGACTAAGAAAATTGAACATTTCTTTGAGTATCTCTTGACCATTCAATTACTCTGTTAAGAACTCTTTGTTTAGCCCTATACCCAATTTTTCTTAACTTTTAAAAAATTGTCATTAAAATTTATTCACATTACATCTCAATTGTAATCTTTTGCTCTTATCTTCCTGCTTCCACCCTCTCTCTCTTTTTCCTCTCTATTTCCCTCCCCTAGACTTCTGACAGGTGCAGATCCTCCTCCAACATCATCTGACCACAATCTATCAGGTCTCATTTGGATAGCCTGCATCCCCTTCTTCTGTGTTCCCACAGGGCCTTTTCCCAAAGGGGCAGTGATCAAATCCAAGAAACCAGAGTTCTTGTCAGAGGCAGTCTCCCAATCCCCTCTCATCCTGTGGAAAATTAGCAGTCCATTGGCTACATCTGAGCAGGAGTTATAGACCCTCTGCTTGCAATGTTCTTTGTTGGTGCACCTGTTTGTTCAAGCTCCCCTGGATCCAGATCCACCAGCTTTGATAGTCTCTTTATGGAGTTCCTGACAATGCCCCCTACCTATCTGTCTATCCCCCAACTCTTCCATACAATTCTCAGCTCTTCACCAGAGTCTAACTGCAAGTCCCATGTTTTACTATGTTGATCCTCAACATCCATAAACATGGGAGATGTTTCTATCTTCTGATATCTCCTTCTATTTCTTTCATTAGAGACTTGAAGTTTTTTATACAAGTCTTTCACCTTCTGGGGAGTTGCACCAAGATACTTTATATTATTTGTGGCTATTGTGAAAGGTTTAGTTTCCCTAATTTCTTTCTCAGCCAGTTTATCACTTATATACAGTAGGGCTACTGATTTTTTTTTTTAGTTGATTTTTTTATCCAGCCAATTTGCTGAAGGTGTTTATTAGCAGTAGCAGTTTCTTGGTAGAATTTTTGGGGTCACTTATGTATACTATCATATCAGCCATGAGTAAGGGTAATGATAATTTGACTTCTTCCTTTCCAATGTGTATCCCCTTGATCTCCTTAAGTTGTCTTATTGCTCTACCTAAGACTTCAAGTACTATATTGTAGAGCTAAAGAGAGAGTGGACAGCATTGTCTTGTCCCTGATTTCAGTGGAATTGATTTAAGTTTCTCTCATTTAGTTTGATCTTGGCTATGGGCTTGCTATATATTGCCTTTACTATGTTCAGATATGTGCCTTGTATCCCTGATTTCTCCAAAACTTTAAACATGAATTAGTGTTGGATTTTGTCTAATACTTTTTTGGCATCTAAGGAGATGATCAAGTGGGGTTTTTTTCTTTCAGTTTGTTTAGATGGATTACATTGATGGATTTCCATGTATTGAACCATTTCTGCATGTCTGTGATGAAGCCTACTTGGTCATGATGAATATTTTTGCTGTCTTTCTTGGATTTGGTTTGTGAGTATTTTATTGAGTATTTTTGCATCAATGTTCATAAGAGAATTTTGTCTGAAATTCTCTTTCTTTGTTGAGTCTTTCTGTGGTTTAGGTATCAAGGTGACTGTGGCCTCATAGAATGAGTTTGCTAATGTTCCTTTTGTTTCTGTTTTATGGAGTAGTTTGAAGACAATTGGTGTTAGCTCTTCTCTGAAGGTTTGTTAGAATTCTGCACTGTTCCCACACTGTAGGCTCTTGTCTCACCTGGGAAAGATAGACGTTTGGTGTTTGGGAGGCCACTCCATGGACTGTCAGTTGCTTTGCTCTCACTGCTGTCCTGCTGTTCAGATACAATGCACATTCAGTGTCGCCATCTTGGATCTGCCTCTTCACATTTTAAGAAAATAGTTTAAAACACCTGCTGAGTCCCCACGTCTATCTAGTAGGGAAGCCTCCACTCTGGCTGCTGCTGTCCCCGCTTTTATACCATTTTTGTTTGTTTGTTTGTTCATTCATTCTAACTTGCTACTTTGTTGCTGTGATTGCATCCTCTAACTGAAAGCATACCAGGTAATGAACGGATTTATTGGTATGGTCCTGTTTGAACACAGTCCACTCTTTTGGCAGCATATTGCTACTTTGGAACTTTGCCTCAATTCCCCTCACAGCACCCAGCAGCTACACTCAGAAATATAGACAGCATTTTAAGGCAAACTGGGATTTCTAGTCACACTGCTGACCAAGGATCTTCTATTATAACATTTATATAGATGTATATATAAACTTTTAACATAAGGAGAAGCTGGGGACAGAGGGAGAATCCCACCCCCGTAGGACTCCAGTCATGATCCCTGTCTCATTTATACCCAGACTAAGTGCAGAGCCATCCTCTAGAATTGTTTGTAGTATTCCCTAATACAATAACTTTCATATGGCATGAATTATGCACTGGTGACCGCAGAGGGTTAATGTCCCTCCACCGTGGACCCTTAGTTACCTCCCTTCTGCCAATACCTTTTTTAAAAGGTAGGAATGACTCTGGAAAATTCTTTGAAAACAACTTGAATTCTAGATTAAATCTGAATACAGAGGCCCTTCAAACATTAGACATAGAAGTGCTCAAATGCTTCCTTATTCCTCTTGAACATGCAGCTTCTCTTTCAATGATACATGTCCTCTAAGCATGCCCTTCTCAGTTGCCTCTTCCTTCAATGACTTACTTATTTGGAATGTTGTCCTTTTTAATTCCTGACAATTCTTTAATGTTTATCTCAAGCCCATTTCCTTTCCTCACGCCTGCTGATTAGGATAGCATTGATTCTTCTCTTTAGGAAAATCACTATTATATTTATGTCAAGATTTTAAATAGCCAGTGTTTAGACCAGTGTGGTTAACTATCCCCTGTGTGCATATTCTGAATTTCTAAACTCTTCCATTAGCTCCTTAAAGATTGGAGTCAAGTCTTATATTCTTATACATTATCTGCCACATGGTATATGCTACATACACTAGGCTTATAAATATTTTATATTATTTTATATCCTATGGTCTGGCCCTCCTTGAAACTAAAGGTTTGTGCCTCCTGTTAGGACCAGGTATAGTGAAATCTATGATGAAGCTATTTTGTAGGGTCCAACCACTTGGAAAGTCAAAGATTCATAAACTGATCTCTTTGGAGTTAAAACCAGTCATGAAGTCTCCATATAAGTCATCAAACCCATATTGCTTCATCCTGAATAAATTAATCTTTTTATAGTAATGGCTACTGGGGACAATGAATCATTGGAGCCATATATGGTGTATATCATGGTATGCTGCTAAGGCCTCAAGTGTAGCACTCACTGTCAGTGCTCTACTCAATATGCCCTCAGATGCCTCACTATTTACATTCATGCCAACATCTGTGTCTTCTGAGAGCACTGCACACAGGCTGGCAGAACCCACATGGAATTTCCACCCACAGTCTGAAAATGTCCTCACACCCAGAACATGGGAGAAAGACAAAGAACCTCTTCCCAGTAACTACAAATACCCCAGCTCACTCTGCACTGACAAAAAGAAGAAAGAAAGAAAGAAAGAAAGAAAGAAAGAAGGAAAGAAAGAAAGAAAGAAAGAAGACTGGAACATGTATTTTCCAGGACACTATAATTAAGCAAAAGTTGCCTACAATGCAAACTGGATTGGTAAATTGAGTTTAGGATCTGACTTCTCTTTCTTATACTACATTCCTCTCCACATTCTACCCATTTTTCAGTTAAGTGCATTTGAATCCTTTACTAGAAACCTAGCTCTGGGGAACCCCAACCAAATTATCATCATAAAACACCTGGAAATAAGTGTCATTAGATGCAGGTTCTTATCAACATGAATGTGTAAAAAGGTATAGCTAAATAACACATGCCAACCTCTGTCCATAGTTTTTAAATTTTAAAAAAAGGTACATCAATATGTACTGTAAATCGTTATCTCTGCTGTCACAGAGCTAAATTGTCTATGGCGTGTCCATCCCCCTCTCAGACTTGTGTCTGTTTCTTGGAGTAAAGGAGAGAAAAGGTACAGGAGAACAACTCCTTCATCCATCCTGTAGTGCCAGGACACTTTCCCCCGCCCCCCCCCAACCCTTCTCTTGGCTGATTCCTACACTTGTTCAAGATCTCCATTTGTTTCATGACACATCTTTCAGAAGCACGCTCTGCTTCTTTCCACTCCTTCCCCCAAAGCATCTTCCACTCCCCCTATCATAGTACCAACTGCCCATTTTATAATTGCTACTTCATATATGTTTCACTACTCCTTAGGTTCAGTGGAACCAGGAACCATGTTTCTTCTTTGTATTTACCCTCAAAATATAACAAAAGGTCTGGCATAGAGTAAATGTCCAAAGAATAATGCTGTATGAATGAATACATAAACAAGTCTTAGTTCCAAACGGTCATCAAATCCTACCTTGAATTATGACCTAGAATTGTATTTTCTTCCACTTTCCAGCGTAATAGCCCCAAATATATAGAATGGTTATGTTACAAAGGACCACTGAGATCATTTATCAGGTCATTTTTACCAACAAGAAAGTTCAAATCCTATATATCCCAAAGTTAAGATTAAGAAAACCCACACTATTGCCAAGGCTATTGGTTGCCCACTGAAAACTAATGGTAAGAACCAATCGCTGAAGACACCACCTACATAACTCACTGAACACAGAGAAGTTAAATTGGTGCTTACCTAGAGCCTTCACACCTACTGACTAGTGCCCAAGGTACAAGATTTTACTCTGCACAGTCACAGAGGATAAAGGTAAGCACCAAGCCAGCTACAACCCTTTTGATCTATAATAGTGACCTGCCTGCTAGATATGTTAATACAAAAGTTGTGAGAGTAACCAACCACTCTATAATTGGAATTAAGACCCACTCCATAAGATGAAACCCATGCTTGACATTTCCCTGGTGTCCAAGAACCTATAGCAAGCTAGGCATGGACCTGGGAAGGAAACCAAATACTACTGTTTTTCTAATGGAACAGCAATAAAATGACTCCTTACAACATTATGCTTTAGTTGTGGATGAGTATTCTACTCTTCCACCCTCAGAAAAGCTTCCTCTTGTAATAGATGGGAACAAACACAGAGACCCACAGCTTGACAATGTGCAGAGACCTTAGAACAGTCAATCCATAATGGTATACATCCATCAAATTCCTTGCCTCGGGGTCAAGGAACTGCACAGAAGAACAGGTAGAACAAATATAATGGAGAGCCAATGGAGATGGAAGAAACCAGGGATATAAAGCCTCTAGACACAAGTGGACTGATGCACATAAGAACTCACAGAGACTGAGGCAGCAAGTACCGATGGAGTCTAGGCTAGATGGGGTCCCAGTCCTGAGAAGGGAGGTAGAGAAAGACCCCCACCCCTAACTCAGAAGCTATCTCTAATTGTTAACCACTCACAGAGAAAAAAATTCATTATCTTCAGTATAGTCTGAGTATACAAGCCCGATGCTCAGCAATAGATGGCCAACAGAAAATGAGCTCAGTCATATTTTTGGAGGTCTTTGTAGGTTTTGTTGTTTGTTTGTTTGTTTGTCTATTTTATCTCACAGTGTTTTCCCTGGGAATTATTTTTTTCCTTACAGATATTTTGCTTGTCTATTATGGTTTCCAATTTTGTTTTTATGAGTTTTCTGTGTGTCTCAGTATCTGTACGTGTTTCTTGTGTTTTTTCTTTGTCTTCCTTTTTTATCATTTTGTTTGTTTGTTTGTTGCTTTTTCTTTTTCTATTCTGGTTTGTTTATTTGTTTTTTATTATTATTATTATTTTAGATGCCTGTTTGTAATTTAATGAGAGAGAAAGAAAGGGTATGGATTTAGATGAAGGCAGAAGTGGGAAAGATCTGAGAAGAATGCAGGAGAAACAATCATAATCAGAATATTCAGTCTGAAAAAGTATTTACAATAAAAAAAAACTCACTAAAAGATGAGACCTACATCTATTTTCCTGTTTCTGAAAATAAAATAACAAAATTACTTCAACTGCTTCAAAAACTGATTTCCCTTCTTCTGATGTTCACTGACCACAGGCTTTCTGCAAAGGAGACAATTAGACTTCAGACTATGCTTCCATGGGCCTTGGGTTAGTGTTACCTAATAATAAAAGAAACACATCTTATAAAGAAGAAAACTGGTCCTCAGAGATGTGATGTTTCCTGCTCAAATACACACAGCAAATTAGCAGGGTAACCAAGCATCGCAGACCACCTTCCAATAGTCTCCTTTAGGGTAAACTCTTTAACATTCTGCCAGTGTGAGGCTAATAGGCTCCTGCCCTTACTTTAGATCATAATGTCGTTTTGTATGACTGTGGATAATCTTCTCTTGACAACAGGCAAGGTGGTGTGGCCAAAACTAGATAAATAAAAATAGAGTAAGAATGGTGGGCACCAACATGTTTTGGCATATTGAGTCAAATTTGTTTCAGCCAATCTGGCTTAAGAAGACTTGGGAAGCCACGTCCAAAGAGCTGAACCACATCAAGCACTCCAGCTGTAACCAATTAGCTCATTCCAACCCATCTAGTAAGCTCTTATTGCTGCACTATAATGTCCGGGAACCAGGCTAGGATGGATGCGAGTATGGATGCTTCTAGAGTGACCCAAGATGACTGAAGGATGTTCACACACTGCCAATCCTAAGTGAAAGCTTTGGCACTGAAAACTCTGACATTTGGAGAGTGCCTGGTCAGTGCTGCTGGGGGAGTGGATGAATGCTCACATTCCAAGAATTATTTATTTATGTATTATTTATTTATGTATGTTTCAAGTCATGAAGAGATTTTCATTTGATCTGTAGCTATGCTCTTTATCGGGTTGTGTTGCTCATGTGTTGGGTGTGACTTTTCATGGGTATAATCCTCCTGCGTCTCAATTTGAAATCTTTAACTACCCTTTTTTCATAAAGGGTCTCTTGAACATTTGCATGCACTAAAGTTTTGAATAAGAAGGATAGATGTTGGTGATGACCACTCACCACTAAAGAACAGATTTTAAGCATGTTATTATTTCTTCTCCCAGGGTTTTTGGGGTTCTGATCCTAATAAAAATTCTTGTACTGTGGCTTCTTAAAGAGACCCTTAATCTCTCGAAGGCTTAGTCTGTTCATCCATGAAATGCAGACAACAATAAAAGCTTACCCACAGAATTACTATGAAAATCAAATAAAGTAATTTGGTCAAAGTTCCCCTCTTATTACATGCTATGAACTAGGCACCGAGTAAGAATGGTTCTTCCTTGCTGCTCAACTGCAGCAGGGCAGTGTCACTAGACTTACAGCTCAGTGTGGCCTTGCCAACATGGCCTTCCAATGCAAAAGCCACGAGAAAGGGATCTCTCTGACCACGAGCCCTAAGCCCACCCAACTGCAAAGAAAACATCCTGTGCTCAGCTCCAGAACATGGAAATAACAAAGACCACTGAATCTTCTTCAACCAAAAGAGACTCAACATGGACCTTCCTGGCAGCCAGGGGCTATAAGGGGGAAATTCCATCTGCTGGAAGATTGGGAATCTGCAACCAGGTCACCACAGCCACAGGTAGATCAGCTCAAAAGCTGACAGCATTGCTTATCATGCAGTGCCACCTGCTGAGGTGTGTGTGCTATCACAGCCTCTTCAATTCCAGAGCCATGGCCATCTGGCTCTGTACTCCAGAGAATGAATCAGAGAAAATTTTCCCATTTTGTACCACAACTGTCTACCTAGGGAGATAAATGTATTATCTTCTTCTGAAAGTAATCAATAAGCTATTTAATGTCCAATATGTCTGCCTCTAGGAAGCCTAGAATGTGGGAAGCACAGTGCAAAGGTTCTGTGTGGACATCAACTGAAATCCTAGAATTTAAAACTCACTGACATTTTCGGTGATCAGGACAAGTGACTGTTCATATCTTCATAATGAAGATGCTGATGATGATCTCAATAGATTTTAGACAGAATTGAGCAGAATACTAGATGCAGAACACCTGAACGTCAATGTTTCCTCCCTTTGCCCCTGACAAGCATGAACTAGTGTTAAGTCACTGTGTAGACAGCCTTCTTACATGCAGCCAGGAAGGCTGGCCTTGAAGGGGCCTACAGTTGCTAGTTTTCAGAAAACTTTTGACTTACTTAAAAAGCATCTTCCATTACAGTGAAATAAATGGTCCTTTTCTGAAGCAAACAAAAGTATATTTATCAAAGCTCTGCTGCCTTCTGCAGCACTTGGTAGAAGCTCTTTTCTACATTTGTAATAGATAGAAATAAATGAGATTGTGAGTTGTTTAGTTTGTTTGTTTTTATAAACTATGTACTGAATTATTGGACAAGATTATGTAGAAGAAGTTAAACATAATTGCATTGTATTAACTGACATGAGAGTATATCTTTTGTAATAGTTACATTGAAATAAAGTTCTAAAAGGAAAAAAAGAGTGCTTTCCATTCTGTCTTCACAATCCTCTGTCCCTTCCAGATACAGATATCAGAGGACCAAAGAGCCAATTTAAAAGCACCAATTAAGACCCTCTCAGACGCCTCTATTTCATTGCAGCAAATCACACTATAATCTATGAGAGAGTGCTTACACTTTCAATTTTTCAATAAAATGGTTTCATGAACAAAAAGATAATGAAAAAATTAAGTGGTATAGGTCTGGGAACAGATACTGGGGAGTAAGAGAGAGGTGAGCTAGTCCCCATCAATGGTTGAAAATTACACAAAAGAGAGGAGGACCTCCAATGATAATGAAACTGTGGCAGTGCATAGTGTAGGGCTAGAAGGAAATGGAAGGAAACGAGCAATAGCTCTTGTCATAATCTGAATGTAACGTGCCTCTCACAGGTTCATGTGTTTGAACACTGGATTGCCTGTTTGGAAAGCTGTGGAAGACTCTGGACACAGGGATTAGAAGGCAGTCAGCAGTGGCCTTTGAAGGCTATCCTGTCTCCAGCTCTAGGCTACCTCCCCTCATTCTGGCCAACACCACAGCACTTCAAGCTCTTACTTACTCTCACAGATCTACCTACTCCAACCACTGTCCCTTCCCCTCCATGATGGATAAAATCAACCCTTGTTCCCTTGAGTTGCTTCTGGCAGGCATTTCATCACGGTGAAGAGTAACGCAATACATGATCCTGCCCATGACACAAAAGTAAACTGAAGGGCCAGCATAGAGACAGCTCTTCACAGATCATGTAGATATTAGTGGCAGACAGACAAAGTCCAGTTCCTCTCAATAGAGAAGCATCTTTCTATGTGGAAAAGTACCATTTTTAGTAAGCAGCAAAACACAGACTAATCAACAAATAGCATCAGAATTCCTTGGTGGCATTTTATAAGGATGAATGAGCTATGTTCTTTTGTTGCTTATTATGATGAGATAATTTCCATAGGTATTTTTAAGCACATGATTCTATTTTTAATAATAATTCATGCTATTTTGAATAGAAGACAAAACAAAAAACAAAGTGCATACATTTTTCAAAAGATTTATGTGCGACATAAGTTTAGATTTTTTTATTTTTTCTTTAGACAAATCTATTTTTACTTTGCATTCACACAATTAAACATGCTAATATGCCATTTGGAGAAAGTTACAGCTTATGGGACATTAAACTAAACATCATTTACACTCATTAAACATTGTGTTACATCTATAAATAATAATGAGAATAAAGCTCTAACTTAATTGAAGACAAGTAGTTAAACACAGAGCTGAGACATCCTGTACCAACTCCTGGTTTGAGAACTTTATCTTCTTTCTTTCCTTCCCACTTTTTCTAATTCCTTCCCACTTTTTCTAATTACACTTCTATTTGAAAGAATGTAAAAAATGTTGTTGATAGGCACACCTCTTGGGAGACAGATACTGGGGAAATCTCTGTGTTCATGAGAAATATAGGTGTTTATTATTTAAATTCTATCCTTTTAATTTTATAAAAGTTCATTAAATGCATAATTTTTCTTAACTAAGTTAATTGCTATGAACAGAGACTGACTGTCCAGATGTTGGGACGTAGCTAGCAATTTTTTTTTTTTTACACTTTCTTTGTTTTGAACAGCAAGGTCATTTCAGAAATTTTTAATTCATTTATTAGAAGAATTAGCTAGGCATGCTGGCACATGACTGTAATGTCATAATTCAGGCAGTGAGGTCAGGAATATCAGGAGTCTGAGGCCACCTTTGGCTACAGAGCATATTTAAGACCATGCTGGGTTTCATGAGACCTCAAAACACCAAACAAAAATGGAGTTACAGAAATGATAGACCAGTATGGGCTAACACAAAAAGCTCCTCTTATGATAATTTGACATAAATTTTCTACTTCATTAAAGTAGAAACTCTGAATAAATACTGAACAAATATTAAATTTTGTTCTTCCCTGTGAGTGATAAGTCAGATGACACTGTCCTTGGTCTTGGGCAGCCACTTCATCCCACAGATCCCTTTGAGTCATATGATCATGAAGGTGTAAAATACTGCACAGTATAGTATATGGGTATAATGTTTGATAGGCCAGGTACATTAAATGCATTTACAACCCAGGATATCTTCAAGTTATAATGGGTTTATAAGAGCATAACTCCACTGTCAGTTGAGGAATATCTGTAGTTTTATAATACTGGAGTGGACATTTTTCAAACATGGCATAAAAACCATAACCTCAGGCTAGAGAGATGTATCAGTGGTTAAGAGAACAGCCTGCTTTTCCTAGACAACCCAGGTTCAATTCCAAGCATGCACATGGTAGCTAACAACCATCTGTAACTCCCATTCCAGGGAATTCAAATGAATCCAAGAGTACTATGCATACATGGTGTACAGATATATACATATATTTATGTATGTATACATAAACATATATATATAATAAAAATAAATAAATTTCATAACAGTGTAAGCCCAGAACCTCTAAAGTAAAGACATTAATCAGAATCCATTTTTTAAAAAGTTAAATGAATACAAAATATTTGGGAGAACATTGGCTATGCACTTGGTAGACAACAGGTGAATTTCCTTACTGTAAGATGAGTTTCACAAATCAATTTAAAAAAACTACACAACTCAATAGAAACACTAATGCCCAAAAAATAAAGTTTTAGCATGCTCGATCACATTCATAATTAAGAAGGCACAAATCAAATCAACATTTGGATGCTAATTTACATCCCTGTTAGTTTGGCAAAATATTCAAGGCGTAGTGCTTTTCTCTGTCCTCAAAGACAAGTAAAAACGGAAATAGTCACTTACACACACCGTAAGAGGACTGAAACTGGTGCACATTCTAAAAGATGTTTAGAGATGGATGCACCCCAGGTGTCACCTTGTCCAGAGAAGATAAGAGAAGCAACTGTGCCAGTGCCAAACACAAGCCAGGGTTTAGCAGGCCAGGATTTGCTGAAGGTAGTTACAAGAGTAGGGCTGAGGGGTTACTGACAAGAGGATGTGCGACTCATAGGTAGCCATGTCACTGAAAGGCCCACCCAGCCTAGGTGACAATCAAGTGAAAATCGCAGCACCCTTTGCTCACACGCCCTTCAGCTGCTTTGGTTAAAATGTGTACCTCAAAGCACATATGTTGAAGGCTGAGAGTATAGCTCAATACAAGAGCCTTGGCCCAGCATGTGTGAGGCATTGGTTCAGTCTCTCATCTGTTGGAATGCAATCATGGGCATGGTCCTAACAGGTGGGGGTATTTTGGGAGTTATTAAGTCACAAAAGTACTTTCCCAAATGGAATTAGGGTTTTAAGGACAGTTTTTTAAATATATTTTATTAATTTATTCATATTACATGTTAATTGTTATCCCATCCCTTGTATCCTCCCATTCCTCCCTCCCTCCCATTTTCCCCTTACTCCCCTCCCCTATGACTGTGAACTTAGGGACAGTTTTGATGACTCAGAGCAGTAGTACACAGCGATCATCTCAGCATTTGGGAACCTGGGGTAAAATTTAAATTCAATTCAGTGGCCAGGGCCACTACAAAGTATGTGATCTATCCTCACAACCTACACCCTTTCTGTTTCCAACCCCATCACTGTAGTTTGGCGATACTAAATGGTTGGTCAACCCCTGCTCACAAGTAACTTGTCTTGGATTTCCTGTCTTCCTTTCACCTCATCACTCCAAACTAGATACCCACCCCTACACGCATGTTCTGGTGGCTCAGTTTAAGAAGTACCTCTCCAGGAAGCATTCCTTGTGCTCTTTTCCTTCAACAGAGAATGCTATGCCTTTCTTCTCTTATAATCTGTGCCTGTGCTTCAGTAATAGGACTGCAAGCTCTAATTTTATGTGTATGTTAAGTGTCCCCATCTCATGAGTATCAAGAGGATATTGTGCTCATCTTTGCTCCTTAGACAGATAGATCAAGATCTACATAGTCCACGTTCTCAAGAATTTTTGACAATTATTTCTAAAAAGCACTAACATGTACCAAGCTCTGTGTTTAACTACTTGTCTTCAATTAAGTTAGAGCTTTATTCTCATTATTATTTATAAACGTAACACAAGGTTTAACGAGTATAAATGATGTTTAGTATAACATGTACCAAGCCATGAACTGATCCTAACTATTTTTACTGATTGGCTGCTACTCATCAAGCAGACCTGTGGTATATAAACCTTGCTGATTCTTCCAGCTAAGACGGAATTTAAAGACACAAAAGGAATTAAATCATTTGTCTAAGTCCAGGCATCTGAGAAACAGTAAAAATCAAATAGAGACATGTATGGAGCTCTAGACCCATGGGCTCACCACCCTCCTGTAACTGCTTCTCAGGGTGCTAACTGTAACCTTCTGAGACTTATTCCAAGTCTTCCCCAGCATCTCCCATCACTTCTTAACCTCTGAGTTGGGTTTTTAACAGCCGACATGCTTAAATTTTGAAAGGTGCATAGGGGTACCTTTTCCTTAGTCTATAAAAACTCCCCAAAGGGGAGCCGTTTATTACCATGATGATCCATGCAGAAGCAGGCAACTAGGAATTTTGAAAGAAGAGTAGAAAGATGAGAGACTTAGAGGAGGAGAGAGAATGAGCTAGAGAAGGGCAGGGAGAGATATGAAAAAGGAAGAGGAAGCTCTGCCATCTGACACTTCCTTTGTCACTGCCAACATGCATATGCACACACACATACACATGCACACACGCACACCACATACACACACACACACACACACACACACACACACCCTCTGCATGTCACCTTTTCAACGTATTTCTGTTGTCAGAAGAAAACATGAAAACTGCTTCTCATCTTTCTTACTGTTTTTCTTCATTATGACAATAGGATGATTCTACTTCCTGACTGCTGAAATTTGAGCTGCATAAAAGCACCTCAGAATGGCACTATAGTGCCATCTTTTGTTCAAAGGCCTCTATTCCATCCAGGTTGATCCACACAAAACAGAACAGGGGTAAGATACTCTTTATCCTCTCTCTCTGTCTCTCTCTCTCTCTGTCTCTCTCTCTCTCTGTCTCTCTCTCTCTCTCTCTCTCTCTCTCTCTCTCTCTCTCTCTCTCTGTCTCTCTCTCTCTCTCCTCTCTCTCTCTGTCTCTCTCTCTCTCTCCTCTCTCTCTCTGTCTCTCTCTTTCTCTGTCTCTCTGTCTCTCTCTTTCTCTGCTCTCTCTGTCTCTGTCTCTCTGTCTCTCTCTCTCTCTCTCTCTCTCTGTCTCTCTCTCTCTCATGCACACACACACACATATGCACACATGCACACATGCACACATGCACACTCATTCTTTACAGTGAATAATTTGTCTCCTGTTGCTGGGAAAGTAGGACAGGAAGGGAGACTTCAGTCGCTGCTCTCTTATGGAAAGGTGCCTCCCCCAGGGCCATGCCCTTCCCAAAGTGACAGACACACAATGACTATCGATATGGTGGTATAAAAGTCTGGCTAACCCAAAGCACCACTGAAGGGTCATTCTCTCTCCCAAGCTCTCCATGCACTAACTCAGCTGGGGCAGTCCTTATTGGGTGTGTCCAAAGGCTCTTCTCCTTCTGTCTAATCTAATCAACAAATGGCACCTATAAAAGCCATCCATACGCTGTGCCATCTCAGAACTATCTTCTCCAGTACTACCTCTGCTATACAGGTATCACCGTTGACTCTCGTAGTTAAGGATTATTCATTAACCAGAATATCTAATTCTCTATTTTAATGATGAAAATCCCAAATTTACCCAACTGTAACTCTTTATCTAATCAGCAATAAACAAAGCAAACCAGTCAGTGATATTGAAATCCCTTTGAAGCCCTAGCACAGCTGTTCTCAACCTGCCGAGTGATGCAACCTTTAATACAGTTTCTCGTGTTGTGGAAATGCCCAACCATAAAATTAGTCTCCTTGCTGCTTCATAGCTGTAATCTTACTAGCTATGAATCACAGTGTAAACATCTGATATGCAGGAGGATATCTGATATGTGACCCCTGTGAAAGTGTAGCAGAATTTTAGCAAAACGCTTTTGCCTGGCATGAATCTGGAATGGTGACACCTAAGCTTTGAAGTGGCCTTTTGTCAGTGGTTGTATCTGGGGTTTTATGGGATTGTTCTTCTGAATGGTTCTCAGGGCCTTTGCTTAACTTAGTCCAGAGACAGGCCCAGCAAACCACTGCTTAGGTGACAGCTCTTTCAAGACAGCCCCTAGGTCAGTAAGAAAGGTTTTGGTATGCAGAACTTGACTTGCTAAAGGTGCCTCTTTGTGTAACAATAAAAAGCACTTACAGGAAGCTGTCTGGGTTTGGTCCTTCAGAGCCAGATCCCCGGGCTGCTGCAAAGCCTGTTGTCATCCTCCAGCAGCTCTTTTCTTCCATCAATAGTCCCAGAACTCTGACATGAAAAGGCTGTTTGACCCCAAAGTGGTCAGGATCCACAGGTTGAGAACCATTGTCCTAGAGTAACTTTGAAACTAGACAAATATCTGGATCACATCACTTTAAGTAACATGGCCTGTTACTCACGGAGACAGGCATGGCTATTTCTCCAGCTAATTTCAAATAGTACATTCCAAGATGTCTCTCTAAGTTAAGGAAAACTTTTCTTGTGGCAGCATTTTTTAATACTTAGTTTTAACATCTTTTTTTCTATCACCAGAGCAACTAATTGCATTTCCTGATTGTGTGTACGTGCATGAATGTGCATGTGTGTGAGTCCACATGTGTAAGAAAGAGAGGGGAGTATGCATGACAGTGTGTATGTGCATGAGTGTGTGTGTGTGCAGGTGTATGTGAGAACAAGAGTGAGTGTTATCTTCTAGACTTTCAGTCTTGGGTGTCATTTTCTGACTCATTTTAAATTGATGTTTCTATAAGATAAGAGACCCTGTCTCACCCTTCTATATATGAATACCCAGTTTTCCCAGAACCTGATGTTTTAAAAAATTTTTTAACCTGTCTTTTTTCTATGTGTTCAACATCTTTGTCAAAAATCAGGTGGCTGTAATTGCACAGGCTCATTTATGGGTCCTTTGATCTATCCCACTAGTTCCAAGTACTGTTTTGGTTACTATGACTCTAGCGTAGGTTGGAAGCAGGTATTGCTTTGGGTATTTGATATTGTTCATGCTTCTGCATGAGTTTTATGATTGTGCCTGTATTTGTGACTTTCCAGCATCCCTTGATTTCCAGATCTCTTCCCCTACTCTAGCCATATGGTTCTCAGTGCAGTTTTCATGTCTGTACATGACCCTACTGCCAAACTGGAGAGATCAAACCTAGCAAAATGTGCATGGCCTTTCCAGTTCTTGAAGGAACAGGTCACACAATAGATCCTACTAAGACACAGGTGTGTAAAGGAAGAGATGATGGTTTTGTTACACATTGGCCAAGTCTCCCATCTCTCCGGGACATCTTCTATTAGTTGCCATTTGCTGACATATATTTGGGGCACTGTGCTTGCCTTAACTTTTCCTTATTTCTCTCAACTACTCAATATGGTAATTATTTATTTCCATTTTACTCACCAAAAAAAAAAAATGTTGAGTAATTTATTCAAAGTCATTCTACAAGAAAATGGCTTCTTTACCCACATTCTTCTACCCCTTAATTTTGGGCATACAAATTTCTTGAAGGGGCATAGTAAAGACTACTGCTATTTCAATGACTAAATATCATAGGCAACTCCTGCAGAGAATAAAGCTAGACAGATGTGGTGTACAGATTTATCAAGCCCCAACTTTTTGGGAAGCTGGGGCAGGAGAATCCCTTAAGATCAGTTTAAAAACAGAATGAGAGAGGAAAGAAAGGAAGAATGCAGACTTCATTTCTTTCCTTATTAATTCTTCCTTCTCTCTCTCTCTCTCTCTCTCTCTCTCTCTCTCTCTCTCTCTCTCTCTCTCTCTCTCTCTCCCCCTTTCCTCTAGCTTTGGTTCCCTCCCTCTCCTACTTTTAAACTATCTGAAAGAAAAGGCTTGAGTAGGAAATCAACATTCTTTTCCTAACATTGATTTAAAATCTTTTTACTTGATGAACCTATTTGCTTTATTATCCAAACTTTCTCAACATGTCTTCTTATATCATGTAGAACAGCTTCTCTTCCAAGCACCTTTGTCTGGACAGTTGTGGAAAAATAAACTTCTCTTGTTTTGAATCATTACAAGCATGAATCATGTTGTGACCAAAATCTATCCTAAACAAACTCATATTCTTCTGAACTAGTTAGGTTTATTAATTACTTCCAGATTAAAGAAACTCTTAAATGGTCAATAATATAAGGCAGAATGAACTTGATGATAGGTAGAGATAGTTATGAGATAGGAAAAGCGTAGATTAAGAATTGGTATTTTCAATTTAATATATGCTGTCATATCAAAATTTGTTCTTACAACACCCCTGAGATTATTTTGCATCTATTCAGTGGACAAAGAGTCAGAAATGCTAAGAAATTTTCATAGCACCAAATTAACTGGAAGTTAAATACAAATTTAACTGCTACATCATAATCCACAGTCTTTAAATGACACAGTGTTGTCTTTTATAGTGAAAGGCACAGGTGATTTGACAGGGAGATAATATTTAAATCGGGCCTGAGACCAGGTCTTGCTGTGCTTCAGGTAAAGTGTTTATAAGGGCTTTGTTTTCACCAATCGATTAATCCATTGCTGGACTGAAAATATGAGAAGACTGTTGGGAGTGGTGAGGCTGTAGAAGGTGGGAAGTAAATCCAGAGTGTGCCCTGGAAAAAATATAGGCCTTGTCCCTGACCCTGTTCTGTCCCTCTCTCTGCTTTCTTCTCCCTGTGAAGTGAACAACTTTGCTTCTATTACAGGATTCTTCCGATGATGTCCTGTCTCATGACAGCTCAGAAACAACAGAGCCAAGTGATCATAGGCAGAAGTTTCTGGAGCTGTGAGCCAAACAAGTCCTTTCCTTTTTAAATTGTTTGTGCCCGGTGATGAGCAGGTCGAAGAAGCAGGCTTGCACATCCCATAGATAACACCTTTGTGTAAGTTAAACTTTGTAAAGTGACCTATGGCTAAAACTTTGAAAACAAGGCTCATTTGATTCATAAAGCCACTTTCTAGGGAGCTAATTAATATTCTTGCTTTGAGCATTCATTTTCTCTCTTCTTCCAGGTACACAACTCATTGTGATGATGGGCCTATCCACCATCTGTCTCTCTGAAGAACAGCTGCCAAAAATCCATGGTTGAAGCTCTTAGCAGCGTGAGGACACTTTAGTATAAGCAGTTGGCTTTAGTATCCTTATGTACAACACACCAATCAAAAGGACTAATTAGACTTCAGTTGGAGCCCAATGGGATCTATTAAAGGAAAATCTTGTAAAACCTTTCATTCCATAGCATGTATTTGAATAATCCAAAAGAATGGTTTAATTAGGGGATTAAGAGTCCATTGAAGTATATTCCAGAACAGACTAGTTTCCATCAAAACTACATTGGGATCACAGTCCTGGGAGGGAGGGGCACTACCAGCATTCACTGCTCTCTTTTTTAATGGACAGATGGCAGCAGAAGTTCACATTTTTAACCACTTACATCCAAGCAAACAGAATAACTTTCATTTTGAGTCTTGTCTGCCATATCATTATTGATTAAGCCATAGCATCAAAAACTGTGTCATTGGGGACATCAATTACCTAACAAAAATCCATGTGCTAGGTCAGTCTTGAAGTGGAGTTTTGTGTGGCCCCTTCCAGATTATGAATATGGCATGAACTGAATTACAGTTATTAGCACCAATCCAGTATCTACTGGATGGTGGTATAGTCCAGTATCTATGCACAGTGGAAAATACATTTGAAAAGGCTTTAGTTTGTTTGTATGAGTCATATGTCCAAAGCTTCAGAACTATATCTGTGAATGACATTGGAGGAACAGTGACACATCAAAATCCAAATTCCAGCTGGGTGCAGTGGCACACACCAGTAATCCCCAAACTCTTAAAATTAGTGGCAGAGTGATCATCAATTTAAGACCACCCTTAGGCTATATAGTAAAACTCTTTGCCTCTCTCTACTCACAAAATAAATTCAAATTCTACTCTTTCCTACTTCTGCTTTTATACACAAACTAAGTTCTAGCACAGTATATCTAATAACACCCAGAACACATCTTATCCAGTAGCTATATACAAATCCAGCCACTAGCGTTTGAGTCTCAGAATCTCTCTACTCATTTCTACTCTTTCCAAGGAACACAAAACCAGTGGGCAATAGATGAGGAGACAAAACTATCCTGGCAGAGACCTTCTTGCTGGCTCACATTTATCTAAATAGACATTTCTTTGTCGTGAGGTAGAGAATCCTCAGACCGCTGAGCAAGTAAACTTCTATTGAACCAGCCTTCTGGGTGAACATATCTATGGCTAAAAAGTATGTTTCTCAAGATAGAAGTTCATCATAAGCAATAGCTTATGAAGTTAGAGTTGGAAGCATTCTGGATGTCCATCAGGTAAAATATGTCAGAGGTCCACCTTGGAGCAGAGCAGTAAGAAACAACAGCCCAGTAGGAGCACAGAGCAAGTTCAGGAGTAAAGGACAATGATAAAACAGGATGCATAACACAATGCCAACTTGTGACTAAAAGCATGTACACACAAAATAATACACATTCTACAAAATTCACTTTAAGAAGAATGCATATTAAACATGCATATGATTATGTAGAATGAAGAATTAAGTTGCAATGAATGAGTAGATGAGAATGCAAATGCACACACACACACACACACACACACACACACACGTACAAAAGTACTGTGGGGCTTTTGCAGACTGGCTTGCAGTTTAAATAAGAGGCAAAGGCTTCTCTACAGTTTAAAGCTATTGGCCTTATGCTGTGATAGTCCATCAGCCAGCTCATCTAAATTTATCCTAACTTCTCCACCATCTCATCTCCCCACAAGGCTCTTGCTGCCTGCTTACAGCATCATTCTATCCCTTCTGCTTCCTTCTGTGTCTACCTGTCTCTTCAAATCTCCTGAGTATCCTCTTTCTCCGCCTAGAAATCTCACTCCCATACTTTCTACCCCAGTCTGCTGTCAGCTCTTTATTATACAAAAGGCTATATTTCAACAGCAAGGCAATGCCTGATCCATAACTTCTAGGTTGCCCTATGGCACGTGAGAAAGGATAAGCACTTACAAATAGAAAGTAGCCCAGTGATGGGCCATAGAAATTATAATACCAAAATCCTGCCAGCAGTTAGCATTCTGTTGGCAGAGTCAACAACTGAACATTTGGGGACACACCTTTTTGGTGTGAGGAAAGGTCATCCCTACAGAAAAAGAGGAAAGAGTTGCAGGAGCCATTGATGACAGGGTGCCACAGTTTGAAGATTACTGTTACTTCAACAACATATTTTAAAGATCCAGGTTAAAAGATGAAATTTTGTCAGTGATGAATCACTCAGAGTAGAATGTAAAGGGACTACATGTGTGAAAGAGACAGGTTAATGCATTTAATTATTTTCCCTCAAGTGCAAAATAGTTCAGATCAAGTGAAACAAGGTTCAAACCTGTCAGTGTTGTGATTCAAAAGTTCTGGGTACATTTGAGTTTCCTGGAGGACCCCACCACCCTCAGAACTACTAATATTCTAAATCTGGGATAGGTTCTGAATTGTACATTTTTAACAAGTCCTTTAGTGCTATGGCTGCCTGCTGGTCAGGGACCAAATTTTAAGAATGATGATTTTAAAGATTATTATTAGCTGGCAAATTTATTTAGGAGGAGCTAACCATATTCAATGGGGCTTCCCTGAATTATAAATTAAGAAGCAAAGGGAAGACAGAGAAAATCCTTTGTAACTTCTGGTATTTTCTCTTCCTGTCATAATCTATATTCAAGATATTTGTTGAGTTGGAATGAAGTGAATGAGTGACTCTTTACCATCAAAAAATACTTAATACATGCCATGAAAAAGAAAAAAGAGACAGAATGTCTTTCTCCCCAAGTAGTCTACATAGAACCTTCCAGCACAATGAATGCTAGACAACAGGAAGAGAAGCTTTCTAGTCAGAAACAGAAGGGTTTCTCCATGTTCCTGACCAAAGAACATCAAGTGCCTTCAGCAACAGAGACTTACCATCAAGTTGTAATGGTGATGGCTTGTATTGTTTTCAAGGACTCTGGGATTCTTCTCGCTGTCAGCTTGCAGTGAGGTACGCCACATCTCCTTCTCGTATTTCCATTGTGTTTGAGTTCTCTGGGTTGTTTTCTGTGAGGTAGCTGGAATCTGGAGACACCATATTTTTTGTGTATGATTTTATGCTGTCCTTTAGGCATCTTGCCATCTCTGTTTTTGGCAGGTAGCTTCCGGAGTTCGGTGGAGGGAGCCTGGGGATAGATTCACCCGTTTTCTCACGATTTTCCTAGGCCAAAAGCTCTGATGCTTCACTGGTCTGGATGGCAGGAGGCTAGCCCTGTAGTTTGGTTCTCTCACAGCCAGTGATCCTCAGTTTCCCTGTACTGTGGGTCTTATAATCGTCCTGGGTCTCTGACTGTGTGTTGGGTCAGGCCAAAGTGTCCACAGCCTTCTGAGTCCCCTTGTAGCACTGGAGCTCTCCAGGGACTGAAGCAGATCGGGTTCAGAGGGTCTGATGGCCACTCTACTCCCTGCCTTCTGAAGATTTCCTTAGTCCTGGAGCTCTGATGCTGAAGGAGAGATAAACCTGTTTTTTAGGATTCCAAGTGTGGGATCCGAATGGTCTCCTGAGAGAACAGGTGAGGTTAATTCACTAGAAGAGCAACCACCTCGGGCAGGAGCTTAATTGTTGCCAGCTGAAAAGATCCCATGAACTGACTCTGGGAGGAGATATATAAATGAGCCCAGAACTGGAGGCGGGGGACTTTTTGGAGACTTGGAATAGATTTGGCTGTTCATTGCTGCACTTCAAGACGCTCCTAGAGAGAACCACTCGAGGGAAGGCTTTGGGGCTCTGGCTCCTGCTGAGGTTCTGGGTTCTGGTTACCCCAGGTTCCAGCAGAAGAAATCCTGCGGGTCACACCCGGAGAATCGTTCCTCGGAACTGATATCCTTAAGGTTTTGTTATTGTGTCCATTAATCCTCCTTTCCTATTGTTTTGATTAGTCGGGTTATAAGGAACGTATGCTCGGTCACTAAGTTGTTAATAAAATATATTGGTTAAGAAAATTGAGCCTACAAGTGGCACCCAACGTGCTTTGGATATCATGGGTAACTTAACTTCTAATGTTGTGGAGGAGGAGATAGTAATGCTTTTTCAGGGTGGACTGTTTAAATCTGACTCCCCTTGTAATGTTTCAAACAAGTTATTTAACTCATAGGTAGCTAACCCAATTGTAGGCCTTAACCAGTTAATATCTCTATCACTTGGCAACAAGCCAGAGAAATAATTAATAAATGTCCTACATGTTCCTTATATAGTCAAATACCATTACCTGCTGAAATTAACCCTAGAGGTAACAAAAGGAATGAAATTTGGCAGATGGATGTGTTTCATTTTGCAGAATTTGGAAAAATGAGGTATGTGCATCATACCATCGATACATATTCAGGTTTTCAATGGGCAACTGCCTTAAGTTCTGAAAGGGCTGGCTGTGTGATTACTCATTTACTGGAAATAATGGCATTTATGGGAATGCCTGCACAAATTAAGACTGACAATGCTCCTGCATATGTGTCCCTTAAGATGAAAAACTTCTTTATGTATTATAATATAAAATATGTTACTGGTATACCTCACAACCCCACAGGACAAGCAGTTGTGGAAAGAGCTAATCGTACCTTAAAAGAAATGCTTATTAAACAAAAGGGAAGGGAAAAGACACCCAGGGACCGATTAAATAATGCTTTGTTGACTCTAAATTTTCTTAATGTTAATGATGAAGGGACGTCAGCTGCGGAGAGATATTGAGTGATAGAAAAAACTGAGGGGATGAGACAACTGATATTCTACAAGGATTTGTCTAGTATGAAATGGAAACCTGCGATAGTTTTATGATGGGGTCATGGGTATGCATATGTTTCCACAGGAAGTGAAAAAATATGGCTACCAACCAAACTTATAAAGATTACATCTGACCATATAGCAAGTGAATCTTAAGAGCTACCTGGTTCTTACAGCTTGACATTGTTTCATACAGCTTGGAGAAATAATGCCCTCTTCTGGCCTGTTGGTGTACATGCAGGTAGAACCCTGTATTATTTGCAAAAAGAAGGACAATGCTGAAGAGGAAGCAGGCAGCCTGGGTGATTTAACCCCAAAAGCATGCCTCTGGCACCTCGAGCAAAGTACCTCAACTGATCTTTCCTTGAAAAATTATATATGTATATATATACTAATATATATACCTATATATATATATGTTTTTGGTGGGTTACCAATGCTCATTTTTGACTAAGGGGGTTAGTTACAATTAATAAAAGTTTCATTTGGGGATTTCTTTCTTCTATCCTTCTTTCTCTCATCTTTCTATCCCATCTAATATTAAGGAAAAGGGGGTAAGGAAGGGAGGATATAGGTTTATAGAATAAAAAGTAGATTATTGAATCTACTAGCCTCAAATAATTTGCATTGGTATTCAAATATTTCACATTGGTATTGTAGATTGATGGAAATTTATGATTGTTTTCCTTTTTCAACTTTTGCTTTATGTATTATATATGGTACCCGGGGACCCAAACTGCCCGCCAAGTCCAGCTAGGTTCTCTGGGCCCAAACTGCCTGCCGAGTTCAGCTAGGTTCTCTGGACTCAAACTGCCCGCCAAGTCCAGCTAGGGACTCTGGGCCCAAACCGCACACCGAGTTCAGCTTGGGTCACAGGCCCCAAATCTTGCACAGAGTCCCCTCTCCCGTAGCAGTTCCCACCAGTTGCCATGCCAGTTGCCTCTGCCGGAAGGTTCCCAGCTGCAAAACTCAGCCACCACTGTGGCTACGCACTCCTCCTGGGTGCAGGGGTACAAAGGTTTTCTGTATTTTGGTCCTTTCAAACTGTGGAGTACTCCCGCTATAGTGGGGTGGGGACCTTGGTGTGCCTGGTTCAGAATTCCCTGAATTATTTACTGGAGCTTCTAAACACGGTCCACGCTGCTCACCACCATCTTGTATCCCACTGTGGTTGCCTTCTCAAGACACACAAGATTAGGCCAATCAAATCCACAGCCTAGAGTCAGAGAGGGCTCAAGAGACCCTACCCCTTCCTAGGCATTGTTGACAGTTGTTGGCGTTTATGGAAGTGAGAGTCATTTTCTCAGTAGATTGCCTCATGTAGATTGCTTGTTTTCCAGCCGGTAGTCCTATACGTGTGTGTGTGTGTGTGTGTGTGTGTGTGTGTGTGTGTGTAAAACACTATTTTTACTCAGTGGATTATAAAGAAAATAAAAGGATATGAAGTTGGGAAAAGATGAACAAAAGAGAATCATAAAGAAACTTGGTAGGAATGGAGGAGGTAAATATGATCAAACTATGTTATATATGAATATATGAAATTCTCAAAGAATAGATAAACAAAACAAAAATTTCAAAGACAGAAACACACAAAATAAAGGGAAAATGAATGCCTAATAGCCATCTTTTCTGGTAAAATTGCCTTCAAGGATTTCAGACATTAGATATAGTGATCAAAAACACACAAAGCAAACACTGTTATGTCATAGCAATACTGTAACCAGGCCCTGCCCTAGAAAATCTGTGAAACAGAAATTATGTCAAGACAGCCCTCAGTTTCATGTGATATCATTACACCAACCATATGCTCACTATGGGTCATGTACTATGGTGTCCAACATGTATCAACTCATTTACTCCTCTTAATATGGAAATGTTTCTATTATCCTTATTTTTCAGGCAAGGAAGCTTAAATAGAGAGAGGTAAGATGTTCACACAACTGGTGGTAAACTATGAGTCACATTTTGAACATAAGCAATCTAAGGCCACCCCATGCTTGCTCTGAATCACGTTGACATAATTACCAGATTCCATCCTCAGCACATGTGGAACAATACAGTCTCATTCTTCATAGGCACGACTATAAAACCTCTTCCTTTCCCTTGGGGCTGTCTCAAGTCTACAATCTAACATCTTGTAGAGCATATGGAGAATGCAAAGATGACTTCTCACCAAATATGTTTTTTCTAGGTCAACATCAGAAACTTCAGCAAGAAGCAGATAGTATACTCAAAGAGAAAATGGAAAGAGTTTTACAAAAATGCTAGTCAGTCACATATACTACAATACAACACTAAAGGAAGCTGTGGTGGATGGGGAAGACCTGGAAAGTTGTGGGCCTCCTGGTAAGCTTCATGCTCAGACATAGGTGAGCAGACCCCTCTGCTGATAACAACCCACCAGGACCCAAATGTGTTAAAAAGATAGTTCCTTGCAGATCCTAACCCACAGAAAAAGTGTCAAAAGCTGGCTCTTTGAAGAAAAACATATCAAAAGTTCCCTGGAGACAAGCCCCAGGAAGTGTCCTGGGAGTGTCTCCTGCTATTCAAGTATGCTTAGTTTAAAAACCCAAAAGCTGGAAGGTTTTGAAGCACACTCCCCATTTCTTCTCCACAGCTCTCTGTCCTTGTTTTTCTTTTATCATTAGCTTAGTGAATTAAAATCTAGTTGTTTGACTCATGACTGTCTTTATTTTAATCAGGTGTGGTCTGGCCTTTCACAAGCCAGAGGCTTCCTTTCCCCTCTGGAAGGGACACAGATTTATATTGTCTCAACCCAGCAGCATGGCTGCCCTGCACTCCCTCCCTGCCCAGAAGGCCTTCTTCCTGACCGGTTCTCAGGACAGAGCCTTCTTCAGCTAGCCTCCAGAAGACTGAAGAAAACTCTATGACCAGATTCTCAGCCCAGCCTCCCAGAGAAAGGAACCCACAGAAAGTAGCAAAGTAGAAAAAAGCATTACCACCCTGGGCATGAGGAAGCAAGAATAGGGACGGTGTTAACTGAGCCAGAGCAGAACTGGAGCCACTGTGAATGAGCACCAAATAGGACGTGCAGTCTGCAGTAGACACCATTTATAGGAATGACCTCAAGAGTCCACACTCTAATCCCCCAGATCCTTGGAGTAGAGAGAGCTAACTTCACTGTGGCCGAGTTATATTTTATCATCCTGTTGACAGTCAAAAGGGAGGTCATCCAAGTCTGTCCACTCTAATCCCAAAGCATTTTTTTTTTAAATCAAAGAACTTTCTCTATCTGGTAAGAGAAGAGGAAGTTGAGAGAAGAAGCCAAAATACTCAAACTATGGAGACTTGATGTGATGATACTTGTCCTTTGAAGATGGAAATGGCATAGAAGGAAGCAGCTTCCAGAAGCTGCAAGCTCCCTGGTACTGATATAAGGGGGAGACCCAGGGCCCTCAGCCAGCCCAGCACTCAGAAGATCTGGAAGCCTACCAACCCAGTGAGCTTAGAAATGGATGGCCAACTCACCCTCAGCCTCCAGATAAAAGGTGAGGTCTGCCAGAACTTTAAACGTGTGATTTTGGTGACACTGAAAACAGAACTTGCTTGAATTCACCTTTCTGTCCCAAATAAATGTTCAGTAATAGGTGATATCAGCTTACTAAGTGTGATCATTCGTTTTAACAATAGAAATCCACATATAAACAAAAAGGGCATAACTGTGGCCAGAATAGAGATGACCATGGAGGAAAAAGAAATAATGACCATAGGGCTGGGGAGATGGGTCAGCAGTTGTCCTTATCAGGGTTACTACTGCTTTGGTGAAACATCATGACCAAATGTAGTTTGAAAAGGAAAGAGTGTATTTAGCTTACATCTATTGTGTCACAGTCCATAGAGGGAAGCCAAGGCAGGACCTCAAGCCAGGAAAGAACCTTGAGGCAGGAGCTGATGCAGAGGCCATAGAGGAGTGCTGCTTATGGGCTTGGTCTTCGTGGCTTGCTCAGCCTGCTTTTTTTTTTTTAATGTACCAAAGACCACCAGCCCAGAGGTGTTCCCATACACAAGAGCTGGGCCCTCCTCAATCAATTGCTAACTAAGAAAATACCTTAGGGAATTTCCAAGATGGTGGCACCAATCACACACTGCATCTGTTTAGCAGGAAATATAGGACTGCACAGTGACCTAAAAACCAAACTGAGAACTACAAAACACCAGTGCTTCTGGTTCTCAAAAGACCTCTGGGGATCCCTAACAAACAACCTTTGGATTGGAGTTCTCCTTACTTGCTGGCAATCTGCATGGCTAAACTGGGACACAGACAGTGACCTCATTCGAGGAACCCCTTTGCCTGCTAACACCAGAGACAACCAGATGACTAGAGGACAGTTCAATAAGACTAGGAACAAAACTAAGAACCATATACAACACAGGAAACCAGTGATCCTAACACAGTAATCCCTGGAGATATGAACACACATGAAATGCAAAAAGAAGACTTTAAATCTGAGGTGATGAAATGAAAGAAGCTTTGAAAGAGGAAAATAAATCACTCAAAAAAAAAAAAAAAAACCACAGGAAAAAACACTCAATCAGATGAAGGGACTGAATAAATCCTATAAAGAACTACAGGAAAATTCAAATGGGAGACCTAAAGAAGGAATTAGAAGCAACAAAGAAAGCACAAGCTGAGGCAATCTAGAGGTGGAAAACATAGGAAAGAGAACAGGAACTACGGACATAAGCCCCACCAACCGAATACAAGAAATGGAAGAGAGAATCTCAAATGTGGAAGATATGGTTGAAGTTATTGATACATGATTCAAAGAAAATTTTAAAACTAGAACGTTCCTGACACAAAGCACCCAAGAAATCTGGGACACTATAAAAAGGCAAAATCTAAGAATAATAGGAATAGAAGAAGAAGACTCCAAGCTCCAAGGCCCAGAAAATATTTTCAACAAAATCATAGAAGAAAACTTCCCCAACCTAAAGAAAGAAATGTCCATAAACATACAAGAAGCCTTCAGAACTCCAAATAGATTCAACCAGAAAAGAAAATCTTCCCACCACATAATAATCAAAACCATAAATGTACAGAACAAAGAAAAATAATAAAAACTGCAAGAGAAAAAGGTCAAGTCATATATAAAGGCAAACCATCAGAATTACACCAGACTTCTCAACAGAGACTATGAAAGCCAGAAAGGTCTGAACAGAAGTCATGCAAACATTAAGAGACCACAGATGCGAACCCAGACTACTATACCCAGCAAAACTTTCAATCACCATAGATGGTGAAAACAAGATATTCCATGACAAAACCAAGTTTAATCAGTACCTAACCACAAATCCAGCCCTACAGAAGGTACTAGAAGGAAAACTCCAACCCAAGAAGGCTAACTACACCCAGGAAAACACAGCAAATAAATAATTCCACATCCAAAAATCCAAAACACGGAAACACACACACTCTACCACCACCAACATCAAAACAAAAGGAACTAACAAACACTGGTCATTAATATCTCTTAACATCAATGGCTTCAACTCCCCAGCAAAAAGACACAGGCTGACAGAATGGATGCAAAAACAGGATCCATCATTCTGTTGCATACAGGAAACACACCTCAGCAATAAAGATAAACATCATTTCAGAGTTAAGGGTTAGAACACTGTATTACAAGCAAATGGGCCTAAGAAACAAGCTGGAGTAGCCATTCTAGTATCTGATAAAATAGGCTTTCAACAAAAACTAATCAAAAGAGATGGGGAAGGTCAATACATCCTCATCAAGGGAAAAATACACCAAGATGATTTCTCAATTCTGAATATCTATGCCCCAAATGCAGGAGCACCCACATTTGTAAAAGAAACATTACTAAAACTTAAGCCATACATCAAACCCCACACATTAATAGTGGAAGCTTCAACACCCGACTCTCACTAATAGATCATCAAGACAGAAACTAAATGCATAAAAAGGAAACTAATAAACATCATGAAACAAATGGACCTAACTGATTTCTACAGAACATTTCACCTAAACACAAAAGATTACACCTGCATGTCAGGAGCCATAGGACCTTGCCTGACCTGCCCCAGTGGCTGAGAGGCCCTGCTGGCTGAAAGCCACAGCTGTCTGCATACTTGAGATAATTATTCTGCCTGGCTACCACAAAGATCCAGCCTGACCTTGAGAAAGAGAACATTCGGTGTATCAAGACTTCTGTATAGTCGCCCGACTCCACACCTGCTGTCCTTGGGCCTGGCCCAGAAGATTTTGTAACTTTCCACTGCATTCCTTCTCACCCCCACCCTTTCAGAAGCTTATTATAAATTTGGATACCCCCTTATAATAAACGGCCCTCGATAAGCAAAGTTTTTCCTGGGCTCGTGCCTTTCTCTCGCCCTATTCTTTATTCATAGGTCGCGACCCTCCTTGCCACTCCACGAATAACTGAACCCGCGGGTCGGGAACACCTGCAAAGTGGCTGGACACAAAATCAACTCAAGAAAATCAGTAACCCTCTTGTATACAAGTGACAGGCTGAGCAAGAAGTTAGGGAAACAACACCCTTCACAATAGCCACAAATAATATAAAGTATCTTAGTGTAATTCTAACCAAGAAAGTGAAAGATTTGTATGAAAAAACCTTCAAATCTCTGAAGAAAGTATTTGAAGAAGATTTCAGAAGATGGAAAAATCTCCCTTGCTTAAGGATTGGGAGAATCAACATAGTAAAAATGGCCATCTTACAAAAAGCAATCTACAGGTTCAATGTAATTCCCAACAAAATACCACACAATTCTTTACTGACCTTGAAAGATCAATTCTCAACTTCATATGGAAAAACAGAAAACCCAGAATAGCTAAAATTACCCTGTACAATAAAAGATCTTCTAGAGGAATCTCCATCCCAGATCTCAAGCTATACTATAGAGCAACAGTAATAAAAACACCATGGTACTGGCATGGAAATAGGCTGGTTGATCAATGGAATCAAATTGAAGACCCAGAAATAAATCCACATAACTATGGACACTTGATTTTTGACAAAGAAGCCAAATCCATACAACGGAAAAAAAGTTAGCATCTTCAATAAATGATGCTGGTCTAACTGGATGGCTACATGTACAAAAATGAATACAGGTCCATATCTATCATCCTGCACATAACGGAAGTCCAAATGGATTAAAGACCTCAACATAAAACCAGACATACTAAATATGTTAGAAGAAAAAGTATGGAAGAGTCTTGAGCTCATCAGCACAGGGGAAAACTTCCTGAACACAATACCAACAGCTCAGGCCCTAAGATCAACCATCAATAAATTGGACCTTATGAAACTGAAAAGTTTCTGTAAGGTGAAGGATATTGATTGTAGCCCCCTCCCTCATTCCCTCCCAATTGCTCCTCTCTCTCCCTTCCCCTCTCCATCCCTCCCTTAGTACTCAGACAGAGGAGCCCTCTTCCCCTAATCTCTCACCTAAGCCTATCAAGTCTCATCTGTATAGCTATAACCTCTTCCTCTGTAGCCTGGCATGGCTACAGAACAAAATGACAGCCTACAGATTGGGAAAAGATATTCACCAATTCAACATTGGATAAAGGGCTAATACCCAAAATATATAAAGAACTGAAGAAATTAAACACCACCAAACCAAATAATCCAATTTTAAAATGGGGTACAGAACTAAACAGAGAATTCTCTATAGAGGAATATTGAATGGCCAAGAAACACTTAAAGAAATGCTCAACAGACCCAGACAAACACACATGGTATATACTCACTCATAATCAGACATTAGCCACATAATACAGGATAACTACACTACAAAACAGAGTCAAAAACATCAACCAAGGACCATGTATGATGTGGACCTAGACCCACTGCTTGGATATAGTACCACAGTCTCCTTGTGGATCCCACATCTGGAGAGTTGGGACTACTTCAGGCATTCACTTTGGCCACTAAACTTAGATCACTTCCCCCTGGCAAGACAGCCATGCCAAGCTACAGAGGAAGAGGTTACAGCTAATACATATGAGACTTGATAGGCTGAGGTCAGTTACTAGGGGAATAGGGCTCCCCTGTCTGAGTACTAAGGGAGGGAGGGAGAGAGAGGGGATGAGGGAGGAAGGGGGATCGAGAGTGAATGAGGGAGCGGACTACAATCAGGATGTGAAGAATTTAAACTGCAGAACAAGCAGGCAACTTATGTGGCTAATCCAACCATATGGGTCTAGCTCTGAGACTGGCTGAAACGTGAATGTCTATGCATAGACAATGATTCTTGTTGACTAAAGAACCCCTATAAATTACTTTAGATGCCATTCTTCATATGGCATGAGTGAAGATTTACAAATGTCTTCTTTTCCTGCTCATACAAAGAGCAGAAATCCAGCCTTAATTGCTCCGTGCATCACGCACACCTTTCATACACTTATAAAAATTTTAGGACTGTATAAAGCTTGTGAGAAATTATATGCTTTCAGAACAAAAGAACTAGACACTGACATTGGATCAGTCCTGACAGGGTGCATTCCTTGCAGCATACTGGACATTGACATCCTGTTTGGAGAATGTCATTGAAAAGAAAGCAGGGAGAGTATAGAAATGTACAGGGTAGATAGAACAAAAAGTAGATTAGTGCATCTACTCCTCAACTTAGTGCCTCAATTGCCACTCACAAGATATTTTTAATTCACTGATATAGAATTTTATATATAGATGCAAAATAAGTTCTAGATACAGTGCTATAGAATTCAAATGTAAGATTTTTCTTCACACACATGATATATATATATACATATATATATGCTCTGAGGTATTGTACCCATGTAACCCAATTATAATACAAGGTTTACTTCCAATGCTTTGAAAGTGCTTTATCAAGCTGTTTAAGAGAAATAAGTTATACAAAGTAAATGTTAGTAGATTAAATCAAGGTCATATCTATTGCTACCCTGCTTTTATCACAAGAATATACACCTTAGGTACAGCAGATAGATATGACTCTATAGAAAGACAAGGTCTTCAAAAAACCCAGAGACATGCAGAATATGGCATTTAAAAAGTTTTTGTTACTTTAAAGATTCACTGACAATGAGACAGGTTGACTCCTGGCAACACCAGCCTACTTCAAAGAAGATGATGAGCATCAAAGAACCTCCTTATGGAGATGGCTTCAAATGTGGCAAATGAACCACTGGGCAAAAGGTCCTCATCTCTACCACAGACAGAATTTTGCCTAAAAAAAAGGGCAAGCTTGGATACAGGCAGAGTCCATGGCCAAACTCTGCCAAGACAGGGTAAGCAAGTCCTCAATAGTTCCTGCCTCACAAGTATGTCGGTCAGATATATTGGTCCAGAAGGCTGAAGAAGATGCTCCAGCATTATAGAGAGTTTTGGGTGACTATTCAGGTAGAAAACTGTCTCTGTCATCTTTTCATTGGAAAGCTACTAACTTGTACTCCCGGCATACTCAGATAATCAAGTTTACTCCTTTTCAAGTCTCTGAGGAAGTTGAAGACCAGGTAGCTTAGTTTTACAGTGAAGCTTAATTGTTTAGGGGTTAAGATGTTTTTAGGTCTAGATAGGTGTTCTAAGTTGATAATGACAATATGTGATGGAGACTGATTTACATTCAGAAATTTGTATGCACCAAGATAGGCTGTCAAATACAAATAGCCAATACACATATAATTCCTGATTGTGTCACAGTTCTTCTTGCCATAGATAATCTATTGTATATATGTGTCATAATATAAATGTATATGTACAAAAATAAAATAATTTATAAAAAGTAAAAAATAAATAAGTAAATTAAAGAAAATATCTTATAGGCTTGCCTGCCTATAACCAGATTATATGGAGGGTATTTTCTCAGTTGAGGTTCCCTCCTGTCAGATGATTTTTGCTTGTGTCAAGTTAACATTAAACTAGACAGGATAGTGAGTAAACATGCTTCAATGTGAAGGCCTATGCTTGAATACTCAGAATCCACATAAAACTAGAAGTGTAGTCCAAGGAACTATAATGCTAGTACTCACACAAAGATGAGAGACAAAGACAGGACACTCTCTGAAAGCTCAGGGGCCAGCTAGATACACAGTTGGAAAAAACAAACAAACAAACAAGCCTATCCCAAACAAGTGGAAAGACAGAGACTTCTGCCTGGGATTGTCCTTCAACTTCCACACTTATGCCGTGCAACATCTACACACATGAATACACACACACACACACACACACACACACACACACACAGTACACACAAATGAAATAAGAATCCTATTTCTACTTCCACATACTTATCATGCCATTTATGTCAGCTGCTGACATAAATCACCCAGAACATGTCAATCTCTTTCAAGCACTTATATTTACTCTAAACCCACAGATAAACTTGGGTTTTGTGGGCATTAAACTTATACCTTTAGATCCATCTCAGGAAAAAGATTATCAAAAGCAGTACAAAAGCAAAGCATCTATCTAAAATGTACAGAGAATTCGCAGCAGATTATAAAGCCTATTGATGCCACAAACATCACAAAACTCTGAAAGGAATGCTGATACTCCACTTTTATTAACTAACATCTCTTAATGCACTTTCCTCTGACTTTGGTTCTGTTACCTCTAACTGTTCCTTCATGTGACAACACATTTGTAATATTGTTGGCAGATGTGCATGCCTATGGTGTTTACACATGTATTTTTGCATGTCTACATGTGTAGGGGCATGTGAATGTGCGTGTGTGTGCGTGTGTGTGTGTGTGTGTGTGTGTGTGTGTGTGTTTGCTCATATATGTGGAGGCTTGAGGTTGCTGTGTCTTCCTCCGTCACTGTCCAAGTTATAGTTTGAGGCAGGCTGTCTCTCAGAGCTCACATTTTCACATATTCTAACTAGCCTGCCATTATCTGTAACAGGGACCCCACCCCCACCTGACCTTTACATGACATTTGGGAATTAAGCCCTGGCTCTCACTTGACCCACTGGAATAATCCTCAAGCCCCATAATATTATTTTCCACAAAAAAAAATAGAAAATCAAATCTGACTTTTGTCTACCATGAGTAATAACCTATCCCCTCCCCATATTTTAAAATAAATTAGTTTTTATAAAGTGAATATATAAATTAAAAATAATTTTTTAAAAAGTTATCGTTCACCTTTACAGATTACTGTCAATAATGGTATGAAACTTTTTATAACTGGTATTACACATGTCTAAGCCTCTATAATTTTCTTTCATGTTGGAAGGATAAGATTTCAATGAGTTTCCAGATTTCTTCTTTGGTTGAGAGTCTCAAATGGACTGTGCTCATTAAACTGTCAGAGTTCTCACTGCCGTGATGTATTGTGGGGGATTTGGTACCTTTTCAATGTCAGGATTATATGTCACATTGACAGTAAATTTAAATCACTCTTGGTATGTTCACTGCACACCAGTAAGTAGAATGCCACATCATATAATAATGCTAAGTATCCCTGTTTTCATTGCCTCTCTTCTTAGGAGTTATTGCCTTGAGTGTGACTGAAAAAAAAAGTGTTACAACTCGGTTCTTGAAATCAGAGTATTTATTATTCACTTTACATTTTTACATATTGCTTTCTTTGCTGTTTCATAAATAACTAAATTTAAAGTTACTTCCAAATCAGATATCTCTAATTTCACCGTCATTTTATTAAAATGTCCCCCAAACACTTGTTAGAAATGCAGTCTAAATGTTATGTCCAAGCTTTATCTGTTAGGTCATTCACATCACAAACTAGAGGAAACGTGTAAAAAAACATTGAGAAATAGATAAACTTCTTTTCAAAGTCAACAACTCTATCCCTGACAGAAGAGAAACTCAGTCTTGACAAAGCAAGAGTAAAAGCTGAATTTCTACTTATAATTCTACACATCTAAAGATCTAGAAGAAACTGTAAGACTCCCTCTGACTTGGTGAGCTTCAAGCTGAACTCTCCTTGCCTCCATTTTTCCTGCACCAGGCACTGTGCAGATCCTCCTGCAAGACAAGCCCAGGCCTTACATCTTCTCACAACCGTACAGTGGTGCAGAAGAATTCCTAGAAACCAGAGTGACACCAGAAGAGCTCGTGGCCATTCATTTAACTCCACATGAAAGAGATCAAAAGCCACAGGGGCAAAACGAAGTTCAAACTAAAGGTGTCTGTATTCAACATCCCATTATCCAGATCCCCGAAAATGTCTGTGGCCTGTTCAATATCATTCAACACAAAATAAAAGGTGATGGAGGGGAAGGGAAACAGTGGTCCTTAACTTGCTATTTTATAAATAAAAAACACAGTGGCCTGTTAGATTTAGTATAAGGCTTAAAACTCTGGAGCTGGGCAGATATTAGCCCTCTAAGCAATCTTGTCTACTTCCCATCAAAAATCACCATAAATACTCACACATGTTCCACTTGGGCTGCTTCTGCTCCATCAGGCCAGTCCTCAGATCAAGGTGCTCTGGCCACATGTTCCTGGATACAGTAACCCATGGCAACCTTCTCCTTTCTTCCCCCTTCCTCTCTCTCCTCGTGGTGCTTCTGCTACCCTCCAAGCCCTCAAATCTTCACTCCACCTACCTCTCTTCTGCATGGTCCAGGCTGTAGGCAACTTTATTAGCCAAATAGGAATAATTTGAGGGGCAAGGTTCACCAAACATCATTTTGGATGTGTGAAAATCTGCTCATAGAACAGTAAGGATCTTGGAGAGCAAGAAATAAACATTTGAATACATAGTCACTCCAGATCAACCCCAACACTTACCTTTGTACGCTTCACCAAAATAAAACTTCTGGAACACAATGCTAGAGGATGACACAAGTACACTCAAAGATAAGCAAACCCAAGACCTCAGAAATGGAACCAAGGTCTCTAAAAACACTGTTGCGTCAAGGGAAGTCTGTTCCTGGTTCTCCACTGTTGGCTTAATCAGAGCTGGTTCAGGCTAGTCTAGCTGCTGTAACAAATAAACACAAAAGATGGGTAATAGACAGAAGGCTATAGATTTCTCGATATCTATAAAGCGCAAAGGAAGTGTTCTTCCATCTAAGAAGTTGGAGACTGTGCCTGTTACTTTCATATTTCTGTGACCACAATAACTGAGAAACAACCTAAGAGAAGAAAGGGTAATTTTTGGACCCCTGTTTCAGTGGGGAAGGCAAGGCAGTGAGAAAATGCAGTCCAGTCTGTTTACAACTCAGCCAAAGAAGGAAAGATGGGGCCCAGACCAAGGGCCCACCCATAGTGACTTACTTCCTGCAGCTATCGCCTACCTCCTAAAAGCTCCACAGCGTCCCACAATAGTGCCACCAGCAGGGGGATCAAGCATTCAAAACATGAGCCTATGGGGAGAGATTTTAAATTCAAAACACAAGAAACAAATGTCTCCCACCCTATGGCTCCAATTTTAACGCATGCATTCTAAGACTACTGTGCCTACTGTACCAAACCACAGAAGAAGAAAGAGCCTGGTCGGTGGAAAGGAGCAGAGACATAAGTTGTTCAGATCTGACTCTCACACGAACTCTGGTGCCCCTTTTCTGACCACGTCCCCTGGATGGGGAGGCCTGGCGGCACTCAGAGGAAGGATAACAAGTTACCAAGAAGAGACTCGATACGCTAAGAGCATATACAGGGGGAGGAGGTCTCCCTCAATCACAGACATAGGGGAAGGGAGAAGGGGGGAAGTGAAAGGGAGGGAAGAATGAGAGGAAACAGGGAAAGGGCTAACAATCTAGATGTAATATGAATAAATTTTAAAAATTATAAAAGAAAAAAATAAGTTGTTTAGATCTGCAGGGGAAGTGTCATTTCAATTCACATTCTATTACCTCAACTCAGAAACCAACATGACCCAGAATAAACCCTGGTCTATGGAAGCCAGGGCTCTATAGCACATCTTCCTCCAGAATCTCTTTGAAGACTGAGGTTAAAAGAAAAAACACTTCCAGTTATATAAATACCTCTTTATTTGTTTCCAGGGAGGAGACATTTAGCAACTGAAGGGAATGATAAGCAACCACGAAATAAACAAGCAGTATTTCTATGATCCATATATGTCTAAGCCCAGACAGCAGAGACTAGATGGAGTCGTTTTCTTGTGAGACCACAAGATGGCTCTGTAGGGCTTTGGATTCCTCGAGTTCTGCTCCGCCATCCTTTGCAGCGAAGCAAGACATGAGGGTTTTCCAGCCGGCTAAGCAGAGATATAAATGGCCCTATTTTTCTAAGCCCAGCTCAAAGAACTGATCGGGGCCTCCTGGAGATTAGTAACTGGGAGAAAAAGAGAAGTCGGTGAGGTTAAGCTGAGTGTGGGGAAGTGGACCGAAAGCGGACGCTGCGTGTGGAGAGCTTGGCTCCGGCTCCAGCTCTGGGCTGGAATGCTCCGTGGGCCACACAGTCTTTTGCTTTCTCTGTTCCATTTCCTGTGGAATGGATACATAAGGCTACTTTAAGTTAATGCGTTTTCCCAACTTCTCCAAGTGCTCTCACAAACATCTTCTGCTTTTGCCTGATGGCATCCAAGTGAGGTCCCACTGTAGGCGGAGAAACTAAGAGACACTAAAAGGACAGTTTGCCAAGCGCTGAGGCAAGTCAATCAATGATGGCCTGTGATGAGTTTTATCAAACCTGCCAGTGTTCTGTCTCCTCTGTCCCTCACTAAACACATGCAGCCAGGATCTTCACTGAGTATCCACTGCATAGGTGGGGAGAACGGATTCAGAGAGGAGTAAGTGGCCTTTGCATTTAGGGAACAGTAGGGGCATATAATCTACATTTCTAAAATTCTTAAAATTAGCCTTTTAATATTAACATCATGACTGTCATTCACTAAGCTTTTCCCCACTTACTGTCAGATACACTGATTACTTAAATTATTTTAAGTGGTTTTGAAAAGATTCTTTCCTTTTAAATACGATCCTATATTTTGGCCAATCTTAAAATTAGCCCTAACTTTAAAAAAAAAAAAAAAAAGATAGAGGTGGAGGATCCAGCGTGTAAGAAAGTAAGCAGGCACTCCATTGTGCTTCTTGAAGAAACATCCAGGGCAAAACAGTATTAGAGCTGTGCTCTCCAAGTAGTCCAGCTATAGGAGATGGGCTTGATCAAGGGTGGTTCATCCAGTGGTCTCACCTCACATGAATGAAACACAGAGAGGTCTGATGGCCATTCTCCTCCTCAAGAAATGATCTAGCTCTAACCTTTCACTTTAGCCAGTGGAAGTCAAAAATGTCACTTGTGTGGAGCTGAAGAGAAGGCTCAACTGTTAGAGCCCCAGCTGTTCTTCCAGAGGCCCTGGATTAGAGTCTCAGCACCACATGTTAGCTCTCAACTATCTGTACTCTAGTTCCGGGGGATTCAACACCATTTTTTTACCCCAGCAGGCTCTTCTGTGGTGAACAGACACTGGAGCAAATCACTCATACACATAAAATAAAATAAACCTAAAGATGGTCTTTAAAAATCACTCAGAAGAAATACACAGGCAATTTGAAAGTCAGTTGGGAGTATTGGCATAGAGTCTGGGTATGGCTAATAACATGCAAATCTTTGACTTCAGATGAAGCAGAACTAAATTCACAGTTAAAATGCAGCTTTAGGATTGGACATAGAACCTGATGGTAGAGTGCTTGTTTAGCACATATAGGGCTGTAAGTTCAGTTAGCAGCCCTGAAAGCTGGGGGTGGGGACGTGTTATTTTATCCCCTATGTGATTTCCAGATTCTGTAATATTTACCAATTCCTTTGCACATAACATTAATAAACAGTGTTAGTAGGTAGTTGCATTTCAGGTCACCCTTATGACAAGAACGCTGATCTTGAGTGTCAATTGGCTGACACAGATCATCCCTGAGTGAGTTACATCTAGATTTTACTTAGGTCTTGGAAATAGTACCAGATCCTGGGAACCTATCCCATGCCTGAGACTTGGCAATGGCTACATACATGATTTTTTTCATCCTTACACTCATTCCAAGATGAGGGAATGGTTTTAGCACCACTTTCCAGGCGGTACTTGACAACGTTAGAAACTCTACAAAGTGGCATCAGTAGGAAAACAGCAGAAATGGGGCCTGGCCGTGGTCCACTGCAGTGTGGCCACACAGGATTCGGTGGATACTGCTGAAGCTGCTGCTGCTGCTGCTGCTGCTGCTGCTGCTGCTGCTGCTGCTACACTTCCCACTACTGTCTAACGCAGAGCACTTGGTGTGTGGCAACCTACAGGCGGGTAGGGGAACCCTCTCCGCTCACACTCTCAGAGAGGATAATAATTGAAGCCGTGCTGCCGCACTTCCTGTTTCCTCTCCACCATTGTACAGACAAGAATGGCTTTTTTTTTTTTTTTTTTTTTTTACAATGTTCTGGCAGCAACCCCATGACCGGGGCCTGTGCCAATACGATTCAGATTCCATCTGAGTTCTGGGCTAGTGTTCAAATGTGTCCTGAGTCTCTCTGGGCCACTTTATCCCCCCATCCCCGCCCCCGGCACTGCTTTCAAATCCTGTCTTTAAAGATGGAATTAAGAGATCGAATTCTGAGCAGCAGCGCTCAGCACCCAGAACTTGGAAGCCAGGGGAGTCCAAGCACAAAGCTGACCACCCAGTATTGTGCCCTCGGGGGAGGCCTGTTCTGCTTCAGGACCAGACAGAGTTTCCTAGCTTGCTGGGAGGATGTCCCACTCCTGCCCAGCAGCAGCAGCCCCTTTGTGTGGAGTTTGTTTTGTCTTCTAGGGCAAAAGCACATTCCACCATCACTCCTTTACAAGCTAGCTCATCTGAAGGGACCAGTTAGTCACGGATTCCAAGTCATTGAGGAGAGACAGCATGTTTTTAGTAGCAGAGTTTCCTTCGCCACCCTCCCCCTACCCCTTTCCCCCCCCCCCCCCCCCCCCCCCCCCCCCCCCGCCTCAAGACCTTCAAATTCTGAGAGGAATACCCAGTAGCATCTCGTTCTTCCTGTCTGAATGCAGTGGGGAGGAACTGGGAAGTTCAAGGCTCTTTTTCAGCTTTCTAATAGAGCCTCATTGGACACCAGTGGCATTAATAAGACTCACTATTCAAAGTTGATCGTTATAGAACGCCCGGCATTTGGTCTGTGGAGCTAAGACAGTTACAATCCCTGTGGTGTCACTGTTGCCATTTGACAAAAGAACATGGAGTTCTACTTTAATGATACTTGCCTAAGGAGGTGTGTCCCCCTGTGGTTACAAATACACCTTTGTATATTTTTGTATATCCTTTATCAACGGCAACCAGGTCTCACACATACAACAGTAGAGCGCTCTCAGTAAGAAAACTTGACAGGCTCAGCTTGGCAGAAACAGGAAGTCAACTGCCATGATCTAGGACCAAGGAACCCGATAACCAGGGACAAGGTTTAAAACAAAATTTGAATGACTCAATTAGGCCCCAGAAATAAAGAGGAATAAATAGTACTGGTTCTGAGTCCCAGTGGTGTCAGCTTTCAGAATCTGCCCTGGCCAAATATATCTCAAGTCTGGCCCCAACGGAGAGTGTTTTCCCACAATGCATGTGGGGCCTCTGAGACAAGTGAGCCTTGCAGGTCTGCTTTTCTGAATATGACAAGTTTGCCAGGGTGAGTCACTAGCTATCATCAATTATGAAATGACTTTTCACAATGTCTATAAAAAATCATTTTTAAAGACTCCCTGTTTCTTGGATGCATAGCTAGTTATAACTGGGGCAGGATAGCTAGTTAGGAAACAACATGAGAATGCTTTTAGAGCCTCACCCCCCACCTCATCTCCAGAGCCTTAGTTCCATCTCTTGCTGGCTAATGCCCAGTTTTCAACACAACTGGCCAGACATATCTGCAAGAACTGCTTTCCCTATCCTGAGAAACTTCACAGACAGAATTGCTACAAAGAGCTACTGAACTGTGCGCAAGTTCAAACTCCCTGAGACCTGTGGGTTGGCAAGACTCCCTTTAGTGAGTCATTTATGTCTTCTTGCTGCCCGCCTGCACAGTGTATCAAAAGAGTCTTTTCAAGCACAGGATTCTGCGGCTAGGGAAAGGGAATTTACCAGCACATACATACTTCCCCTCACATCTCAACTTACTTGCATACTAAGTAGCTTGAAAGCACACAAATCACATATATGGCTACTATTGGGCATGTGGGTGCCCTCTTCCCCTTCTACCTACACTTGACTCAAGAGCATCAGTAAACAACTTTGCTTCACTCTAACCCATTCTGAAACTCTTTCCTATGGCAGATATCAAGGACCTGGATGCATCTTCAGGGCAAGGGGTTCCCTGAAGCCCTGACGGGGACTATGCAGCCTATACCTCTGACAATGCTGCGCTGTAGTTCTGTCTCAGTAACTAGAGAGATCAGGGCTGAATCTCACCTTTCACTCATCTCGTGGACTTCTGTCTTAGCTAGAGTTTGATTGCTGTAGAAAGACACCATGGCTTGGCAACTCTTATAGTGAACATTTCGTTAGTGATAGCTTACAGTTTCAGAGGCTCAGTCCATTATCAGTATGACAGGAAACGTGGTGGTATGCAGGCAGACATAGTTCTGGAGATGGAGATGAGAGTTCTACATCGTGATCCAGAGGCAGCAGAAAGAAACAGCCACACTGGGCCTAGCTTGAACATAAGAGACCTCAAAGCCTGTCTCCCCAATGACACACTTCCTCCAACAAGGCCACTTCCTGTGGACCTCTAGAGGCCATTTTTATTCAAGCCACCACAACTATGCATGCACATGATGTATGACTTATGCAGTCTACTGTGTCATGACAAAGAATGATGCCAGCACATGTACCAGACTAGCCACCCAAATTCTGGGCTCTCTTGAATGGAACTCCCTGAGTCTTTCCTTTGGCTTATGTATGTTTGAGTGGTATATACTCCTACGGGGATCTGGTACACTATTGAGAGAAGAAAAGATATTAGGGGACAGATATTAAGGTAGATTTGTTAAAACTTAAATAGTTAACTGAACATAAAAGAAACTTAGCCTTTGATGTCCCAACTTCAGGAATTGTTTTCACAGATATATTACATCTCTGGCTCCAAATGCCTGCTCTCTGGCTTCTGGTTTACATTTCTATGTTTCTTTCTTTCGTTCTTTCTTTCTTTCTTTCTTTCTTTTTTTTTTTTTTTTTTTTTTTTTTAGACAGGGTTTCTCTGTGCAGCCTTGGCTGTCCAGGCTGGCCTCAAACTCACAGTGACCCACCTGCTTCTGCCTCATGAGTGCTGGGATTAAAGCCAGGTGCCTCATTTCTTTTATGTAGGTAGGGCCTAGGAATTTTACCTGGCAATGTGAGCTGATTCACATCTCTTTATTCCTGAATATTAGAAAATTTTCCTTATGTCTTCAAAGTTGGACTTTTTGTGATTTGGGATAGCACAAATTAATCTTCTAGCATGGAATAAATTGTCAATGCATTAAAAATTTGCAGATGGGAGAGAGGCTTTAACTTGGTAGTGGATGAAGCTAAACGTATGCAGAGAAGTCAAGGAATAAGGAATACTGGCCTAGTCACACAAGTGAGAAGTGATTACTTCTTCACAGTGGCCAGTTTGGACCAACTGTATCAAATCTTTGCAAATGACTGCTATACCCATCCCCTCTTCTCTGGATGTATGGCTGTTCTTGTACTTTGATGACACATGAGATACATTACTCTGTCCATCTTTCCTATTATCTCACTGTTAGCACTTAGCACTACTTACTCTCAGTAGGTGTCTTAATAAAAATGAAAGAAAGACAGCTCTTTGGAGGTTTTCATAACACATTTCATCGGACTTATGATCCTATGGTCTCATTTCAAACCCTATTATTTGGTGCTTGAATTATCTATTATAGGCTCATTTGTCCCTCTTAGTTATAAGCTACTTAAGTTAGGAACTGCACCCTTCTCATCTGCTCAGTTTCATGCCTGGAACACAATGGAAGGCACACAGACACCCTCTAAATGTCCTTTGAATGAGCAACTAAATTACATGGATGACTCTCCTCGCCTCATCAGAAAGTACACTCTATCTGCAAGTAATCCTTAAACATGCTCAAGAGAGTGTGCCCAGATTTTATGTCATAAGCAGCCATTGGCCACAAAGACATGAAGAAAGTGGTCACTTTCCATAAGATAATCTGACAATTCCTTATTACTATTTTCTTTCCTGAGAAGAATAAGTTACTTTCACATCATGGCAAAAAAAGAAACAGAATCATATGTTCTTAACTCCACTGATCTTGAATTTAATCAAAATGTATTTATAATAAATGGATGTTCTTGCTTGATAGGATTCATAGAAACAATCCATTTGGATTCCTCCAATGCTTGGAATTTAAACATACCTAGTATGAAGTAAAATAAAAGTAACATAGTTACATAAGTTTGTTGTAAGCACAAGAACTTATGTGGTTCAATAAATAAGATTAATTTTTACTTGTCACTGTCATCATGGGCTGCATTGCTTGGTTTTCCTAAATCTTTTATATTAACACACGTAATACCGGGTGGCTCAAAATCATAGAAATGGATTGTCTTCCAGTTCTGGAGGCTGCAAGTCTGAACTTAAGGCTTGGGCAGGATCTGGTTCTCTAACTGCTCTGTGATTTCCAGTGTCTGGTGTTAGCTGGTCACCCTTGGTGTTTCTTGACTAGGGAATGGATCACTCGGCATGTATGGCTGTTTTTTCCTGTGTCTCTTCAAAGCACCGTGTGTGTGTGTGTGTGTGTGTGTGTGTGTGTGTGTGTGTGTGTGTGTCCAAATTTCCCTTTCATAGATACCCAAGTCAGAGTGATTAGCTTCTCCCCTCATGGCTTCATTTTACCTTATAGCTATATAAATACTCTACATCCAAATAGTGGAAAATGTGAGCCCCTGAAAGCTATTTCTTCAGCATTATTTTTAGGGGATATATACTCATAATTTTTGAATTTATACCCATAAAATTTTCATTGCTAATAAGTGTTTGGGAATAGATTCCCTTTATTAGGCACATAGACATTTGTTTGCTTTTTCATTCGTGTCCTTCTTTTGCTCTTCCTGCACTAACACAGGAGTCTATGGGGAAATGAGTGCATTTCCAGCAAGTTTTGAAAATGAAACTATTCATATCATTCATGTATCAGATGAACTTTCTTTATAACATTTCTTTGGTAAATTTTAAGAATATATTCTGCATTCCCTCATTGATAAGGAACAAACTATCACATGTACTTGTGTCTGAGGTACACACCTCAACTTTAAATTCCTGTAGGAAAAGAAAAGCTTCTAATTTGGTGAACTCCCAGAGGAGAGTTCTATCCATGTCATACAGACAGGGAAATAATTAGAAGCGTATCACAAACATCATTTCTGGTTGACACAAATGTGCTGACCCATGCAAAATTACAGTGCCTTTGGGTTCTATACAGTCAGTCATCTGGTTGTTATGTCCATACACAGTTCCTTCCACAAGTTAGTTCCTACAAAACGGGGGGGGGCTCGCTTTGCACAACATGTCCTCAATAAATGCTATTTTACAAGACTTCGGTGAAGCTCAAATGACAGAATGAGTGGAAAGTCTCTTGTACAACTACAAAAGTCATCCAAAAATCACCTGTATGCATTGCCGCTGTCTGGTTCCAAAATCAACAGGACTGCAGAGGCTCCCAGGGAAAAAAGGCAGAAGAGTAACAACTATTTTTTAAAAGTCTAATCAACTTCCACAAGATAATCTTGGAATTGAACAAAAGATTTAAAAACAAGTGCTTAGTTGATCCAATAATTTTTTTTAAGAGGGTGTCATCGATGCTGAAAAACAAGGAGAGAAATGAGGACAGTGTATTCTAGGTGAACCTGGGATAAGAGAAACACGCATGGATTTTAGTAAATTTGTGTATATGGAGCAGTCAAACAACTGTGACTACTATTAAATTCCTTAAATATACATTCCCTTAAATGGAGTCATAGGTGAGGCTAGAGAGGCTGGCAGAAGTCACACCTATAAGCAAACAAAAGATTTGAGCTGACCATGGAAGCCACAGGAAGCTGTTTGAGAATTTTAAGGACAGTAATTAGAGCAAGGATGCTGTTTTCACACCGCACCTTAGCAAGTTGTGGAGAGATAGGACTAGAGGATTGCAAGCACAGAAACAGAGATGTCGTTAAGAGACCAGTGCAATCCTTCTGCTAACAAGTACTGGGGTTTCAAACTAAAAAAGTGTCAGTAACAGAAGAGAGGAGACAGAGAGGACAGACTAGAATTATTAAGTTAGTATCTTGCAAGCTGAAGACCCAACCCACTGCTTACCGTTAAATCATCCTAGACACTAGACCACCAAAGAGGTAGTGGCTTCAGTCTAATGAACACTAGCTATGTTTAGGCACAAAATGAAAAGAAAATATTAGTGTCCTTGGCTCCTTGGCAAGAACCTAAACTTCGGAGTTTTTGTTCTTGTTGTTTTGGTTTTGGTTTTACTTTAAGCCAATTATTGAAATAGAGAAATGTATCTTAATATAGATAATGACTTAGTAACACTTGAATTCTTAAGTATGAGAATATACATGAACTTATATAAATGTGGATATGGGTATATTGTGCATGATATCAAATATAGTATACACACACACACACACACACACACACACACACACACACACACACACATATATATATATATATATATATATATATTTTTTTTTTTTTTTTTTTTTTTTAAGTAGGCCTCAGTAGCCATTTGGTGTATGGGAGAGGCTAAAATTAACAGTGTGGTTAGGTTGACTATGACTAGTAAATTTGAGTATGTTCAATTTCAAACAGAGTTTGGGAAGTTAAGGGAGCCCCCGGGACATACTATGTAGAAATGTGTAGGTAACTGTCTGTGGAGAGAAAAGGCTTTAAGTACAGAGCTAGGTCAGGGTAGTGTTCATCAGGACACACAGAAGAGATGATGGCATGGAGAAAACCACCATCTCCCAGGGAGAATCTAATGAGTGTAAAGAACAAAGAGCAGAGAAAGGAACTCTGAAGAACACTAAGGAGGTCCAGCGAGGAGACATGGGCACAAGTATAAAGAAAAGAAAATGAGGACACACAATTACAAGTTTAGGGTATTTAGAAAAATGGAGCATCTCTATTCAGATGTAGAACAGAATGCAAGAAAACTGGATTCTGGTGGGGCCTCTGTGGGAACAGCTCTTGGGAAGTGAGGGCAGAGTGTGCTATGGATTTAGAAATTTCTTCATACATGCAACTTGAGGTCTGAAACCTGGGCAAGCCTAGAAAAGCAGGATGTTAATCACCCTAGGTTGGAAACAGCAAGAATTTAAATAGTTGGTGAGGTAGAGGCAAAAACTGTGAGCTCTTCCCCCAAGAGGCTTGACTCTTAGGAGAACATAGTAGATTGATACTTAGAACAGAAATGATTGAATGTTGAGGTTCTCACCTAGTTATCCCCCACCCCTTGGAACTTTTTTTTTTTAACTTATGCTAAGGATTTATTTCCAGAATGTGAGGGAGGAAATGAGGAGATAGGAAGGCCAATGGTGTAGAATACAAATAATTGGAACAATGTTTTCTCATGGAGAAGGGCAGGCCGGATTCGGGGCCACAAGGACAGGATGAGGCCTGATAATTGTAGAGAGAAACTGAAAAGGGGTATAAGAAAAGCAGAGACCAAAACAAAGAGTCTCTGTCTTGTCAAGGCTCGATGGTGCCATGATGGGTATGGTACATGGCAGCTTGAATAGAATGAACAAAAGTTGGGACATTATGAAGTTGCAGGATGACACTTCATTCCAAGAATCAAGATTGACCAGCTGAAGGGGCGGTAACGAATGCGTGTCCTACACATGCCATTACCAACTAGCTAGGGTCCCAAGCTTGTCCAGTCAGACAATTACAAGCACACTGTACTCCTGGTCTTGAGAAATATCTATCATTGTACTAAAAAGAATTCCTTATGGATAATAATGTGGCTATACAAGAGATCAAATTCAGATTTTAAAATGACTGAAAGGACACACGGTCAGTTTTACCAGGGATACTATGAGTAACTCACAGTACTACAGTGGGTGACACAGTGAGGTGCAGATAGGCTCAGATTGGAAGGGATAATGGGAAAAAGAGGACTCAGAGGTGGGGAAATGGAGAATTGCTATGTCATACACAGCTTGGATAACAAGATGGTTTAACAAAACGCCAAGCCTAAACTATAAAATACTGCCCCTCCTTCTTGGTGGGCTTTTATAAACACTTTATGACAAATTCTTACAATAATCTTCTGTGATAGACTGCTCTCCAGAATGCCAATGGGAAAACCACAATTCAGTACAGTAACTGAACTGTGGCTGGTAAGTAAGCAATAATAAAATGTAGCTAAGTTAACTGATTTAGCCCTTCTCATAGCCTTTGTTCACTATTTACCAATATGAAGAACAAGAAGTAACCACAACTAAATTCAAACCTCTATCAAAATTAAATAAGGTTTATGTAAAATAAATAAGATAATACATAAAAATAAATAAATAAGATTAGTGTGAAAGTGCTGGTTACCCCACTGGCACTGAGTTTATATTTATCTAGCATAATAAATCTCAACTAGGAGTAATTTCACCTCTGAAGGCACATGTGGCAATAAGGATAGATTTTATTATCTCAACCAGTTGAGTACCACTGGAAACTAATGGACAAGCCTGGGCAGGCTACAGAACATGGCCATGCACAGGTCAGAGCCATGAACAGGACGGTCTTGCAAAGTAAGGAAGTGTGGCACCCAAAATTTCAAGCGTAAGGTCGGGAACCCATGCAAAACATGGAAAAACCTCACAAATGTCAGGCAGGTCTTGGTGTCCTGGTGCTCACATATCTGGACCCACCGCTTGCTTTCAGTGAGTTGGAGTTTTTTTGCCTTCTGAGTCTCAGCTTTCAAAGGAGCAACTGGCAACTCCCCCCCCCACCCCCCAATCCCTGGAAGATCAGTAAACTGATGCCTTGCTCAGCCCCTGGTTGGTATTCTTCTCATGAACGGAAGGCATAACAAACAAGGCACTGGCCAAAGAGATTCGTTTTGTTCCTAAACTGGGTAAAAAAGAGGAAGAAGAAAATCAAGAAATACTACAGTGACAGTAAAGCTTATGAAGTCGCAGTGTTCATAATGTCTGACTGCAAAATTCTACCTTAGACTTTTCTCACCATAAAACAACTCTAGATAAATTAAATGCCTGTTGAGTAATGTGCTGTTAGCACAACGAAATTAATCACTTTTCGCCACTGTGAAGAAACTCAGCTAGCTGCCAGGTTTCTAGAGTTGCAAAGTTTTTCATGGTTACTGCTCCAGTTCTGCTCAGAACTGGCATTTGAAGCCATGCCTACCAATGCTTCATGCACTTTTTTAAAAATATAGATATTCAGAATACCTGTCTTGGCTGCCCCCAGCACACACACACACACACACACACACACACACACACACACACACACACACACTCAGTTTCTGAATGTTGGTCTATCTTGCATTCTCACCTGTGGGTCTGTATTCAGCAGCCTCCTTCCCCCCTCCCTCCCCCCTCCAGCTGCTAGCTTCCCACAGGGGCTTTCTTCCTCTGACCTTCAATCATCCCAATGATGCTGTGAATCCTCTTAGCCACATTCATGACTGGTTAAACTGTTTCTCTTACTTTTCCCCTCCAAGTCTCCACCCAATCCTCCTTCAGACAGGTTATAATGAGAGTGGAAAATCTCCTTTGGAAACATTGTACCCTCCATCATTCCTTTTCATGGTGAGGTACATGGAGTGATGAAGATCAGGGAGGTGTGGATTGGGGAGCAAGGATTTTGGAAACAGAGATGTGGCTACGAAAAAAGATGATAAAATTGAACAGCTATTGTAAGGCCCAAAACAAAGCAAACAACATGTGAGAACGACATGCTGTTTCCAGTGCAGAAGCCACACATAAGCTTATAAAGAGACATATACACCTGCAGGTGCAAGCAATGCAACAATCTCAAGACATTTTGTGTATTTCACTTCTGAGATACCCAAATAGCTACAGAGTGAGAAACGTTCTCTGTTATAATAAGGAAACTCAGAATCAAAGAGGTTCCAGCCTGTCTCCTTTCCCCCATCCCAAAATGGCTGGTAAAAGGGGAAAGGAAGAGAGAAATGGCTCCCTAGACACCTCTCTCTGTCTCTCTCTCTGTCTCTCTCTGTGTCTCTCTCTCTGTCTCTCTCTCTCTCTCTCTCCCTCCCTCCCTCCCTCCCTCTCCCTCTCCCCCCTCCCTCTCTCTCTCTCCCTCCTTCTCCTAACTCAGAGATTTGGAAAAAGGAAAACCGAAAGAACGAAATAAGAAGCTAGAGGAAGTGGGAGAGGTAAACGATATGCAGGTAATAGCAGAAAGACAGGGGGCGGGGATAGGGGAGAATATTAAGAATGAAAGTCACACTCAGAGCTGGAGATAAACCTCAGTGGTAGAGCACTTTTTCTAGTGTGTTTGAAACCTTGGGTTTAATATCCAACACTGAAATAAATAGCCATAATGGCACTGTCAGCACACACACACACACACACACACACACACACACACACACACACACACACACACGGAAGGGGAGGTGGAGAAGAAGAGAGACCAGACCAGCGCTGGGATCCCGCCTTGTCAAACACATAACCCCCACCCACAGCATCCACCTAGCAAAGCTGAGAACTCTGTGAAAACACTAAGACTAAGAAAACACTCAACTCAATGACCACATACCTCTGCTCCAGTTCTTTCGATATAGGCTTTAATTCAAAATGTACTCAGGGGAGGACGCCAGGGCACTGTTTAAAAGGGGGGATGCTCCTGGCCCTTCCATCATCCCCCCCCCCCCCGATTATTTCCCAGCCCCAGTCTCAGCCTGTTGTGTCTCTTCTGGTCCAAGTAAGAATCTATGGGACACTTACAAAGAAAGGAGAGGAAAAGAATAAAATCTGAGGCTGTGGTTAAACCAACTCCCAACTCCTCCATCTCTTTTCCCAAAGTTTCTTTTATTAAATGAATGCGGGATTTTGTTGTTTTATCCCATTTCGTCTTCACGAGTGTTCCCATAGTTCTCTCCCCTCAGGAGAGACCCACAGTAGCACTCAACCACATCAGTCATAAGGGAAGTGTACCTCGCAATCAGTCTGGGTGCGCCCCCTCTTCCCCAGAAACCCCTTCCCAGACACCGTCCGGTCTCCAGAGGCTGGGGTAAACTGCGCGACTGTAGCCTGCGCTGTAATCATAGGACACTTGATGGGGCGGCGGCAGAGTACAATCTGGGAAGAAAGGAGTGAAAGATGGCAGGGCTGGTGCGTCCTCCCCACCTGGCGAGTCCAAAGCAGTGGGGTACAGGAGGCGCACAGGCTCGTTCAAGGTCACGCCACTGCGAACGCCAGCCAAAGGAGGCTTCTTGGTCTGAGTACAGCTCGGGGCGTTCCAGGGTTCAGGGTATAGTAGGTTTCCAACCATCGCCGGCGGATCAAAGGGACCAGACTCCTGCTCCAAGGGCCCCCGTAGGACAGCAGTTCCGGTGGGGAACGCGTCGAGAGGGTCGGCGGCTAGCAAGACGCCCGCATCGTTGCCAGCGCCGAAGTCCGGCGCCAGCAACTCAAAGAATTCAACGGCCTCCGCCCCTTTCTCCAGGTCACCCAGGCTCACGCCCTGACCCGAGGGGCCGCAGCCGCCGCCGCTGGCGCTGCCGCCTACCCGGGACGGCTCAGTGAAGAAGGACGGGGGCAGGTTTCTGGCGCGCAGCGGTACTTTTTTGGGGCCGGGGGCCGCTAAGCTCCCCGCGTTGCCCGCCCCGTCACCCGCAGAGCTCACTGCCCCGAGGCCGGGGACCGACACGGCCACCGCACCACCTGTCGTCTCTGCGCCCCCCGGGATGTGGCGCAGAGAGTCGAAAAGGGCAGCTAGGCTCCGGCTCTGCAGGCTGGCGGCAGCCGCGGCCTGGGTCGCCTCCCTCCGCGGGGCGGCCTTACAATGCGCCGGGGCGGCGACAGTCGCGGCTCCCGGGGCTCCCGACTGCCGTTTGGCTGGAGTGTCTGCAGCGCTCGGGGACGGTGGTCCCGGAGGCGCGGTGCCCATGAGGCCGCTGCAGCGCTTGATCTGTTTCTGCAAGTACTTGCGGTGGTTGACTTTCCGCTTGGACTTGCCGGGCTTGTCCAGCGCCAGCTTGATGTTGCTGGACGCAGAGTCTATGAAGCTGAGCAGGTCGCGGGTGGCTTCGCGTCCATCCCCGCCCTCAGTTCCCGACAGCAGCGCTCCCGCGGACGCCCCGCTCTCATCATCCTCGAAACAGCAGCCTTTATCCAAACTTCCGAACGCGCTCACTAGCCCGTCCGCAGAGCCACCAAAGCCAAAGGATATGAAGGGGTGTGAGCTGAGCAGCGCAGCCTGCACCGCCATCGCTGCGGCTACAGGGTCGTCCTCTGCGCGGCCGCTGCTCACCCGGCCCGCTTCTGCCCGGGCGCGCCGACGTCTGCTTGCTCCCGCCGGGGCTCGAGGCTTAGCCACCCGGGGGAGCTCATTAGATCTTGTAAACTAGAGGCGTAGGGAGGGAACTAGGAGACCGCCCCGGTAGCGGAGGGGAGGGGCTTACTTAGCCAAGCTTAAGGGGCGGAAAGGGGCGGGGGGGGGGGTCGCGCAGGGTTACAGGGAGGGAGGGGGAGTTCGGACTTTTTTGAGCTTTCTCAAGCCTTAACCCTTTCCCTTCCCTGTGCCCCAAGGGCCTTTGTTTTGACTAGCCTCAGTCGCCAGGGGTGAGGAGAAAGCCGGTGGTGTTAAAGCCTCAGCTTTGGTCACTTGTAAAAACCACACCCTGGCCCTGGATAGTGTCCCTAAGGCAACGTAGACCTGCGTCCACAATCTGTTTTCAATCCCAGCTCTGGAATCAGTGAGGTCCACCAGCATCCAGCTTCCGGATGCTTACCCTGAGCCAGTCAGTCATTGGCCATACTTTATCTCATTTAATCCTGTCCAACAGCCTTGTGATCTGCTGTGTCTTTTTGTCGCCGTTCAACAGAAGAAACTTGACCTCTAGGAAGTTCAGAGATTTGGCCATGGCCACATCTAGCCCAAAGTAATCAATCTGTGTTCTTTATTGGCCTTGTCTTATTGAAGATGGGAGGAAAGTTCTATGTCTTCAAACTCTACTTCTGATCCTAAGATTCTGAGCAATTCTCCGGGGACCCTCGAGTCCAGTGTTATTTCTTCTTACTGCTTGATTGATGCTACTAGCTTAGAGAAAGTTGAAGCCAGCACTTAGACCAAAAGCAAGTAAGAGAGAAGTCAGTCTCCCTAAGCCAATCCTTGATGGAGAGAGAGCCCCAGATGTGCAGACAGCTCTCAGCCCCTTCAGTTCTCCTCTGCCCTACTTTTCAAGCCAGGTAGATTGTCTTTCATACACTTCCATTGTATTTGAATGATCACCTTGAAGTTCCCTAGGACGCACTTTTCTTTTATTAATTTATTCATATTACATCTCAATTGTTAGCCCTTCCCCTGTTTCCTCCCATTCTTCCCTCCCTCCCATTTCTCCCCTTCTCCCCTCCCCTATGTCTGTGACTGAGGGAGACCTCCTCCCCCTATATATGCTCTCAGAATATCAAGTCTCTTCTTGGTAACTAGCTATCCTTCCTCTGAGTGCCACCAGGTCTCCCCATCCGGGGGACATGGTCAGAAAAGGGGCACCAGAGTTCCTGTGAGAGTCAGATCTCACTCTCCATTCAACGGTGGAGAGTATCATGTTCGTCGGCTAGGTCTTGGTAGGGGTTTGAAGCTTACTGCCTATATTCTCCTTGGCTGGTGCCTTAGTTTGAGGAGGACCCCAGGATCCAGATCTGCCTGTCATAAAGTTCTTCTTGTAGGTTTCCAGGACCCTGTGGGTCCTACTATTTCCCCATTCTTCCATGCTATTCTTGCCTAAAGTCTCAATCGGATATCCTCTCCTCTGACGTACTTTCTTGGTAAGTAAAGATTTTCATGGTACGTATCCCTTGGACTAGTGTTTTGATATAAATGAGTATATACCGTTTGTCTCTTTTTGCTTCTGGGTGAACTCACTCATTATGATAATTTCTAGATCAATCCATTTGTCCACAAATTTCGGGAATTCCTCGTTTTTAATAGCTGAGTAGTATTCCACCGTGTAAATATACCACAGTTTCTTAGTCCATTCTTCTACTGAGGGACACTTAGGCTGTTTCCATGTTCTGGCTATTATGTATAAAGCAGCTATGAACATAGTTGAGCATATGTCCCTCTTATGTGGTAGGGCATTTTCTGGGTATATTCCAAGGAGTGGGATGGCTGGGTCTTGAGGAAGCCCTATTCCCATTTTTCTGAGAAAGCGCCAGATAGCTTTCCAAAGTGGTTGTGCTAGTTTGCATTCCCACCAGCAATGAAGGAGTGTTCCTCTCTCTCCACATCCTCGCCAACATGTGGTGTCACTTGAGTTTTTGATCTTAGCCATTCTGATGGGTGTAAGATGGAATCTCAGAGTTGTTTTGATTTGCATTTCTCTGATGACTAAAGAGGACGAGCATTTCTTTAAGTGTTTCTCGGCTAGGACGCACTTTTAACCAGATGTCCATTCCTCTTGGGATGGAGAACATGAACATCACGGTCCAGCATGAAAGATAAATAAGAAAAGACTTGGTTCTGGTTTAATGTAAGCCTTGACATTCAATAACCTTGAGACTGAGGACTGAAAACCTTGTTCTACTGGGTACATGGTTTTGGACAACCCTACCATGCTTTGCTTTGTTTAGCTTACTCATGTAAAACACTGGTGAGGCTGACCACCTCATTGAGTACATAGAGCATTCACTATTAAGACTCGATCTGTGGAGATGGCTGCACTCCTTGACATGTCTTCTTGATCACAGGAACTCATGAGGATTAACTGATGCCACAATGGGAAAGCCCTGTGCTCATGATAGGGGTCTCTTACTTATCACGGTATAGGTCTAACAATCATAAATGGACTATGAAGAATCATCTATAAAAATTCTTGTTCATTTATAGACAGCTGGACTTCTAAAAATCAAGAATAATTACCCTTAAATGTGTGCTACTAGTGTCCTTGAGCAAGTCAGCTCACTTTCTGTATCATTTCCAGTCCTTGTCTGAGAAAGGAGATTAGCCATAACTATTCTCATGGGTTTTAAAAGGGTTATATGTTGAAAAAAAAAGCTATACGACATAGTAGGTAAATGTTACTGGCAAGTCTTATTCTTCTCCCAGTACAGTAAAGACTATCTGGTGTAAAATAGTGGCCCAATGAACTCCATTTCTTTTTTTTTTTTTTTCCCATTTTTTTTCCCATTTCTTAACTTACATCCAACTTGCTCTATTCCAGTATAACAAACTATAAAATCAGGATCATGTGTTCCTATTTGCAAGTACAAGAGAGCAGTTGTGATTGTGGGTTACGTGAACTTTAAACAGTGGACTATAGTGAAGGAAGTGCTGAAATTATAGCCAAAGGCTAAAACTGGAGTCCAATTTTGCCTTTATTATCTGATAGTACACAACTTCTCCTGTGGACTCTGACCTATAAAGTAGAAATAACATGAAAACTGTTAGGTTAAAAAAAAAAATCAGCATGGTAATAAAAGTGAAAGTCACTTGACAACTATATGTATAGAAAAGTAAAATATTTATAATGTTTCATGATTCATAAAGCTGACCCCTACATGCACATCTATGCCCAGCCAGTGACTTATTCAGTCAGGAGAAAAATATTGATACTCACCCAATTTCTTCTAATTGGAAAGGCAGACATACACAAAAGTCATGGTAAATTATGACCTTAGTAAGTTACAGGCACCAGAGTTGATGCAATAAAAGGACCCTCAAGGCTGCCCAAAGAAGGCAAGGTATTTACAATGACAGGATAGTATTAGAGCAAAGACTTAAATGTTAATATGCTCTCTCTCATGTGCGCTCTCTCTCTCTCTCTCTCTCTCTCTCTCTCTCTCTCTCTCTCTCTCTCTCTCTCTCTCTCTCTCTCTCTCTCCTTCTCCATCCCAGACAAAGACATGAGTAAGTAAAAGCAATGATGTTTATGGGAAAATGTGGAATAACCCACAAATAATTTTTGTAGCTTGAAATTACTTAGCTTTTGCTTGAAATTATTCTATTTCTGAAAACAGAGGAAGTTCTTAGGGCTTCACCTATCCAGCTACATTACTAGCTGCACCTAGTCTGACTCACCGCCTCGGTTGCTTTTCCCCTTCCTCTGCTTTCTTTTTTGGAAGACTCCTATCTGAGATGAAATTGGTTTTAGTTGAGCCAGTGGCTCACTCTAGAGAGGCCCTTCAGCCCCTCCTCCTACCCCCTAAGTGAGAGCATTCACTTGAGTGGCTTTGACATCAATACATTTCACTTCCTATAGAGCAAAGGGACTCAGCTCCCTCCTGCACCAGGGGCTTTGCAGATCTCCAGACTAGAGCTCTCTCCTCCTGGTGGTGCCTCAGGCTGAGCAAGTGGGATTAGTCTCCTTGGGAACCAAGCCCCCCCCCCCAGGGGCTCAAGAGCTGAACTCGCCCCAAACCGTTTGGGAGAATTGAGATTTCATATTGTTCTTCTACACAAGGATTTCAGGACATTACTCAAACAAAAGCCCACCTGAGAGCTGCCTCTTTTTTGTGGGTAAATATAGCAGCGGGATCAAAAGCTGACTTACTTATTCTGTTTTCCTTCTTTTTAACTTTAATCATATTCCCTGCAGGACAATCTCAGTCCTCAGAGATGTCAGGAATGCACATTCATAATGAAAGGAATAATTATGCATCTTTTTTCTCTTCCCAAACTAATTTCTGGTCACTAGTTAGTTGGGAAATTTCAAATAAGGCAATTTATAAGGTATCGTTATCATCATAATAAAATGTTACCTTAGAAATATTACACACACACACACAATGTGTCATTCACCTTGTTTCTCAACCACCCACTGCACCACACCTGCAAACCTTCTACCAACACTACATCTCAATTTCTTGTTTAAAATATGAAATGCTGGTCAAGGGGGATGCCTCAGGGAGTAAAGAGGTTCTGGACACCAAACCTGGCCTGAGTTCTATCTCTAAGATCCACATCATGAAAGGAAAGCGCCAGCTCTTGCAAGTTGTCATGTGACCTCTGCACAGGCGCCCCGGCACATGTACATGTATACACTCGCACACACACATACGCACACACCCAAATTGTAAGATACAAAGTTAAAAAATATGATGTGTTACTTTCTTCATGCAACAGGTCCCTCCAAAATTCAGCAGCTGCAAACAATAGCCAGGTTGTCATAGCTTGAAGTCTTACAGATGAACAATTTGACTAGGAGAAACATCTGGTGTATGAGACCCTGAAAACAGCTAACACAGAGGATCCAAATTGGTATCATTCATAGGAGCACATACTGGTGCTCTCCAGCATTCTGACCCAAGAGGACTGCAGCTTCTTTGGAGGAAATGTAGGAGATCCCAGAGAAGATGCTCGGAAAGGCTGTTGAGGCACCTGCCAAGTTTCTAGTCCTGGAATCCTCAGGATGGCACTCTCACTATTTTTGATTGGTTAAGCAAATGATGAAGGCCAGCACTAATTTAAGGGATGAGACACTGGTGACCACCCTCCCCCTCTGGTAAAGAACTACCAAAGAATTTGTATATCTCTTGGGTCTTTTTAGTCATTAGCAACCATCATTCCCAATTTGTTTGTTTTGTTAAAGAAACTGTGTTGTCACCTTGTCAACTGTCTTACAGTCTACATGTATCATTGAGTATGTCTATCTCTGTGATGTCATTAGCATGTGCTTTTGGTCTCTGTGCTTAAATGGAAAGGAAATGCCAAGATTTGGTGAGATCTGTGGTCCTTCCTTCTTCCCCCAGGGTACCACATCATGTATAATAGTTTTAGAATAACATTCTTACTTACAACTACTACAACTTGACATCTCTCTTAATTTTTGCCATACTTTTGTTCTCAAAATATCTTCCAAAATTTGTTCTCTATTTTAACTCTTTCCTGTTTGCTATGCCACCACGTCAAAGCAAACATTCATTTGTTTATTTTGTTTTTTAAAAATCAAATCTTTACTTTTATTGGAAATGTTATATATTCATTTAGTGTGTTTTGGTAAAATCCACTCATTTCCTCCCCTTACACACCTCCAATTTTCCCTTCCAAAACCTTGTACTCATGGTTTTTTGTTTTGTTTTGTTTTGTTTTGTTTTGTTATTAAGACCCACTTAGTGCTGCTATTGTGTGTGGGGCTGTGGATGAGTATGGGTAGCCTTTGATTAAACCATTAACAACAAAGAATAAAGACAATATATTAAAAGCTGCGAGAGAGAAAAACCAAGTCACTTTTTAAAATTAATTTATTTATTTATTCACTTTACATGCCAGTCTTAGGCCCTTCTCTGCTGTTCTCCTGGTCCCACCCTTCCTCTTTCCCATATCCCCCCTTGCCCTCAGAAAATGGGAGCCTCCCTCACCTACCCATTCCAGCAGGTCAAGTTGTATCAGGCCTGAGTGTATCCTCTACCACAGACCACGTCACTTTTAAAAGCAGGCCTGACATCAACACTTGGTTATGTAACAGAAACATCCAAAGCCTGAAGAACCCTGAAAAGCTGTCCCCAGGCTCTGAAAGAGGTTTCTTGTCAAGCCACACCGTCACATTCATAAAAGATCTCTAGTAAACTGAAGGAAAAATAAAATGAATTTTTCAAATGCAGATGGATGCTGTTTTCAGTAGTGTGACCCTCAACCTTGGAGGATGGAAGGGCATATGAAAAGAAAGTAGAAGTAGGGTGCTTTGGCTGACAACCAGCACTGTCTGCCAGGCATGCAAGGGAGACTGCACTGCACAGCTAGTCAAACCAATAGATAGTGGAAAGAAAGAGAACAGTCCCAAACAAGACAAACAGAAAAACCACTCAGACAGCCAAACCACAGAATGCATCTTTTCTTTAAGTGAGAAAGCTTTTCTGGTTATGCAACAAGTTTCATGGGATTATTTTATCTTAACACCATAGCATTTTTCCATAGAAGACTAGCCCCCTCCCACATTCTGGTATGTCCATCAAAAGCAAGTGAAGAGGACCTATCTATTGTAGCTGAATACCTTGGAACCAACTGTTCATCAAGATAACATCCGCCTTACCCTCTTGTTATGCCTGTAAAACTGACATATCACAAAACATTGAGTTAGGAATGTTTCTAGAATTGCTGGGTCTATGTTGTGTCTGGTGACTGTAGAAAGCCAGATTGATGAGGGGATTTAGAGGACCTAATGTGAATATATTCTACACTGCTTCAGCCACTCATTAATACTACCACAAACTCATGCTGTATTTTCCTGTTACATCTTCACTAATGTGATAGTTTTCACCTTTGTGTGAGTATCATATGGCCAGAAGACTCTCTTAGAAGACTTTGTGGTCTTGGTCCGCAAAGGAGACCCTCCACTGAAACTCACCCCTTTAGCCAAACCATAAATTTACTGTTTACCTGCACACCAACTCAATGGATATAGAAAATAAGACTTTCATGACTTATTTATATTAATAATTTACTTCTTGGAACTGGGTAGGTATCAATAATTACTGAGAAGGAGGGAACTTCTTCTACCCAGCACTTAGACATATTTGTACTCTGCTTGCTGTTTGTAGAAGGGTGGCTATTAAGTGTACTTGTAACCGACATGATAACTGCTTTGACCAACATCCCCAGCACACCAACAGAACCAACATTTTCTATCATTTCTATCAACAGAATGCCACTGTGACAAAATACCCGAGAGAAATAGAAGAGAAAAATGTTTTCTTATTATTCTAAAGGTTTCAGTCTGTTCTTGCTTAGCCCCATTACCACTGGCATTTGGTAAGGCACAACATCATAGCTACAAAGCAACCCTGTTCAGGATGGGATACAGAGACAGAGAGAGAATGAATCACTTCTAACACACGGCATCTCTGTCCAAACCAATTAAGGTAAGAATCCATAAATACACACTTAATTATTCTGTGATTTTTAAAATTTTATCTACCAAAAAATTTACACCTGTATTATTGGCATGGGGAAAAGGAGAAGGAAAAGGTGTTAAGAAAGGTGAAGATTTTTATAATATTAGTGAATTTAGAAATCTATGGAGACTGCTTAAAAAAAAAAATCAAAGTCTCACTGCAGGGCATCTATCTGAAGAGAATTAAATCTGTATTCCTTACAATGTAATTCAACAGAATAGATAAAAAATATATATATATACATACATACATAGAGAGAGACAGAGACAGAGAGATGGAGATTTGAATGCTACTTAGCCTCAGAAAATAACATTCTGTCATTTACAACAACATAAATGAACCTGAATAAGACTGTGCTTAGTGAAATACGCCAGGCATAGGGCACACTGTATAATCTCACTTCTTGTTTCATTGGTTTGGTTTTACAAAGCTGAGAGTTAAAACCTGGAGCTTGTCATAAATTAGAGAAACACTTACCACTGCTGTATATCACAAAGTTCCAGTTTTGTGGATTACAAGCTTGTGATCATAAGCATATACCAGCACAGCCAGCTTGTTCTCACTTGTGTGTATTCCTACAAGAAAAAAAGAAAAAAATCACACACTCAGGGAGACAGAGGTAGGCAGATCTCTCTGAGTTCCCAGACAGGCTGGTCTACAAAACAAATCTAGGACAGCCAAGGCTATAGAGAGAAACTCTGTCTCAAAACAAAAACAAAAATCAAACTTTAAATTTAAAGATTATAATTATCATTACATCATTTCCTCATTTGCTCTCCTCCCTCCCCAAATGTGCTAATATACCCCTCATTGATCTCTTTTAAATTCATAGTCTTTAAATTAATTGCTGTTTGTATATAGATATATAATACAGATGTCTATATACATGTATTTACAAATATATAAATACACCTGTTCACTCTGTGCAGTGTTACTTGTGTGATGTTTTCAGGGATGACTCTTGGGTGTTGGATAAGCAATTGGAGTGTTTTAAAGGGCTTTGGGCTAGAAAATTGAGAATTCAATTGTATTAACATTTGAGATGATAAGTATTTGCCAAGCAGCTTGAGCCGCACATGGGTTAGGGTTTTGTGACAACCAATAAAACTGGCTCGGAAATGTGAGCAGTGAAAGGACATTTCTCAATTGCTGACTCTATGTTTTGAGATCTTGTCTCCATCTCTGATCATGCAGGGAATCTTTCTCTGAGTTTTCAAACTCATTACTCACTGAGTTCAGCACTGTTCTGACACCAGTCTGGCTTCAAGTGTCCCCTTAGATGCCTTCCCAGTCTCAGATAACAGAGAGGAATGTCAGACAAAGGACAAAAGTAGTAACTAGATGGCCAAGCAGGGATCCTTCCTACAGATCTAGAGGCTGAGAAAAGCCTGCCTGGGGTGGAGTAGGGGTGGGCATGGGGACAAAGAGAGTCTGTAGGCGTACTTTTAAAATCTATTCTTATTTTGGCTTCTTATATCTCTTTCTCCTTTCTCCACCTCAATCCCTTCCAACATCCCAACACCAGGTAAGAGAGAAAAATTAGTGGCTTAGTTCTCTTTGGCTCCTTCCTGCTGTATAAGTTCCTTTGGGGCAATGCCAATCTCCATCATCAGGATATTCAGCCAGCAACAGCAACTAGAGCAGCAGCCTTCACTTCCTCCTCTGACCGTCACCTCCAAGCGTTCTCACAGCCCTCCTTCCTCTCTCACTTGCTGGGCTCTAGTATTTTTTCCAACTGCCAAAGACCATGCTCCCCACACAAGACAGTTTTCTTGTTGACAAAGATCATGCGCCCTCTCATGAGGCTGTTATCAGCTGTGGACAAACTGGAGCAGCCCCCATATCCTACACCTGCGATTAAGACGAAGACATGTTTGCATAACATAACTGAGTTTTTTTTTTTATTAATTTATTCTTGTTACATCTCAATGTTTATCCCATCCCTTGTATCCTCCCATTCCTCCCCCCCCCCATTTTCCCATTATTCCCCTCCCCTATGACTGTTCCTGAGGGGGATTACCTCCCCCTGTATATTCTCATAGGGTATCAAGTCTCTTCTTGGCTACTTGCTGTCCTTCCTCTGAGTGCCACCAGGTCTCCCCCTCCAGGGGACATGGTCAAATGTGAGGCACCAGAGTACGTGAGAAAGTCGTATCACACTCTCCACTCAACTGTGGAGAATATTCTGACCATTGGCTAGATCTGGGAAGGGGTTTAAAGTTTACCTCCTGTATTGTCCTTGGCTGGTGCCTTAGTTTGAGCGGGACCCCTGGGCCCAAATCTGCCTATCATATTGTTCTACGAATCAAATGGTATATACTCACTTATATCTGCATACTAGCCCAAGGGGCATGTCCCACGAAAGCCTTCACTTACCAGGAAACTGGGACAGAGGGGAAGGCATCCTATTGGGACTCTAAATGAGAGACGCATGGGAGAACAGCAAAATAAAAGGATCCAGAGGGTCCTAGAAATCTACAAGTAGAACAATAACTGAGTTTTTTAAAGGAACCAAAACTTCCACCACAATGGTCAGAATACCTACACAGAGGAAAGAAACAAGTGTGTCTGAAGGACAATTAGAGGCTTGTGTGAACATTTGTTTGCATAGGTAAGAGTGGCAAGAAAGGAGGTCATGTCTGGATTGTAGAATTTGAGTGTCATAATACAAATCGATGGCTGTACTATGTAAATAGTAGGGAGACAATGGGGGATTTTATAAACAGAGAATGGTTCTTGAGTTATTTTAGACAGTACTTTGTATAGTGGGATGGAATATGATTATTATTTAAAAGTGCAACACACAGAGGCAATAACATAAATTAATCTCAAAAACATTAAATGGGACAAGTACAGTGCATGGAACCAGAATAGGAGCTGCCTACAGGATTGACTGACAGGGATCACAGAAGAACCTTCATGTCAGGAGAAGCATTTTTGTATTCCCATTGGGGTTGCCTGTGCCTATCAGTCTATTTTTGTTACTAAGCTACTTTATAAAAAGAAGACTTATTTTAGCTCACAGTTTTAGAGGTGCAAGGTCTTGGGAACTCATCTGATCATGATTGTTAAAAAATTATTTTATTCACTGAGATGTAACAAGAATAAATTAATAAAATAAATGAAAAAATTATTTTATTGTGTTGTATGTGTCTGTATGAGGTGTGTGTGTGTGTGTGTGCACACGCACGTGCACATGTGTCCATGTGTGTTGTTATTTCTTTTTGTGCATACATGTAGGCCAGAAGAAGGCATCAGATCCCTCAGGGCTAAATGTGGTTGCCAGATGCCTATCTAGACAGTCCTTACCTCACGGCTGCTCAGCAAGTGCTCTTAACTGGTGAGCCATCTCTCTAGCCCTGGTGATGGCCTTCTCGCTGTCAAAGTCACAAAGTGGTGCATGGCTAGAGATAAGAAACATACATACATACATACATACATCATGCCTACATACATATATACATACTACCTCTGTGTTAAAGCTAGCAGGAGTCAATCATAAGGCTCCACCCTAATGACTATCACTTCCTGTGCCCCCATCCCTGCCTCTAAGCAGTCAGACCATTTCCAGCCTCGCAACGTGTGAAGCCGTGGAGGGCTCTCAAGCCATAGCCAAAAGTCACATCTTTGACTTAAAATCCATCATGCTGGTCTTTATAAATGAGACATAGAGAAAACAGAAAATCCCGCCTCTCATCAGTATAAATTGGATTGACAGAACAAAAGGGGGCTGAAAATCAACCTGCCCGTCATCTATTCATCCTTTTCTGTTCTAAGTCTTTGGGTTTTGCTCCGCAGAGTGAGAGACTCTACTGCTGCAGACTCAGAACAGATGAGGCCAAGGTGGAGCTGAAGGCTTTGATTTCTAAATGATGATCCTGCTTCTTCCTGGAAACGAGGGACGTTATTCAAGTGCTTCGGTGTGGAATTCTCTTTTGCTCAGACTTTATTCAAATTCTTAGGGACATTAGACTCCAGTTGAATTGATGTGGAGTGACATCTGTCAGAACAAAGCTTAAGTCCGCTGTGAGATCACAGAGGGTTTGCAGCAAAATGTAAGAGTGTGAGATAGAAACACCCAGTGCTGAGGTAAGGCCCGGCCACTGGAGCAGCCCAAGAGCTCAATATCCGGCACACCAGACGGAAATGCTTAAAGACCTACATCCTATTATATGAGGTTGAATACATTCAATTAACCAGCTTAAGCAGCCCCGATCAGCCGCTGGAACACATCTCTGCAGAGCACTAAAACAATGGCTCGAGAGACATTTGAGGTTTATTTTGTCTTGTGGGAGGCCAGCTGGAGTAGCCCAGCACATAGCCACACTGGGGAGGGCGGGCACTGCATAATTGCATTAAGCTGGCTGGTTCTTTGAGGGGAATGCTTCCTGACTACATCAAGGGAGGAAATGAGTTAAAAGAGCGGGGGCACCTTAAAGTGCTAGGATACCACACTTATGTTTTAAGCCCTCTCCCTTAACCCTTAAAAATCACTTATGAGAAAATCTGAACGTAGATTGCCCTGCCAGTGGCTATTTTTGCTCTTTTGTCCTTGGTCTTCCTTCATGAATATTCAACTGTCTTTCATGGAGCCAGCATCACATCTGAAACAGCAAACGTTCACCGGGTTATAGTTCTATAAAGCTGAACCTAAGAACCACAGTTCAGTTGCACTTTCTAAGACTCCTTTTAAGACCCACACTGCGTCCTGAACTCTTTCAAAGGCATCCCACATTCTCCTAAGGCTCTCAAGCTGTGGCGGCTCGCTCCTTTCTGCTTCCTGGATATCTCGCCTTTATCTCTTCTGTAGCCCCTCTTTACTCTCTCCACAAGCATGGGTCGCGTGCTCCCGGACATTTGAAGCAGTTTTGAACACTTGCGTATATATTCATTTATCTTTTTAAAGGCACTTTCAGGTAGGTAGTTTCTCTACTCACTGGAGAAACCTGGCCTCACAGAAGTCGCCTGCTCACCAAGGGTCAGGCAGCTGGAAGCAGTCTTGTCTAGCTTCTGCATCAAATCCTCTATTTCCAGATTTTGGCTGCCTTCCATTTTGCTTTCTATGCCACTTAACTATTTCTAGCACTTATTTCTGCTGGGACCTGTGATGTGCCAGGCCTCACCCTAAGCACCCAGATTTACACATCACTCAGTATCCGCCCTAAGGAATAGATGTGTTTTACTTATCTATTTGTAGTGTCACCTACTCGTTCCACTGACATTTACTGCCGACCTACTACATTCTAAATATACCATGAACCAAACAGAGACAAAACACATAGATAGGTGTCCCATCATCAGAGCAGTGTTCTATAGACGCTCAAGCAGAGAGAGAATAGTGCACTGTGTCTGGGAGATTTCTAGAGGACTTTTTAAAAAGAAAGAGGGGAGGAGGGGGAGGAGGAGGGGGAGGAGGGGGAGGATAGGGAGGACGATGAGGAGGAGAAGGAGGAGGAATTTTTAAATGTATTAATTTGTACATTTAAAGTTAAAAGACGATGATAGTTTTGACAAAGGGTCTTTCTCTCACAGCATCATCATGAGCAATGGCATGAAAGTATAAAATTATAGCGGAGTAACACAATCCTGAAAATTATAGAGGAGTAACACAATCCTGAAGGCCAAGACCAGAGTTGGAGCGTCATTCTCTAATTTCAACAACTTATTTCAGACACAGTAATTGAGGCATTGGTGACCATGATGTTGGTGAATGAATAGACAAACATATCAAGGCAATGTAGTAGAGTTCATAAATAGGTGTGTGTGTGTGTGTTGAATATGAGATGATGAACACTTGGTGCCCAGCCCCTGGGAGGCGGAGCCTTACAGAGGCAGTAGGTCACTGAAGGTGGAACACTTGGTGCCCCGCCCCTGGGAGGCGGAGCCTTACAGAGGCAGTAGATCACTGAAGGTGGAACACTTGGTGCCCCGCCCCTGGGAGGCGGAGCCTTACAGAGGCAGTAGATCACTGAAGGTGGAACACTTGGTGCCCCGCCCCTGGGAGGCGGAGCCTTACAGAGGCAGTAGATCACTGAAGGTGGAACACTTGGTGCCCAGCCCCTGGGAGGCGGAGCCTTACACAGGCAGTAGGTCACTGAAGGTGGAACACTTGGTGCCCAGCCCCTGGGAGGCGGAGCCTTACACAGGCAGTAGGTCACTGAAGGTGGAACACTTGGTGCCCAGCCCCTGGGAGGCGGAGCCTTACAGAGGCAGTAGATCACTGAAGGTGGAACACTTGGTGCCCCGCCCCTGGGAGGCGGAGCCTTACAGAGGCAGTAGGTCACCGAAGGTGGACCTTCGGGCTTTATTGTTCTTGCTCACTGGCGCTTGACTTCCAGTCACTGAAATGTAGACACTGGTCTCCTATTCCTGCTGCCATGCCTTTCTCCACTACGTTGAACTGTATGGCCCTGAAACTATAAGCCAAAATGAATCCTTCTCCCATAAGTTGCTTTTACCAGGGCATTTTATAACAGCAGCAGCAACAACAGAAGTAACCAAGACTTAACTGTCTTTTACAAAGGAGCTAAGGCAGCACAATGCATCAAAGATGTTTTGTTTAATAAGAGGTGCTAGGGCCCCTGTGTGTTAATATGCAGAAAAATGAATTGAGACATAAAACTTACACTCTAAAACATTAACTAATAGATATCAAACACTTTAACGTAAAATGAAAAGACTTGCAGGAAGTAGGACTTAGCTGCGGTTATAGATACTGTGGTGGTTTCAATAAGTATGACTCCCCATAGACTCGTGTGTTTGAATGCTTGGCCATAGAGGGTGGCACTATTAGGAGGTGTGGCCTTGTTAGAATGGGTGTGGCCTGGTTGGAGGAAGTATGTCACCGTGGAGGCGGTCTTTGAATTCTCATATGCTCAAGCTACACATAGTGTGGCTCACCAATTCCTTCTGCTGCCTGCAAATCAAGATATAGATCTCTCAGCTCCTTCTCCAGCACCAGTCTGCCTGCATGCTGCCAGGTTTCCTGCCATGGAAATAGTGGGATAAACTTCTGGCTCTGTAAGCCAGCCCCAAATTAAATGTTTTCTTTTATAGGAATTGCCTTGGCCTTGTCAGCTCTTCACAGCAATGGAAACCGTAACTGAGACAGATATGAACAAGATGTTCTAGATACAGCACCAAAGTTATGATCTGTGAAAGAAATAACTGATGATGTGGACTTGACTAAAACAGAAAGCGTCTCTATGCTAGACAATATCAAAATGAGACAATAAGCCACTGCCTGGGAGAAAATGTAAAAATCATTTGACAAAGAATTGTTATCTGAAATACACAAAGGGTTCCTAAAACTAAAAAGTAATAACATGAATGGCTGAATTGTTCAAAAAGGAGCAAAGTGCAAAGCATCTGAACACATTCTTCATCAGAGATGCAGGAGATGCAAATAAGCATATCAAAAGATGCACAGTACCTTTCTTGGGATCTATTTCAATTTAAAACAGTGATGAGATGCCACTGTATACCTCGTAAAATGCCCACAGTCCTCAAAACACAATGCTAAAGAGGATGTGTAGCAACAGGAACTCATTGTTGGAAGTCTTTGGAAAGCAGTTTTAATGTTTTTTATAAAACTAACCACACTGCTACTACAACCCAGAAATTGCTGTTTGTTACTTGCATAAAGTGCCAGGGAATTATTTATTTCCACATGAAACCTTGTTTATGAATTCTTAAAACACCTTTACTCACAGTTTTACAGAACTGGGAATCAACTAAAATATCATTCACTAGATGAGTAGAGAAGAAAACAATCCATAAAGTATGTGTGCTGCTAAGCCAATGAAACTAATCTGAAAATGCTATATATTGTAAGATTCCATCTTTATGGACTCTATCAATGGGAAACCTAGGAAAGCAGGTCAAAAGATCAGTAATTGAGAACGGAAGATTTGTAGAGCTGGAAAAATATACTGTTTCACACTGGCATGAGGAACATGTGTCACTGACATTTTCCCAAACCCATAGGAGGTCAACACAATGAGCAAGCCCCAGCGTAAATTGCAGTCTTTGAGTAACAGGCTATAGCTTCATCACTTGTAACAAGTCTACCACTCTGGTGAGGGGTTGCTATGATTTGAATGTAAAATGTGTCCCCTGCATGATCATGTGATAGAAAATTGTCTCCAGCTGGTGGTATGATTCTGGAACATTGTAGAACCACCAAACAGCCTGCAGGGAGTGTCTAGACCTGTTTGCTATCTCTTTTCTGCTTTCTGATTGACCAAGATGTCAATAAGCCACGCCACAGTTCCTGGTGCTATGGACAGAGCTGCCCCGAATTGCCACGCCCTCCCCACAACAGTAGTTAACAATCTCTGATAATGGGAGTCCAAGTAAGCCTCTCCTCCCTTAGGTAGTTACTGTCAGATATGTGGTTATGGTGATAGAAAAGTATCAGCCAGCAATGTTGGTATTGAGGGACATTGTTAGTGTATAAGTGTGTGTGTTGGGGAAGGTTCCTCTGTGCCTTCATCTTAAATAGTTATAAATATAAAACTTCACTGAAATGTGAAGTCTTTTTTGAAAGCAACACACACACACCTAGAAAGGGTACCTTGAATGCTTAGACTTGATCCTACAAAAACAAAGAGCCATTGAAGATTTCTGAGCAAAGATCTTATTTCTGTTCCTATACCACACTGTCTTGCTTTGGTAGTACCTGCCTGGAATGACAGAATTTCTAATCCACTCCCCAACCTGATGCTATGCTCGGTTTATATAGTAAAAATCTCTCTCTCTCTCTCTCTCTCTCTCTCTCTCTCTCTCTCTCTCTCTCTCTCTCTCTCTGTCTCTCTCTCTCTCTCTCTGTCTCTCTCTCTCTCTCTCTCTCTCTCTCTCTCTCCCCTTCCTCCCACCCCACTCTCCCTTCCTCTCCTCCCCCGCTCTCCTTTCCTCCCCTCCCCCCAGCAGTTTTCCTTCCAGCCCCTGTGCAAAAGCATCCCAGGTTTATTAGCAGCCCTTGCCTTTGCTGAAGGGAATCTCTTCCCCTGTGCTGTGTTATACTGCAAATCCGGCTAGCTCCTCTTGGGAAAACACAAAGCAAATAAATAAGGTCTGGTTCTGTGGAAGATGCACAAGACCAGAAGCCTTACAAACCAGGGTTCTAATTCCCACTCTGTGCTCCTAGAGTGTAGCCTTTTTATTTTTTGTTTGTTTGGTTTTTTGTTTTTTGTTTTTGTTTTTCGAGACATTTGGCTACAGTTCCAGCTATAAAATGGATAGACACTCTTTCCCATCTCTTCTACCCATAAGTCTAACTCTAAATGCAGGGTCGGCATACCTTTTACCAAGTCCGAAGTCCTGCCTTGTCATACGGATTGTGTTGGATGTTGGATTGTGTTTTGTTCCCCCCCTCCTCCGCCTGCCCCCCCCCACTCCCCCACCCCATCCTCCCCCCACTCCCCCACCCCACTATCGGTAAGAGAGCAGAGCTGAGCTTTAGCTATGCTTTGCCACTGACTCACTTGGATGTACACAAATCATTTCTTTATTCTATGTGTATACAAACGAATGTATAGAACATGGGGATTATCAGAGAAATCATCCCAAACCTAGGAAGACAGAAAAATGTACCCCGACATTCTTTCAATATTGTACTGAAAATAAGCCATGGACAGACTATCTGCAAAAATATGATTTAATTTGTCTTAGACTTGCTATTATTGAAAGTCTCCAACTTAATGAACATATTTCTTACCTGACAGCTTTGTTCAGTACATATGTTAAATAATTTCTTCCCATGGGACAATAACCACAAAAATATATAGCTGGTTTATATGTAACCCAATGAACCTAATAACATTTCATATGTATGTATATGGTGTCTATATGTATATACAGTTAGTATATATGTGTGTGTGTGTGTATGTATGCATAAAAACACACATATACTGGCTCCTTTTCATAGATGGTTTTCAGAAAGTCAAGAATAACAAGATTAAGAGCCTGTCCCGAGATGACATGCACGTAACGTATATGTAACATATCAGTCATATGTATGGATTATTCAATGCTCTTTGAACAAATACTAACGGTATAATGGCTCTGTTACTACTTAGCAACTAGAGTAAGATCTCCTAAATGTAGCTTATATGTGCCTATGAGTCTTTTTTTTTTTTTTTTTTTTTTTTTTTTTTTGCTTTCTTGAAAATCATACTTCAACAGTTTATGTTCTCTGTGACACTGGAAGAAAAGCAGTGCACACACTCATCTGAAGAATTCAAGAATGAATTCTCTAGGAAGGAGTGTCTTACGAAGGTCCTGAGGGGTCATTTATGTGCACATCCTTTGACATTTTGACCTTCATCACAGCCAAAAATTGTGAGAACTCCCCGGAACTTTCCCACAGAAGTTATGTCCTCTGGGATCTGTCTACCCATCCTCCATCACCACTCGTCACTTAGCAAGGTGTCCCTTCTGCCTGCATTTCAACACACATCCAATGTGCCCAGCACACGGTGCTCAATATATACTCCAAGAAATTAAAAGTTTTCATTGTTCCCAGTAACTAAAATTTGCATATTTCTAAAGGATCAAATCTACTTAGTAAGCCTCATTTTGGAGCCCTGGAAAAGACAGACGTGTCACAGCCAGATAGTCCTATATTCCATTTCATCGTTGCTATTTAGTGGCTAATTAGCATTGTAACCTTGAACCAGAGAGGAAAGCATACAAACCTTGCTTTCCTCCTCCATCGTATGCAAATAACCCTCATAGGCCCATTATAAGGATTAAAGTTTTACAAGTGTGCAAAGGCACTTAGCAGAGAGCCTAGTCCAAAGCCACCCCCACTGGCAATGCCTTTCCCCGACCCCCTCCCCGGGAGGATCTGGAGAGCTTTGAGCCTTGGCTGCCCTGCAGCTTCACCCCACCCCCACGGCAGCCACAGTGATCAAGGGATGGGAAAATAACTCTGTTCAAGCAGGTGTCACTGTTCTAAACCTACAGTCTCATTTCCTGATCGTGTCTTAATCTGCTCGTCCGGTGGTGAGAGTTGATTTCTTGCACATTCTTATATCAGTGGGAATTTCTGCCCTTGGCTGACAGGCATTATGGGCTGGCTTTGACATACAGCCCTACAGGGCCTGAACAGCGCCTATTCTTTCCCGGCCCTGAAAGGGAGCTTTGTGCCAAGGATTCATTAAACTGCACCACACAGCCCCTTCATAAATGGGGCTCAATAAAGAACAGTCGATTTAACTGGAAAAGCTGCTGGAGCTGTTAAATTAAAGGAAAATAAAGTGCACTTTAGGCTCAGTCTGCCAGAAGAAATGGTGACCTAAAAGGGAAAATCTTCATTTTTATTGAATTGCAGATTTAAAAAAAAGAAAATCTAAAATGTCCAGGAAGCTTCCTTGTGACAAGCAGCAGGGTACAGAAGACCCAATGCAGCTTAAGGTGGTGCTTGCTTTTGTTTACTCCAGAGTGCGGCTTAGGCTGTGAGAGCATCCAGGGGAATGATCTAATTTCAAGACTGCAAAGGAACTCGCCAATGTGCCACCAAGAAAAATTTTACACATATATAAAAATTTTACACATATAATATATAAAAATTTTACACTTATACATACGTGTGTGTGTGTGTGTGTGTGTGTGTGTGTGTGTGTGTGTGTGTGTGTATAAGCATCTTAGCTAACTGTTCTGGGGGTAAGAAACTTCCCGCACAGGAACTCCAGCTGTTTTCTCTTACCCTGAAGCTCTGAGCACACTTGATTTCAGTCTTTTGCTCTGAAATCTGACTCTGGCCTTGCTTTTGGGATTAGAGTCTTTCAGAAACAAAGAATGTCCTCTTCAACTTTCAGCTTAATCTAGACGGTGTAACTATAGCAAGGAGAGGTAGAATTCCTACCAATAGATGGTAAACTCATGGTTTCGAACAACAATCTTCTGGAAAACACACAACTCACTGGGCTTTAGCAGATAAAATAGCCCTGGGTTTTTCTTCAGTTTTCTCTTATAAGGTACCGCAAGCTGGGAATTCTGCTTAGCACATACCTGTGCCCTTTGAGTGGTTTCAGTCTTCAAATAGGTTTTCATCACAGGGAATTTAAAGAGAAATCTGAAGGATGGTATGAAAAATAAAGGAGGGAGGAATGGGTGGACATAAGGGATGGGATAACTATTGAGATGTAAAATGAATGAATTAATAAAACACACACACACAAAACAAAAAAGAAAAAAGAAAAAGAAAGGAAGTCCATTTCCGATCTCATTGTTCAAGGTCACAGGAATCCAAACCCAAATTTTCAGCTGCAAATCTGTGCAGAAAAGTCCGAAACTTCCTTTTTACAAAGTTTTAGGCTTTCTTTGGAGAAACAACCCCATTTATTTTTACTTTCAGCCACTGATTTAATTTTTAACATCCAGGACCAGGTAAATCAAATTAACCACAACAATATTGTGAAGTTGAGCAAAATAAATAGGTACAAATCCTTTTCTATTTTTAAGAGTGACTATGGCAACACTGTAGCTGGCATTTTCTCCATTCTCTCCCACTAAGGACTTACAGCTGGCCAATATACATCATGAGCACCCCTCCCCCCATACCATGAAATCCTACATTCGTAATAAGTCCAACTTCTGGGAGATCTTGTCCAGTGTCAGCCTTGACGGTTCTTAAGATCCTCAACTACATCAGAGCAATCCACAGTGTTGTGCTCAGCTCCTACTGAAAACTGCCAGCCCAGAACGGCTTCTGCACACCTGATTGCAGTGTGCATTTAGCTTTCGGAGAGAATATTCTCTAGGAAACACATACATGACTGAACCAAGCTCTGCAATATTTACAGCCACCTCATGACTTATCCCTTCATAAGTCATCATTAACCTGTTCGGGAGGCCTTTAGCTTAATACAATGCAACATAAATCTCAAGATCTGTACTCAGTGGACCATACTCCAGCTAAAGACCACAAGTTAAGGGCCAATGATATGTTGAGGCCTATGTGGAAGAAAATGACTGGAAAGGTGATGATGATTAAAGTTAAGCCACACAGTGCTAGAGAGATGGCTCAGCGGGTAAGAGCACTGGCTGCTCTTCCAGAGGGCCCACATTCAATTCCCAGCACCCACATGGCAGCTCACAGCTGTCACTTCAATTCTAGAAGAGCCAACAGCCCCATACAGACATACATGCCGGCAATACAACAATGAACTAAAAATAAATGATTTTTTTAAAGTTGAATAAAACAAAAATTTAAACCACAGGAGGAAGGATACTGCCACTAAATGGGTGGGTGCCTTTTTCCTACCAGTTTGAAATTTTATTGAGGGGAAAAAAGTTGTAACTTAATTTCTGGCAAAGTATGACAGACAGTTAATAGATATTTGAAGGAATGATAATGGGAGCAGAAAGGAAAACAAAGAGGGGAAAGGGAGAACATGGGGCCATGACATAATAACTTTAACCCAGGAAGATTCAGGAATGGTGTGATGGTTTTCTTGCAGTAATGAAAAGCTTGGGAAAAGGTTAGAGAAAGAGATGGACATATTTATTTAGAATCCAATACTTTGACTGGAAGCCATGAATAAAAAAAGTAGAAGAAGAGATATCTTAGATCAACATCATGAAGAAATCGCTCAGAACTATCTAAAGAGGAGAGGGGCCACCGCAAAGACAGCGATCTTTCCTCAAATTGAAGGTTACCTGACATTAGTTAGAAGACCACATTCCAGATACCTTTGTGGAGATGTCATAAACATTAAAGAACTAATAAATGCTGCCTCTTTGTTGCCTGACGTGGGAGACATATTTTTTTCAGGTACATAGTGTTCTCTCTACTCATTCCTTTTCATTCAGGCCTCATAGTGATGCATGCCTTGACATTTACAAGGCTAAAAGAGGATAGCCAAGAAGACACCTACAGCTTATGTGGAAGTTCTGTGTGAGGTTCTACACCACACAAACAAGTGTGCAGGGTTTCAGTTGCAGAAGAGATGCGGTAAACAAACCCCTTCCTATTTCTCCTACTGAGTACACTACTACCCCGTGGGGGGAACCATCCAGATGAGAAAGAGCACATAGCAGCAGGTGGGTTAACAAAGTCAGAGCAGAATTACCACCAGGTCAGCAATTAACTTCATGTCTTTCACACTGCTCCAGCCGTTCCTATGTTCTCGCGGGTTAAAGTTATTACTTTGCTGTCCCATTTCTTCCTTTTCTCCCTTTATTTTCCTTTCTGTTTCCTTTATTTTTACTTCTAAAGAGGAAGCAAGAAGTGACATTGACAGAGAGAGCACCAGGAAAAGGCTTCAGGCTGCTGTTTGAGGACCATCTCATGTAGAGGGTAGGGAAAGCCCCACTTCCTTTCTTTCTCTCTTACTTTTTAACATATATACTATTTTTTTAATTTGTTCACTTTACATCCCGATTATAGCCCCCTCTCTTGTCACCTCCCAATCCCACTCTCCCTCCCTCATACCTCCTCCCTTAACATCTGACCTCAGCCTATCAAGTCTCATCTGGTCTTTAGCATATATATTATTATCGAAACAAGAGTTAACAAGTGAGATGTAGGGAAAACTGCCTAGATATTGTTGGTGGGAATGTAAATTAGTGCAGCCATAATGAGTTTTTCTTTAGAAAGTAGAACCCCATATGCCTGTATTCACACTGATGGATACACAGTTAAAAGATACACACTATCATTTGAGACAATATGAATCTACTTGGAAGACATTTATTTTAGGAGAAGACACACACACACACACCAAAAATCAACAAATAATCATCTAATCTCACTTTTATATGAAATCTATGTTGAGTTATTAAAAACAGAGAATGGAATAGTGATTACCAAGGTTTGTGAAAGTATGAGGAGAGGAGCAAAGACACTGATCCAAAGGTAGAAATCTTTATTGACACCAGATAAAGTGTTCTCAAGAGCTACATTGCACTATGGTGACTATAATTATTTTCCCTTTTTATTAAACATAGATTCTTTTCTCATACAATATAATTTATGTGCAGTTTCCCTTTCTTCTCCTCCCAATTCTTCCTGACCTCATCTCCCATCCAGATCTACTCCCTTTCTCTCACTAGAAAAGAACAAACTTCTAGGAGACAACAACAAAACGTAATAAAATAAAATAAAAGATAAAATGAAAACTGTCATATTGAAGTTGGACAAGACAAGCCAACAGAAAAATAAAAGAGCCTCAAGAGAATCAAAGACCCACTTGTTTACCCATAAAGTGGGTAAAGACCCATAAAAGTGTTAGACTGAAAGCTATAGTGTACATGCAGAGAACCTGGTGCCAATTCATGCAGGTCCTATGCGCGCTGCTTCAGTCTCTGAGTTCATATGAACTTTGCTCATTTCTTTTAAAGGGTTTTGTTCTCCTGATGTCCTCTACCCCTCTGTCTCCCCTTCCCATCTTCAGGGTTCCCTGAGCTCTGAAGATCTCCTCTCTCTCTCTCTCTCTCTCTCTCTCTCTCTCTCTCTCTCTCTCTCTCTCTCTCTGTGTGTGTGTGTGTGTGTGTGTGTGTGTGTATCTGTGTCTGTGTGTCTGTGTGTGCGTGTGGGTAATGTCTTGATGTGGGTCTCTGTATTTGCTCCCATTTGCTGCATAAGGTGGCCTCTCTGATGCTGGCTAAATAAGGCATTGACCTATGAGCATAGCAGAATATTATTAGGACTATCTAGATTCCAGTTCTTGGTCACCCAAGTGGTGTTAGATATGGTTTCCACCTAATGAAGTGAGCCTTAAGTCAAATCAGACATTGATTGGTTACTCCCACAATGTTTGTGCCACTATTGCCCTAGTATATTTTGTAGGCAGGACAGATTATAGTACTTCATAGGTTTTGTGGTTGGGTTGTGTTTGCTTTTCTTTATTGGTAGCATTCAGAGTATCTTTCTGTGTCCTAGATGTTAGAGCATGGGGGGTGAAGAGGTTTCCATTTAGACACATGGTGACTATAGTTGGTATGTTATGTACATGAACTTTTCTTATACGGTAGAACCCATTCTCACTACAGAAATAGTGCAGAGGCAATGCAGATGCTAATTAGCTTGATTTAATACTTTTGTGATGCATACATACACAAAATATCAAGTTAGAGTATTAATTACAAATATAGACTTTAGATGATAAGTAATGCATGTCAGTGTAGATTAAACAATTGTAAGATGGTGCCACGCCATTGGAGGATACTGATATTGAGAAAAGTTTGTGTCTAGGCAGACAGTCTGGGGTCTTAAGGTAGCTTCAGCTCAATTGTGCTGTGAACCAAAAATATTGCTTTAAAAGTTAAAGTAGCATATGACTTTGTGCGGGGCTTGCTTCTCCTAGAATAAACATCTTTCAAGCAAACTCACATTGTCTCAAATATAAAGCTATCATTTTTAAAAATCTGGAAAGTATTTTAAAAGCTTCTAAAAGCATACAAAAAATTCAGAGAATCATATAATTTTAAAAAGTTAGTTTTACATTATAATATAAAATAGATTCCATGTATAAGATAAATATACGTGTATGTATATATATAATGTGTGTATGTAATACATATGTATGTGTACATACAGTTCCTTAAAGTTATGGGTTGCTTACATATATATAATTGAAACTCAGTTTTTTCACCTGATTAGCCACTTAGATGGCTGTACTAGATGATCAGCAAATGAAAGAAGCATGAAGTAACCTCTGATTAGCTATGTGGCTATACATTCTGCCTGACCAAGGAAGTATTGTGAGACTCATGTCAGGAGAGTCTTTTCCTGGAAGACCCCAATGAGAAACAGAATCCAGGATCGATGCAGAAGCAAGAGGGTTTTATTGATCAGTCACGATGGGGTCTACCTGCCTTCGAGGAGACCCTGAGCAGCAAAAGCAGTGGGTTTTTATACCCTTTACAGAAGCAGACTTTAGCAACAGTGATCAGTACAAACTCTATTGGCTAACCTTTAAGCTGATTGGCTGGGTGACCAGGGCTAAGTGAGGGAACTGGGGCCAGACAGCAGGCAGGAGCTCTGATTGGCTGGCCCCGGTGCAAGCTCCTAGGAACAGATTGCTAGCTGTATGTTTGTGGCTCTCAAACTTTCAGCTTGTTCCTAAGCTGGCCTGTACGGAAAGTCCAGGGAAAATGGCATTAGCAGGGCTAATTTCTTCAGTATTCATCTATCTCAATTTCCTCTTTACCAGCCAACTGCTCTGTGTACCTCCTCTGCCTGTCAAGAGCCCATACATGGTCTTCCTTTCTTGACCAGAGATAAGGTAGCCAAGGTAGCCAGACAAGAATTCCTAGTGAGGTTTAAAGTAGCTTCTCCAAAATTCAATCCTTATTTCTGTATTTCTGTCGATGCATATAGTTCTGTCAACACCTTCACACACACAATCTCAAGCCATAGACCAAATACTGGCGCATTATTTATACAACCATAAGAAGTGTGCCCTCAAGCCCAGTGATTACTAACATCTGGACCCTCGTTGTATGACCTTTACTCCCCAGGTTTCTGCCAGCATTCTAGATTTTTAAGACACTATCAGGGTTGATCATTAATTTATGTCACAGCATTCTAGGCTTTCCCAGACCTTTCCAAACTCTCTCCATGAGATAACTCCAAAAACTTCTATCTACTCTACTATCTAGGTATACTCACAGAAATGAGCCACTTTTCAGCACCAGTTTTTCTGTTAGCATTCCACATTGTGACAAAAATACTCTAGATAAGCAATGTATAAGGAGAAAGATGTGTTTTATCTCACAATTTCAGTAGTTTTATTGCAGGCTACTATGCTCTGTTGGACATAGTATATCGTAGAAGGGTAATATATGGGAGAAAAGGATGCTTACCTCAAGGTGACCAGAAAGAAAAGAGATAAAAGAGAACCCAGGGCCTCACCATCCCTTCAAGGTGATGCCCTCGGGAGATTGATTTCCTTCCATCATTTCCTGAAGGCAGCACAGAGCACTGAACCTTTAAGAAAGGCTCATCTGTATGTTCAAAGTTCCAAACCATGACAAAAGGTTGTAAGAAGCCACCAACAAAGACTATGTGAGACAAGAACAGGATTCATGAATCATCCCTGGGTGTAGCCGCTGAATTTGAAGTGTGGGATAGGAGAGAATAATTGGGAGAAGGAGGAGTGGAAAGAGCTAAATGTGTGAGAAATGGTGAGCCTGGACATGTCTAAGAAACTCATAGGTCCTAAATCTTGGAAGGGAAGGAGCAAGGAGCCCATTCTTCTCCTTGCATCAGGACCAGGTAGAATGTGCCTCCCCTGCCTGGGAGTGATATTTGTGTTCATTTCTGTCATTCCCTTGCCTCCCATTGCTCATTACACCCACTTCTACTGTGTCTGTAGCATACAGCCCTGAGGTCACCCTATCTAAATCACCAATGAAGCAGTGAAGTTCCCCAGCTTCCCGAGGTAGACCCTGTTCAGTCCATCTCTGTCTCCAGATACCTTCAATGGTAACCGTCTAGAGTCATTATTTCACTTAATTCTTTCATCTCTGGCTCTATAACATATAACAGAGGTAAGAGGGTAGGACCCTAGACATAAAGGTTACAAAGGCACAAGGTACATTATTTGAGAGCCTGGAGAAAGTATATAACTTAACATCTTTGGTTGCTAATTTCCAAAAACACTGTTCTAGGCTATTTTACTTGGGTCTGTTAGCCCAGGAGTATAGGTATGTAGGGGAGGTTATGTACACACACACGAGTACAGGAGTTCATGTGATGAGGGTTGGGTACTCCCTCATGTGATGATAACAAATCACAACATTTAAACTCTCAAGAAAGTATACAATAGGAATGGCAAAAGTAGATTGTGTGCCCCATTTTTACATCTCTTACCAACGAAAGTGTCCCTAAGACTATTCCATCACCATTTCTGTTGTACCACCTTGACATTTCCTCAGAAGAGTTGTCTGTTTCTCTAGTTGTCAACCATCTGAGATCCTATGTGAACCTTTTCTCCTGACAATAAATACAGTGTTTAACCTGAAGAAACACTGTTCCCCAAATCCTTCTACACTTTTCAAGTGGCCCCAGTTCCCTATTTCTAATAAGAACTTAGCTACTGAAGTGATATGTCAAAAACAAAAATTAAATACAGCTCATACTCTCTCCCTCCCTCCCTCCCTCCCTCCCTCCCTTTCTTTATCCTTCCCTCTCTTTGTCCCTCCCTCTCACTCCACTCCTTTATTTTCACAGCCCTGGGATTGATGCCTCAAGTCTTTTTTCCTAAAAGGTCCTGTTTGTTCCTGGTGCTGTTTGTTCCTAGTTCAGGCCTACTCCTACCCTATTTCGGATATCGCTAACCTTTTTCGTTCTATATGTATGTTCAAGTCAGAGAATACGGATCCATCATTTATTCATTTTTCAGACATTGTCCCATAGACTTTGGAAGGGTGAAGTAACTAGCCTTTTATCTTCACACACACACTCAGTCCTTCTTGACTTTGTGTCTCTTCTCTTAGTCTCTTTTCAGGAGTGTTTCAAATCACAGAGCCACATGAACCTGTGATGGCTTTGCTGGGTGACAAAACAGATGCATCCTGCTTCCTCTGCCCGGTCATAGTGCTAAGGGCACATGGAGAAGCTGGCCCTTCCACTGTTCTCCTATGTGGTACACCTGTAAAAGCGTAGGGGTGGGCAACTTGAAGAAGTCATGCAAGAATATTCATGGAGAATAAAGCTTGTAAAAGATGTTGTCTACAAAGCTATTGTGGTTCTCAAAGTGCCCAATGCCCAGCCACCCTCTGATAATGGCCTGTATCGCTTTGGATTCCAACATGGCTCCTACAATAATGATACACTGTCTAAGCTGGAAGAGACAAGTAAGGACCCAGCCTTCTGCCTGATGTAGACTGTTAGGTTAGTTACTTTTCTACTGTGAGATAAAACACCATGACCAAAGAAACTTATTTAACTGGACTTTAGTACATTTTGAAAAGCAATGAAGATTAGGGGAGAAAGTAGGGAGAAAGATGAGAAAGTAGGGAGACTGGCTGCCAATGTGGAGTGTTATAGTAGAGGGGAAAAGTAAGAGAACAGTTGTTAACTGATAGCTGAAAACAGGCATTTATATATTCAAATTTTATTCTTTTATTGATAAATCTAAGCAATTTTAATACAGAGGGTTTTGGGTAGTGGTAGCTGAGGCTGGCCTCCAACTCAGTATGATGTTAAGGGTGAAATTAAACCTATGATCCTCCTACCTCTACCTCTTGGGTACTAGGACTATAGGCCTGAACTCTGGTTTTGGGGGGAGGGCAGTGATGAGGATGAAAGCTCACAGAGACACACCTGCCTCTGACTCCTGAGTGCCTAGAATAAAGGTGTGCATACTACAGCTAGCTATATTTTTTTGGATTTAAATACATGAACTCATAATCAAGAGGGAAGAAGAGAAAGAAAATTTACAGAGAGCCAAAACTCCTTGCATATTAATCCTCAACTGATATTTTAGACACAGTAAGCATTTGTTCCTCTTGTTTTTCTACCAGTTGACACATGAGGTTGGCTTTCTATGGGGTGAGGCTTTTTATCATTACTTATTCATGAAGCACTTTATCTTCAGTCCCATATTTACCCTTTCACTGTCTATAACAGTCAGGCCTTCAAAACAGAAATGGCATCTCAAAGCCCCTGCCAAGTATGCCAGTTATGTTCTGAATGGAGAATGCTGTGTGATAGCTATGCCTTTGGTTTTGAATGAGTGTGTTTCTATTAAGCAAATAGCATGTAAAAGGCAGAAGGACAATTAGCAGATGGTAGGCACACAGAAGCAGCAGACAGTAAAGCATCATCAAATCAGTCACTTAAAACAACCAGCAGCAGTGACTGTGCGTGTCCTCCTGTACCTGTCTTGCTAGGGTTCCTGATAGATGCCTGGGCAGACCCTCTCTGGGACTGAACTGCCACCTTCCATTCCCACTGAAGGTATTTTGCTATTGTGGGATAAACAAAGGTAACCTCTGTTGAAGATGGTTTGTTTTCCAGCTGTTCTGGAGGATAGGATGCAGCATTTTCACCCCTGGGATGTTTTGCTGTTCTCCTTTCCCCCTGACAAAGAATATGGGACCGTCTTGTCCCAGGAGGGACAGTTTTGGAGGGTACATGAAATAAATACGCTGGTGTCTGGGACAAGAGAGCCCTCTTCACTTCCAGGGTCCATATTCAAACAATTTAAACATCCCAAGGCAATTTTCCTATGTAATGTGTGTTGCAGCCACACAGTTGGAATCATACGCAATGTATAAGTTTTCATCAAGGTCTTCATTCAACAGACCACATTTCAGTGGCCTCCATGTCTCTGCATGATTCATTTCTTTTATCAATAGATAACATTCCATTTTATGGATGTACCTCAGTGTGTTTATCCACTCACCTGCTGAGGGAAGTCTTTGTGGCTTTCAGTTGTTTATAATTATGAATAAAACAGCTATAAAATGTATGGACAAGATTTGAAGAAAGAAATTGTCATTGAGTCAATATCTAGGCACATAGTTGCTGAACAACATGGTAAGTCTGTGTTTAGCTTTCTAAAAAAAAAATAAACCCTGGCAGACTTGTTAAATGGCAAATGAGAATTGTTTCCTGCATTTGATATTGTCTGTGTTTCAGATTTTAATTATTCTCATGGTTGCTTTGTTTGGAAATTGCTTAATATGTTATGTTGCGTATTTTTTTCTTTTTAAAAATTCATTTGTTATTTGTATGTGTGCTTGAGCTATGTGGGGAGGGAGGTGCACACTAGTCATGGCTTGCCTGTGGAGTCTAGAGGACAATTTTGTGGAACTGATCCCCTCTTTCTGCCTTTCCATGGGATCTAGGATTTTAACTCAGGTCACCAGGCCTACGATGCAGATGGTTATACCCACTAAGCTGCTTCCAGTCTCCAGATGCTGAAGTTTCTATATAATTACTTGCGCTTTGTATATTTTTAGTGATATATGTTCAAATCTTTTGTTCATCTTCTGACTGGGTTGTTTGTTTTCTTATTGTTGAGAATTAAGAGGGTTTGCTACATATTGTAGATATAACTTCTTTATTAGATATGTGTTTTTCAGATGTTTTCTCAGTATGTGACTTGCCTGTTAATTATTTTCTTCTGGTGTATGGATGTGTTTGCACGTGTATATGTGTGTGGGGGTATGTACATGTGTATGCGTGTGCATGAGGAGACCAGAGGTCAACCTCAATTGTCACTCTTAGGAGCCATCCTCTTTGTTCTTTGAGATGGTTTCTCTTGGCGTATAACTTAATAATTTTTTCCATTTGGTTAAATTTATTTATTCATTCATTTTCCATCTGGATCGCATCCCCTCCCTCTTCTCCTCCCAGTCTCACCCTCCCACCCTCTTCTCTTTTCCCCCTTCTCTTCTCCTCAGCAAAGGGAGGTCATCTCCTCCATACAAACCCACCCTGGCACATCAAGTCCCATCAGGACTAAATGCAGCCTTTTCCACTGAGACCCATAACTTAATAATTAGGCTAGGCCAGCTGGCAAGCACACCCCAAGGATGCACCTGTGTGTGCCACATCAGCAGTAGGATTATACAGCCCACTACTACCCAGAATTTTTACACAAGACTGTCATAAAGTTCAGATCCTCATGTTCACATAGCAAGTATTTTGTGAACTGAGATACTTTCCCAGTTCTAGTCACAGTGTCTTGTGAAGAGCAGAACTTGTTGATTATTTTAAATATTTATTTTACTTTATTGGCTTTTCAAGACAGAGTTTTGTTCTGTAGCCCTGGCTGTCCTGGAACTAACTCTGTAAATCAGGCTGGCCTCGAACTCACAGAGATCTGCCGCCTCTGCCTCCCGAGGGCTGGGATTAAAGGCGTGCGCCACCACACCCAGCCTTTCTCAAGGATTTCTATGGTCGTACTTGTGCAAACCCACACATTCAGAACCTGTAACATGAGTGCCCAGTTGTATATGTTTGTTAACGTCAGAATAAATTTCACTACAGAATACAGCTAAAGGTCTTTTATGTCATGAGATATTTTTGAAAGGGCCATTTGGGAAGCAGATAGTTTAAGTGAACATTCAGGACCCTAAGCTTCCCTAACAACGGCTCCCTCCCAAGTTGACTTGGGACATTCTGTGGATGGCACGCCCAGTAATAACCAAGGAAGGACTTCAACTGTTTTAACGGGAAAGGAGTATTGTCCACTTCAATTTTCATGCAAACTGTTCCATCAGAATAGAAAGAGGGAGCAGTGAAAGTGATGGCCCCGATCTAATGATCTGCAGGCCAATATCACCAAGACCCTGAAAGAAGCCTATAGAATGGCCTGACAGAGATTCTGACACAGTCAGGAAACAACCGCAACCTTAGCAACAAGACAAACCCCTGCTCCGTCCCTGCATAAGTAGCTACTTTAAAAGCATATCTTGTAATTTTCTATCAGACTCCACCATCTCCTCTAAAGAACGTCTTAGCTCAGTTTTAATAGAGGACCCACAGTCCCACAAGCTGTATCTTGAAGCCTTGTGTCCCAGCCGATCGATCGTTCATGGACACAGTTCAAGCTCTGGTTGTGTGGTAGACAGAGTGCAAGAACAAGACACCAGTAGTCCTAACCTCAGCATCTGATGCAGCACTTTACAAACTCTCCTGAAACTCCTCATGACCACTGAGGCAAATGTAAAGCAAGTAATACCCATACACCAGTCGGCACCAATTGAAACATTAAAGTATAAGCAACTCTTCAATGACATGGAAAATGAAATTTTAGAGAGATGAAGCAACTGTAGTTTAGAAGAGGAGAAAGGGAGATTAAGATTCCTTAGATTCCAAGTCTAAGATTCTTCATGCTGTACCACCCTCAGCTATGACAACCTATTCACCGAAAGGAAGCCAGGCGTATGGTGGCACACCTGTAATTCCAGCGCTCTAGAGGTGGACACAGGAGCTGAGCCATTTCAGCTACATAAGTGAGTTCAAACTCAACCCAGGTGACATGAAATTCTGGCTCAAAAACCAAAAGCATATCAATAAATTGATGAAATTAGAGGTATTCCTAAATGCAACATTCAGGGGATCAGAGGGAGTGGGAGATAGGAGAGTGTAATGGGGGTGAATGTGATCAAAATACTTTATGAAATAATATTATACAAAATTGTAAATGAATCCCAATCTCCTGGTAAGTGAAGACTTTCAGGGGACACCCCTGTTGGGCTAGTGTCCAATTATAAGTGAGTATATACCATGTGATTCTTTCTGAGTCTGGGTTAACTCACTCAATATGATCATTTCTAGTTCCATCCATTTGTCCACAAATTTCAGGATTTTATTTTTAGTAGCTGAGTAGTATTCCATAGTGTAAATGTACCACAGCTTCTTTATCCCTTCTTCAGCTGAGGGACATTTAGGTTGTTTCCAGGTTCTGGCTATTATGAATAAGGCTGCTATGAACATGGTTGAGTATATGTCCTTGTTATGTGATGGAGCATGGGGAAACGGTTAGTTATTCTCATTATTTTTCCTATCTTCCAACAACTGCTCAAAGCCATAATTCTTTTACTTGAATTTAATAAAAATATTATTCCAGTTATTGAAGAATGATTTTACATTCAAATTAACTGATACCCATCAATATGTAACACTATTTAAAGAAGGAATAAATGTCTAAAGTAATGATTGCTTAAGTGCATATGTTTGTTTGTTTGTTTGTTTACTGGCTGTGAGATTTATTACTGAGCATGTTTTGGTAGGGTACAGAAGAGCATCACATGGGAAGTCCCCCTCAGGAATGCAGGGCTCTCTACTTGTCCAGGAGACCATGATTGGGAATATATTTGACCCCAATTTGACAGCCATCAGGAATGAGCCGCTTCTTAGCAGCCATGTCTTCAAATTCATCTGCATTTCACTTGGTGAAGCCCCACTTCTTTGAGATGTGGATCTTCTGGCATCAGGGAACTTGAACTTGGCTCTATGCAGAGCCTAAATCACATGCTCTTTATTCTTCAGCTTAATGCAGATGGGCATGATGACCTGGCCAATGTGAACCCCGGCCACTGTGCCCTGGGGCTTCCCAAAGGCACCACGACGAATACCTGTCTGGAGCCTGTCAGCCCCAGCACAGGACAACATCTTGTTGATTCGGATGACATGGAAAGGGTGGAGCCTCATTCGAATATGAAAGCCATCTTCGGCATAACTCTTCACAGTGTATTTGTTAGCACAAACATGGCCTGCTTCCAGTGCTTTAGAAGAGAGTTGTTCATAGTCATCGGATACCATGTGGCCACAAAGTGGGAATTCATCAACTTTTGCCTTCTTCCATCCCAAGTCAAAGATGCGGATTTTAACATCAGGGACACCCCAGCAGAAGCAAGACTTTGGATACGGCTTGTTCTTACGATACTGGTAACACCAGACAAGGTGGCGACCCATGACAATAGGATCATCGGTGGCACGCCAGAGGAAAAGGCACGTATATTTTTTGAGTTTTTGTTTGTTTGGGGTTTTGTTGTTGTTTTGTTTTGTTTGTGTTTCTTTTTTCAAGACAGGGTTTCTCTATATAACAGCTCTGGCTATCCTGAAGTTTTAGTTTTGGTTTTTTTAAGGCAGGTTCTTGTGTAGCAAGGCTAATCCCAAACTTGCCAAGGA